>NC_072798.1:13500564-13803467 GCF_028583425.1 Eublepharis macularius
AAAAAGCCATAACTTTAGAAGTATTTTGTTTGAAAATGCTTTCAGGATACATATAGGCATTTCCTTAGTTTTAATAGGGTGTTTGAGAATCTGGCTTGGGCAACTGCTTGACTGCGACACTGTCTTAACAATTGCTATGTTTGTGCTTATGGGGATGGAATTTAGCAAAAGGTTTAGGGTTGGTCCTCCCAGTTAGCTGGCCACACATGAGCAAGCTGCCAGAAATAGATCTTCAATGTTTAGTAAACATCATTATGTAGAAGATTACATTAGAAGAAACAGGAACTATATTGAGCATGAGTTCTAAACACAGAAGCACATTGGTATGGTTTTGCTTTGAAAGATTTCCAGATATACAACATCTGAGACTCCCCAGGATAAAGACTTAAAGGTTACATAAGTAGTTCAGGAAGCAATTTACCTCTCCAGTGTGAGGTTTTACCTAGGACAATTTCAGTGATCTATGTCACTTGCAGCATGGGTGGCCACAAAACAAATCATTTGCAAGTTCCAAGCTTCCGTTAAGCACATCAGCAACAACTGAATCATCCTGAACTTCCAATCTGCCCCACAGTCTGTGTTAAAAAGTGGATGAGGGGTAACAACACAGACTCAGGATTTTTTTAAAAAATGACTTTAATTAACAGTGAATTTCCTCATTAACACGGTATTCTCTGTTGGCATTATACAAACTCTAAAGAAGTTTTTAAAGCTTGATTGAGGAAGAAGAGAAATAAGTTTCAAAGGAGAGTAGTCTTTGAGCCCTTCAGAACAAGACAAATCCCACTGCTGTCATAGGCACCTTTGGTGCTTTTTCCGAGGTGCATTGAAAGGGAGGAATAGGGGGGGGGGGGAACCATAAACTCCCAAGGGCTTGAAAATCTTTAGAGCATTTAGTACTTCTTTTTTGCTCTGCATACTAGTCTCAGCACAGCAAACATATTAATACCATCTTTAGGGCTGGATCCAGACAAAATTTTTCAACAGCCGAACAGAATTTTCCTGCCTCCCCCATCCCACTGATCTCCAAAAAATTTTGCTCCTGAGGGGTAGGGGGCGCTGAAGAATGAGGAGGGGGTATGCAGTTGGAATTGCTAGAAATTGCCAATTTAGTTTGGATCCAACCCTCATTCTAGACTTTCATTTGTACTGTTACTTGCAGTTTTAAATAACTTTTTTGTTGGACCTTCTCTCTTGTTTTTATTAACTGCAGGCCTCTCACTTCTTTTGGGGATTATGGGCCCTGATTCAAGCAAAATATTCCACCATTGAATTTGATTTTTTAGGGTAAGTGTTCAAACTGTAAATCTTTTTCTGCTCATGAACGTCTAGTTCAGATACTGATTTGGTACATAGTTGCCCGCGGGCAGCTGTATTGCCAGCTCTGAAATGCAGGATTTTTTGTTGTTTCTGATATATTTTCTAGAGCTGTCAAGTGAATTGATTAACCATCTAGCATTTAACTGACTAATTGATTAAAATACATTTTCGTAGAACCAAAACCTTGACCTTGGCACCAAGAATTGCATTTGCTCACATTCCTCCTGCAGATGAAAAAATTCCAGAAATTATGAAGTCTTGGGTGGGGGGCAGCACTGCTTTGGGGTTTTTTGGATACATCCAGAAGTTTTTAGATGATCTGCATTGCTTAATCATGTTGTGAATTCATATCATGTAGATAGTATTTACAAATTGAGGTGTTCCTGAGTAGAATCTTATCTCAATCATGAATTCATTAGATGGCCTTAGGCCAGCCATTCTGTCTGAGCCCAAGCCACCATATGAGGATAATAATATTGATCTACCTTGCAGAACTCTTGTAAGAATTATAATATGACAAGTGGGGGGACCTTCAAAGTCTTGTGGGAGATACCTCTGCATCTTTCCTACCCTTATTATTTCCTGTTTCCCTCCTTGTGGGAGCCTCCATATGCTCACCTTTCCCTGCTTCCTTCTGTCCTTCACAGCTAGCCACAAACCTCCCTTTTATCTTACCCACACACACACACGTGGACCCAAAGCTATTTATAGTATTCTCCTCTCCATATTATCCTCACAACAATCCTGTGAGGTAGGTAGTGGGGATTTGAGCCTGCATCTCCCAGATCCTAATATGAAACTAACCACTACACCACACTGTCTTTCATGGTGTGACCGCTGCAAGCAGGCAGGCCTAGATGAGTCATCCAAGTCACCTGGTGGTTGCTGCCAGGTCTGGCCCTGATGAATCCTCCCTCAAAGGCCAAAACAGCTCTGGAAGGGGCCCTGCCCCCTCCCCCTGCATTTTCCTGACAGAAATCAGGCTCTGAAGGCTGGTAATACTGCTGTGGCAAGAGCCACTCAGGGCATCTGTTGCTTAAAGCTGCAGGTGCTCCTTTGATCATTTTGGCAGGTTTAATACACCAATGTTCTTTTTTTTTTTTAAGATTTCGGGTTTGTAAAAAGATCTGTCTTGTCTGTCCATGGCCCCTGTCTCCGAATTTAAGTATCCATAGATGGTGCCATGTTGAATATTAGATATATAACGATTTATGTGATGTGCTGTGAACATCAGAAGCATATTATACTTGCTAACTATTATTAATAGTAGTGACTACTGATTTCAACTTGAGTCCCTAATTTTATGACAGTGCTTTCTTGATTAACAGTTTGCCAGACTTCGACTAGGTGAAATGTCTTAGGAAGTGGAAAGAGTGTATCCCATCAGCTGATAAGTCTTTAAAAGTTTTTCCAATTTACAGTTTACAAAAATGTTTCTAATGTGCAACAAATTAAGTTGCCACTAGATGGCAGAAAAAGTTAAAAATTCGCTGTTAACTGGAAAAAGCTGATACTGGGGAAAGGGCTAAATTTGTCATACAGGTGTTAAGAATCTAAATGTTTTTATTTCTTGAAATAGGTATGCAATTGTTCGCTTCAATCAGTACTTCAAAATGAAGAATGAAGTCATGACATTAAAACTTCCTGAGTAACAACTAAGAACTTCAGTTTATCTATATCTGAATAAGATTCCTTCTGTCTTTTGTCTGAGTACAGATAATGGAAAAAGCTAAAAACATTTGTTAGTTTTGTAATGTTCCTATGGTGGTTTTTGCTTTTCATTGATGCCTCTAAACAATCTTTTAATGTTAAACCTGAAATGAAGATCTTACTGCTGTTGTAGAAGGAATAGAAACATTAGGTTTATAAAACATAGGGAGAGCAAATTTAATCCTTTCTCGTAATTTTTAACGTGATATGTGAATTATTTATTATGAATTTAACATTCCATTGCTGCTTTTCATCAGTTCTTTTCAAGGGATGGGGTGTAGGCTATGAGACTGGGATGGAAGGTTTTCACATCTTATGTTGTAGTGACATTAACTTATGAGAAACATGGTCAGTATAAATGTTTTAAAACTGCAAACAAACAAACAAACTTAAACATGGATAGGATCAGTTTGGCTTCAAGTGCAAGTCACTGATGCTGATTAATTAGAGTGCAAGGCTGGGACAAAGCTATTTTCACAATGATACCTCTCCAAGCTCTACCTAAATACTGTGAAAAATAATTCAGCATCTCTCGTGCTTAGCATACAGATTAAAATTTTGCAAAGACCTGCTCATTTAGTGAAAGCGTATTCCCCCACGCTCATTTCTTGCAAATACTTTTAAAGCTGTAAGAGACTTTCAACTTCAAATATAAGCTTTAAGTGACCACTATTCTACAGTGTCATGTTGTTCCCTAGCTTAAAGGATTGTTCAAAATTCAGTGAATGGTTTGGCATATAGTACAAGGAACAGGCATGTCTATAAAGTACAGTGAGAAAATCCAATAGAATAATTAGTTGAGCAATCCTGTAGTGTTTGGGAGCAAAGCTATGCCAGAGGCTTATGATTTGTTCAATTTTTCTTGGTTTTCTAACCTTTCTTGCTTTTGCTGTCTAGTCTGCAGTACTTATTTACTTTAGTAAATTCTGTCCATATTTCCTTTGCCAGAAAGGTGGCAGGCCCTTTCTACAGTTAGCCAAAGCCTCCAGCGTAAAAGATCATTCTTGAAATAGATGGTGTTTGAAGAGTGAGGATTAGAGCATAAACGCGGTTTTCTTTTTTTCAAAACTGTCCTACCAAGAATGGTTTGGATTTCAAAAATGTGAAACAGATGTTTACTCTGAGTATGCGTGTGTGTGTGTGTGTAAAGGCTTTAAATTGAGGGGAGGGAGTCACTGCGTGGAGTTGAATAGTCACACAATCAACTCCTCATATGAAACTTTTCACTTTGGTAACTTAAGTGCCCATATGTACAAAGTCTGTGTTCATATGCAGTCTGTGTAAACCCAAATATACCTTAAGTAGTGATATTATGGGGAGTCTGTTGCACAGACTCAGCAAGGATATTTATTCAGAATTATTTTATAGCACTCTGTAAATCAAACATCGCCTAAAAAGTAAGCCTGACTCGTTTACCAATGCATAAAGCAAATGAACGCGGATCAAACGTTCTTTGGTTTATTTACAAAATCAATCTCAGATTTGACACAGATTTTGCAGCATGTTTTAATTTTTCATTTCTAAAGCCACAGTCTTCAAACACCCTGCTGTAGGGTAGTTTCATGAGGCAGTAGGATTAATTGCTAGAAGGTAGTCTGTAGTCCTCAAGCATGATTTTAATGCTAGGGGATTACCTCTTGGTATAGTTTCTTAAATTGGGCAGCTTCTTGATGTTCAGTCTTAAACCAACTAGTTACAGAAACGAGGCAAAGATGTTACTGGAGCTTTAGAAAATTTCAAACCTGAATAGATTTGCTCCTGGAGAAACTGAATTCCTTTATCAAGGTCCGACTCTGTCTCCATGCATTTTAGTGCATTTCTTTTTAATACCATCTTCTAAAATCCTTACTTCATTGAAATACACGGATGTTACAGGACTGTGAAAGACCTTAATTTTCAAAAACCTGAAAATAATTTGGTTAAACAGTACTTGAGTATAACAAGTACTGTTTTGAAAGCTGTACACTGGAGGACTGGATCTTGTTCTTTCTGATGCCCGTTAGGCTGTAAGGAATATTGGGCGATGACTATTGTCATTCTGTTTTGTGAACGTTTTTCGGAGATGGAGATGCCATCCTTATTTGTCTAATCAAAATGCACCACTCTCAGAAGGCTCAGTTGCTGGTGCCGAAAGACCGTTCATCTGTTTAATTCCACTGAAGGGAGAAGGAAAGCCTAGATTGTGTGTTCAGACTGAGCTTAATCTGAATGACAACAGCGACAAATCTTTGTGCAGATAATGGAGGCTTCTGTCGATAAGCGACTTTTCTGCGGAGTTTCCTTATGGCTGCTTTTCAGCTTTGTTCCTAAATTCACCAAATCTTATTTACATCATGCGCACAACAACTGCTGTTTTAAGTTGTTTTCAGAATGAATACCCTATTAGCTCTTCTTGAAGATGAACGACTGCAGCCAGCACAGTTTTTAGATCAGGTATGAATCTGATCTTAGTTTCTAAACGATAGTCATTTTTCCTTCTGAGCTCCTGAAGTGGCCTTCTGTGAGAAAACCAGAACTTTTTTTTAATATTTGAGACACCCTCCTCCCCCCAAGTTTTAGAAACAACCTTACCTAATTCTAGCTTTTACTTGCCAACAAGTTACTCTGTTGCCTTTACGTTTAAACTGCAGATTTTGAATGCCATCACCAATGACACTGTAACAAATGAACTGACAATACGAAGAGATTATTAATAATGGCATTCATCCCTGTGTAGCATCAGCCTACAGACCGTAGTGGCCTAGTTGCTTTCTTAAAGCAGAAATGCGTGTATCTTTCTCATCACACTTTGGCAATCAGACCAGGTTAACCTATGCCTGATTGATCAAGAAGATATCAAAGCATCATGGGTAACAGCAGTGCTTTTTTTTTTTTGGTAAACAAAAAAGTGGCCGTACTCTCATATAAGGTTGCACCGAGTTCCACCAATTCCCTCCTCGGGACTTAGGTGAGCCTCAAGAAAAGCTCCTGGTACTCAGTATCCGTGCGTACTGTCACAAAAAAAAAAAAAAGCCCATGGTATTGGTGATGGGTTTTTTGTATTGTTTTCAACTCTGGCCTGGGATTCTTCATCTAAATTTTGCAGAAGGCTTAGCTAACCGATTCATGGTAACCAGGTCTGACTGTGTATATACAATAGTGTAAATAACCATTTGTATACTAGTGTGAATTGTATGGTATCTTGCATTTACAAACTTATGTATTTCATTGTACTCTCCTTTTTTTTTGTAGAAATTTTGATGTAAAGAAAATAGTTCTTTATGTGCTGACCTCTTTTGTTAAACTGAACTCTTTCAAGGGGAACTGCTTCGGGTAGCAACAGGATACAGTATCTGGGAGTACACATTTAGCTTTCATAATACACTTTTCAGTGTGCCTGTAGCGTCTGCGTTCCTGTTAGCACATCGACTTCGAAGGAAGTAATCATTTTGAAAATGAGCGAGTTAATAAAATAATCGACTTTAAGTGGCAATGCTCACTATTCCAGTAGGGAGCAGATTGGCTAATTAGAGGGGGGGGGATTTCCCAATTGAGAGACCAACTTAATTTCTAAAAATGTTGTGGTATGTTAGGGCATCTATAGGGGGCTTTTGCTGAAGAAAAGGTTTGTGCAGGTTCCTTTCATGAGAGCATAGGCCCTTGTAAGTGAGATACAGGAGCAACATCAAAGCTTTTTTTTTTAAAAAAAACCCTAAACTGGCATGATTAATATGACATGAACTGATCAGTGATTCTGGCCCATGCTTGCAGTGAAACGATGGTCAAATAAATGAGAGAACATGGTGCCAAGACAAGTTTCCTTAAGCCTGCTGAATATTAGGCAGTCATGTTTTTTAAAATGTAGTTTTGCCACCACCCCCGCCACGTTGACTTTCTGAAAAATGTTGCTCGTTTCAATAGAGGGAGGGCTCTTTCACTGTTAGTTGTGCAGTTGTATTCAAAGTTGGCTTCCATCTTCCCCCATTCCACAGCAAAGCTTTTAGAATAGTCTCTCAATGATCCCAGTTTTTGGAAAGAATCTCTAATCTAGTTAAAACTAGTATTCCTCATTGATCTGGCATACATGTTGGGAGCTGGTATTGCACTCCATTGCACCTGGCTTGACTGAGATTGCAAATGCATTTAACTGTAGAACTTGAATAAGAAGACTGAGGCGGTACAATCACACACCACCAGATAGAGCATGACCAAGTAGACCTTTGTGGCATGCAAATTTCTGGAACGGAAGAAAGTAAATAAGAGAATTGCTGGCTCATGCCACTGCTAAGGCAAGTTGACACTGCATTTTGTTTTCATAGTGGTTTTAGTAAATCACATAATAGATGCTAGCATATTGGAAATTTACCAAAGTATTCTTTTTACTTACACTAACCAAGAAAATACGTTAAGAATTGTTTTGTAACTGTCAAGAATGTAATCCTGATGATAACTTCACAAAGACAGGTGAACGTAATCTTAGGGAATCAGATTTTAAACACACAGTTCAATCCAGTGCAGTGTCCAATCGAAACTCGTGAGCTCTGCATACAATTGCACTGTTAATCTAAGACTTCACATTGATACTGGCTATTGAAAAGTTGCTCTCTACCCTTTCAGTTTCTCATAGGATTGGAGTCTCTAGTCTAGTATCTGATAGTGCACTCAGAGCCTGAATAAATATTTGCATAGAGTAAGGATTGGAAAACTGAAAGGTTTGTGTGCGAATCTGCCATTTTGATCATTTCCGGCAGCCATTCAATGCTTGTCTGGAGTTGACACCAAACTTCAAGTTGCTGGATGGGTTTGAGCAAACCATTCTTGCTCTCCCGAAAAATGGAAATTAATGAATGAAAATGAATTTAATGAAAAATGCGATTTGTGCCCTAATTTGAAAGTTGTATGTGAAGTTAAACAACAAAGCACTTAAAACTAGTTGTAAAGCACTCAGCAGAAAGTGCGACAGAACTTTATAAATGTAGTAAAGGCAAATCCTTACCAGCTTCGACGGTACTGTGGGGAAGTGCTGAAGAAAAGGAAAAGCACAACCAAATGCAATATTTGAAAGGAGCAAATGTGGATAAAGAGCACATTGCGTTTGGGTTGCAGTCTGCAAAGCAAGTACAGAGCAAGTAAAGTGGTTAAGATCTAGTGGGATCTCTGGAAGAAGCGTGGATGTTTGCCGTGTACCCCTGCCTTCATAAAGCTCTTCTGACCTGGGGGAAGTTCATTCCCAGTGCACACTGGTCCTGTGACACTCCCCTTTCCATAACGGTCAGGGAGAAGGGAGCAAATGCCCCTTCCCAGGAGGGCAGCTCTTGGTTCACGCCCTTCCTCCTCTTCACTGCAGATCCCTGGCCCACTTGGCTGCTGGTTCAGATGATTCCCAGGGTCACAAGGTGCAACTTCTGGAGTTAGTAGTGACAGCTTGGAGGGGGGTAGGGGCTGATCACTGGATCCAACCAAATATCTCAAGCTTCCTAGAATACTCTCTGGCCAGCTGCCCATTACAAAGGTAGACCATAATTGTTTATGTCTGCTTTATAATTAACTATTGCAAAGTAGTCTTAGCACTGAGTATCTTGATACCTCAGGTAATTAAAGCTTAGCTTTTTAGAGTTTTCTTGAGGCCCAGTGTCCATCTTTCTCTGACGACTCGCGAGCAGTACTTCCCATGACTTTCGTCCCATTAAACATCCAAACCTATGTTTGTTGAGTCCAGTCTTGTCCTGTGAATAAAATGGGCTTGCCTGTCTAGGAAAGAGGAGGGGAAGTGACCTCCTCGGTATGTTACGAATGGAATTAAACTGTGCATTCTGTTCATTGGCTTGTACTGGAGTGAAATGTATTTCTTTTTAAGCTAAGCATTGTTGAAGCTATGTAACAAGGCCCTTTTACCATTGATTTCAATGAAGGAATGTATCTTGCAAAGAGATTTATATTATGTAAATAATTCAAAAATGGTTGTAACAATAAAGCTGGTTTCTAACTGCAATAATGGCTGCATTCGGATTTTACTTTTTTTGCTCACAAACCTGTAAAACTATATGTTTCTCTGAAATACACAAGTTTCTGTATGTCATCTGAAAACTTCCAAGGTTAGCAAAACTGGCAAAACCACCCCCAGTTGAGTGTTTCAAATAGAACATTTTTTAAAAAGATGTTTGAACTTTGAGAATGTCAAGGAAGTAAAATTCTGTAAGGAACAAGGGAAAACCTTTCTAGATTAAGTGTGGTTCTTTATTCTTCATAATCTCTCCCATACTTTAAAAAAAAATTCAAACAGGATCACTAGTAGGCAGGGCTTTTTTTCTGGGAAAAGAGGTGGTGGAACTCAGGACCACACAATGACGTAACTTTGGGTCAGCTGGAACAAGGGAGTTTTTAAAGTTTAAATCGCCCTCGGCAAAAATGGTCATATGGCTATTGGCCCTGCCCGCTGATCTCCAGATAGAGGGGAGTTTAGATTGTTTGAACTTTGAGCTCCACGCCGCGGAGGGTAATCTAAACTTCCCTCTGTCTGGAGATCAGGAGGGCGGGGCCACCGGCCATGTGACCATTTTCAAGAGGTGCTGGAACTCCGTTCCACCGCGTTGCAGCTGAAAAAAAGCCCTGTTGGTAGGGATGCTCCAACACCTAATTGCTTCGGTCACTTCCTATATGCTGGACATGAACGGGGAGGAAAGTTTTCTAAGATTGGTTTAATTGTTCAGCAACCTGTTTGTAACTGTTTGGCAGGCTGCTTCACAGTATTGCTTCCTAACAATGCAGTACAGTGCAATTGGCTTTTCATGCATGCACATTCTCACACAGCCTGATTTTCTCCCCCCCCCCCCCAATTTTCACTACATAACCTCTGTAGGCAATTGTTCAAATAGACAAACCAGTCACAAATCATATAAACAAGTCATAGGATAAAATACTCGGTTTTAATGAAATTCTACCCTTTTTGTCAAACACATTCATTGTGAAATTCACAGTATCCCTAGTCTAGCTGATCAGTACATAAGACTATTTATTTGACAGTACTTGTTCGAGTCTATTTACCCCCAGTTCATCATCCTAAGGACATGGTATTTCCAGGAGAGGTCATGACTCCACGTTAGAGGACATGTTTGCATGCGTAAGGTCCCAGAGTCAATTTCTGGCATTTCCAGTTCAAAGGATTCTAAGTAGACTGGAAAAAGATGCTTCCTGAGACTCTGGAGACATGTCCGTCAAAGTAGACAGTACCAGGCTGCATGGATGATGCTCTGATGGTATGTAAGTCAGGTTTGGGCGACCACTTGAAGAACACCCATTAAAAGTAAACAACCTGTTTTCCTTCTGTATATCTTGGAACACCCATCTCTAATTCCCAGTCTCTGGGCAGCCTTAGGACTGTACTATGGAGCCTAACTTTTCAAGGTAGCAAGAGAGGCCTCTTGAGCCCTGGAATGATAAATTGTCTTGGGCCTGTCTACATTAAGTGTGAAAAACCTCCAATCTACAAAGCATCGGAAGGCTAAAATGTGCCTTCTGGCAATATGCAGATGGGAGACAAAGCCTTGGCCCCTGTCATGCTATGAAACAGTACTGGGCTGAAATTGTGAAGCACTTGTTCACTAAAATAAGTCTTCTATGGTTAAAGCAGGACTTAGACTATTTCTAATGATTTGTGTGGCTTCCTTTCAAAGCAAAGGATAGGGAAGGAATTGCCCTCTTTAGCCATGGTTGCTCTGAACATGGGGGCAGAGAGAAAGTAGATCTTGTATCTGGCTGAGAATGCATGTGTGTGCAACACAGCCACTTGTGCCGTGCTGTTTGAATATGCGAAAGATCACCCTACAGACAGGTTCAAATTGTTCACAAACAGCCAAACTGATCAATGAAAAATTGGTGCCCTGTTTGCAATTGTCGCACAGACTGAGGCAAGTACTTAAGAATACCTAAGTTCGGTGGTGGAAATTGCTGTCAAGTGAAAGCTGACAAGGCGACCCAGTAGGGTTTTCCAGGCAAGAGATGTTCAGAGGTGGTTTTCCATTGCCTGCCTGCCTGCCTGCCTGCCTGCCTTTTATGTAGCAACCCTGAACTTCCTTTGTAGTCTCTCATCCAAGGAATCCAGAGCTAACCCTGCTTAGTTTTTAAGAGCTGCCAAGATTGAGCTAGCCTAGGTCATCCAGGTCAGGGCAGATAAAAGCTTAGAAGTATCCAATTTGCTTTCCTAAAGTAAACTGCAGCAACCACTCCCAGGTGGTAGTAGAACTGCAGCTCTGCTGATACCACCTGCTCCTTCCAGTTCCTTTCATGACAGCCAGCATGCCATATACTAAGTTACCCAGGAAAAAAAGGTACTTCCCCCCACCTTCCCCTTTTATCTCTCGATGAGTTGCAGCCAAGATCTGTAATTGCCTTGCTCTTAATGTTGCGTAACTGTTAGCAAGACTCAGGCCAAGCATTAATGAATTTTACCAGAACTTCATTTTTTAATGAGCATCATTAATCGTTAGTCAGGCATGTTCCAGCCCACACTTTGCTAAAGTGAAGGATTGCCAACTGTGTTGTGCTATAAAAACAGCATATTTCTCCCCAGATTTTACGATAAAACAAAATGGTTTAAAAGAATTATCTATGTGAAGAGGAAAACTATGCAAGGGAGTCTTTGACCTTTCCAAATGTTTAAGGGGATGTTGTAAAATGGTGGCCTGATTATATATCTCTTTGCAGGAGTTCCCCTTTTGGCCTCAAATACATGATCATTTTTGGAATACAACACTACCGATACATTCTGCTTTTTGGCAGTTTATATGTTACAGCCAGGGCTTTTTTTCAGCGGGAACACAGTGGAACGGAGTTCCGGCACCTCTTAAAAATGGTCACATGGCCAGTGGCCCCACCCCCTAATCTCCAGACAAAGGGGAGTTTAGATTGCCCTCTGCGCCATGAGGGCAATCTAAACTCCCCTCTGTCTGGAGATCAGGGGGCAGGGCCACCGGCCATGTGACCATTTCCGCCGAGGGCAATTTAAACTTTAAAAAACTCCCCTCTTGTTCCAGCTGACCCAAAGTGATGTCATTGTGCGGTCTTAAGTTCCACCACTGAGTTCCACCACCTCTTTTCCCAGAAAAAAAGCCCTGATTACAACATTGTCTTGGTCCACACGGGAAATCTTGTGTTAACTTTGGAAGAACTGCCCATTGTATCACAGAGAATATTAGCTTTTCTTAGAATAAATAATAAAGATTTTAGCCATCATGGTTGTGGAGGTGTTTGATATTGTGAGAAGTATCTCTAAAATGCATCCCATGTTCGAGTTTCTGTGCCTTCGTGCCTACATGTCCTTCCTTGGGAATCTATCTCAAAAAGTCATTTATTCTGTAACTCCTTGCTAAAATTGCTGTGGTATATCATAATCGTAAACACTTTGCAGAAAACAAGACCTACCGGATTAGAGCAAGTTTCAGGGGTGTAGCCATGTTGGTTTGTAGTATAAGAGCAAGATTCGGGTCCGGTAGCACCTTAGAGACCAACTAGATTTTCAGGGTGTGAGCTTTCAAGAGTCAGACGAAAGGAGCTTGGACTCTCGAAGGCTCACACCCTGGAAACCTTGTTGGTCTCTAAGGTGCTTCTGGACATGAATCTTGGAAAAGATCAAGAGTATGCAGTTCCACAGGGGGACTGTGCGTGTGGGACTGCACAGAACACTCGATGAACAACAGTTACAGGTAGGTGCAACCCGTGTTTTCATAGTCATGTCTTCTGTGCAGTCCCACATGGGAACTGCATAGCGCATGCACAGTTCCCATGTGTGCCTACACAGAAGAACATTCGATGAACAACAGTTACAGGTGAGTGCCACCCTGTTTTGTCCATTTAGCTGCAATAAATTTATGAAGTTTCCTTCTAGGGCCGTATTCGTTTTAGGCACCCGGCTAAAACATTTCTTTTCACCTAGGCTTTAAATGAATGGTTTACAGAAAGTTTTTTTTCCCTTCAACTGTCATGATTTTTACATTAGTGGCTTGTTTGCTGTCTTAGATCTTTGTATGCCATTAAAGGTATTTGAATTGAAATTGAATTGATTTTTTACATTATATTTAATAATTTTAGTTGTGTTTTTCCTTCTTAAATTATAGGAAGTTTAAATTATTGTGATTTTCCAAGTAAATCTGGAAGGGTTGAGAGAGAGAGAGAGAGAGAGAGAGAGAGATTTCTAAAGAAAGAAAGAATCCGTTTAATCCTTTTTCAACCCCCCCCCCCCCAAAAATCCACAAGGTCCGATTCTTCTATGCTAGGGACAATCAGCTAGGAATGTTTGTAATGGGCAGTCTATCCCCAGTGAGGAGGGCACCAGTGTCCTATTTTAAACACTTCCTAGGGTTCTTCGACCAGAGAATGCCAAATTCTGCAACGCAAACAAGAATTTTTTATAGTCAAAGAAGAAGGAAGTCTGGGTCTGTGTTATTAGGAAGCCTTTGTGGTTTTGAGGGGAAAGACTTTATTCGGAGGGTTTATCTGCAAGTTAATTTCAAATGGTCTTTGACATGGATTTCTTTTGCCAAGAGCAGCATAGCTAGTAAATTTGGGGTGGGGAAATGTTTTCTCATCCACGTGGTTGCCTACACGCACTATTTCCCCACGCTCCTGATTTTGTGGCTCTCTGTCTGTTCCTAAATGCTCACCTATTCAAAATGATAATTTGGAAGGCATCACATTCCATTTCTCATTGTACTCTTGTTCTGTTGCAAGCTGTGGTCTTTGTGTGGAAAAATCAGTTACTCTGCAGTTGGCAGGGGCTTTCATTCCCCTTAGTAATGCCCTGAAATGTTCCATAATCATGAAGAAAGAGAATACTGCGGTTCACTTGGTCTTGACCACGCGTAGGTGGATGGAGTGAGTTGCCGCCTGCCGGAGCCAGCTGTGCAGGGATTAATTCAGAATGCAACGGGGGTCTTAGGATGAATGAACAATGGGATTCTTTGGTTGTCCATGTGCAGAGATAATGAGCCATGCAGCTTGTGGGGGGGTAGGAGTGGGAGGCCAGCTAATGTTAGAGACTCATTGGGAAAGCACCTGAGAAAGCAATTGCGAAGATAATAATAATAATAACATTCGATTTATACGCCGCCCTTCAGGATAACTTAATGCTCACTCAGAGCGGTTTACAAAGTATGTCATTATTATCCCCACAACAAAATACCCTGTGAGGTGGTTGGGGCTGAGAGAACTCCTATAAGCTGTGACTAACCCTAGGTTACACAACTAGCTTCAAGTGGAGGAGTGGGGAATCAAACCTGGCTCTCCAGATTAGAATCCTATGCTCTTAACCACTACACCAAACTGAGTACAGAGAACCAACAGAAGTTTTGAACAAATAGAACTGCCTTCTACTGAATTGATCCATTGGACTATCAAAGCCTACTCTGGTCTATTCACCTATTACCAGCCGCTGTTATCTGTAAGTTGAACCTGGGACCTTCTGTGTGGCAAGTAGCTGCTGCTCTACTATCAAGCCATGATCCCTCCATTCTGTGTATTTGTTGATTTGCTTTTAAGTGCCAAGACATAAGTCGGAGATACACGTTAGTAAGTACCTAGGGACTCCCACGTGAACCTCATTTCATGTGTCCCCCCCTCTACCCATACAGCTTCTCACATAGTCACACTTCTATTTGCTCCACGTGAGTACATTCACGCATTTGATACTAGTTCCTCCTTGACTGCTAAAAGTATCCCATTTATTGTGAGGCACCAGTGTTTTCCATTTTTCCCTGCTGATAACAATGTGGTTTGAAATTGACGCAAACTGTTGCATTACATTTCTATAAAGAAATAGCCCTGGCTTTGGCTTTCTTTGCTACCCCTGTAGGTAATCTTTGACAAGGAAATTCTCTGATTAGAACTGCCAAAATCCCAGTTTATCCCACTTCCCACATTTATTTATTGAAATGCAGATCTTTGACGCTTTCTCACAACTTAAAGAAATGGCAATTGGCAAGTCAAAGGAGCCTACAGTACTTGTTCTTGCAGCAAAAACAGAGCTGAATTGGCACACTGCTCTCCAGACTCACTTGCAGATGCAATCGCACCAAGGGAGCTCCCGTGAAAGGGGAATGTACATGCATGGAACAAGAACAGCCTGCAAGTGAATTGAGTACCACACATAAAATCTTGTACTTGAGTGTCCCTAAGTACTTAGCAATGTGCATTTCCACTCATAGAAAAGGTCAAGCTTCATACTTAGGAAGTGTGTGTGTGTGTGTGTGTGTGTGTGTGTGTGTGTGTGTGTGTGTGTGTGTGTGTGTGTGTGTGTGTGTGGGTGGATAACGGTATGCTGTTTATTCGGTTTTATCAAAGTTTGGTCTAGTGATCTGTGGGCACAAGTTCTGTACTCAACTACCCATAGTGACAACAAGAAGAGAGCTGTGACTGCAGAATTACAGATCACACATCACGTTGTGTGCAAACAGAACTACATTAAACAGCTCTAGTTTTTTGTTGGCACAACATGGGATTTAACCCAGTGCATCAGAGAACGTTTTATAAATGCAGCGGAGCTCTTTGTAATTTGGGTCCTTCGCATTTATTCCTTGTTACCTTACCTCGCTTCTGACTTTCCCATGGTCATCTCCCTTGTATCCAAGTTTAGACTGTAAACTCCCCTGGGCAGAGACCTTTTTTATCATTTCTTTTGTCTCTGTTTCATTTACTCTCTAAGGCACTGTGTGCATTGATAGTGTCATCTTAACAATGTTAGCACGCACGTTACAGGCTTGGGATGCAAGATCGTCCTTGGCAACTTAATTTGAAACAGTGTAAGGTTGCCGTGACCAGCTGCTTTTATCAACTAGATCTTCTTATTAGGTATAATTACTTTGCTCCCTGAGTGAACAGAAACACACACCAGTTTTAATTCTTCCTTGATTTAATTAGGCGGCCCCCTGTAGCAATTGTATACCATTGAAATACTTCAGTGAAAAGGACTGAGATTCACATTGTATTACGGTTGGTTTCCATTTTTTGCTTGGAGGACTAAAATGTCACTGGATATCAGAGGAGATAGGAGTGGGTGGACTAATAATATGCATCCTGTCTGTGTTTAAGTGGATTTTTGCAAGACTATTGGATTTGCCTTAGAGGAGCTTTCCAAATTTCACTTCCTTCTCAATGGGCTCTTGCTAGTTACCCGTTTTAACAGGGTAACCAAAACAACCACGAAATTGGAGCTCCTTCCTAAGGAAACAAATGAGGCCTTTCAGTTTAAAGAAAAGACAGCTAAGGTATAATGTGATTACATTATACATCATTGCGTGGGCCACAGACATACTCCCGTGCTTCGCTGGGGCCAATTTTAGCCCAAATAGGTCAGAACTAGCCCTGTGCAAAGTGCATGCCTGCGGTTGGTGCGACAACATCACTTCCCAGAAGTAACATCATTGCACACGTGCCAGGTAGGATCCCATTCTCTTGGGGTGGTAGGGGAGAAGGGGGCAAGAACGGTCCTCCCTCCTGGGCACGCTCCCAGGGCCTCACTATGACATCACTCCCGGGAGTGATGTCATTGCACCGCCACAAGAGCATGCACACTTTGTAACGGGCCAATTTGGGCCCCAAATGGGCCAAACTGTGTTCCCGTACTGTCCCCAGCCTCCTACTGGGACAGTACTGAGACCTGGCAACACTCAGACCAGGAGTGCATGTGTGCTTTCCACGAGCGCAAAGATTGACATGCTGGAGGCACGAGGTAATTTCCTGGTCCCCCACCTCTCGTTGGGAGATTGTGAGGACCTGACAATCCTACTGCTAGGCCTAACACAAAGTGTGTATTTCTGTTTGTTGGTGTTTGTGGTTGGCCTGTGGTTTTTTCTTTTTCTTTTTCTTTTTTTTATTAAAGGTTATCAAGCACATAGTCCAATTCAAGTCTTACTTTTACATTCATGTAACAATAACTTATTTACAAGTTTACTATTAACATTTAAAGTTTCTTTTTCTTTAAATGGTTTCCCCCATATAGATCCATGAAAGTTTTGTTGTTCTTCATTTGCTTATATTTCTATTAATGACGGTGTTCGTAGATTGTATGTTGCTTGTTGTAATGTAGTCAAGAAATAGCTTCCACTTAACTGTAAAATTCTGTTGTCTTTTCTTTTCCTGATGATTGTTGAATTCTTTCTGTAATTTTTTCCATAATCATTTGGTCCCACACCTTACTAAGCCATTGGTCTATATTTGGTGCTGCGTTAGCATTCCATTTTATTGTGATTATTGTTTTTGCTGCTACAAGTAGACTACTGATGAGTTCTTTTCTAATTTGTGGAACTTTATTGTCTTGCCATAAGTCTAGAAATATTATTGTTGGTTGCGGTTGTATTGAATAGGTAGTTATTTTATGTATGATCTCTGTTACTTCTTCCCAAAAGGCCATTATTTTCGGACATGTCCACCAACAATGGCTATAGGTTCCTGTACCCCCGCATTCCCTCTATGGCCTGTGTTTTTAAATGCAGCAACCTACAGCCTTTCAAGACCTGAGACTCCCTGACCTGCAAGCATGTGACATAAGAGTCACATGACAGGAAGGGAGGGAACTCACTGATATCAAGGCAAGGACTGTGGGCAAGGACAGGAAATAGGCAAGGACAGGATACAAAAGCGGAGCACTGGAAGCAGTGTTGTCAACTCCAGGTTAGGACATTTCTGGAGATTTGGGGGCGGAGTAGGGCTGCTGACCTCCAGGTGGTGGCTGGAGATCTCCTGGAATAACAACTGATCTCCAAACCACAGAGATCAGTTCCCCTGGAGAAAATAGCTGGTATGGAAGGTAGACTCATTGACATTATACCCTATGGAGGCTCCTCCACCAAACCCACCCTTCCAGGATCCACGCTCCAAATCTCCAAGAATTTCCCAACCTGGAGAAGGCAACCCAAGGATGGAATCTGGGGAGAGCTGGGCTTAGGGTTGCTAACCTCCAGGTGGTGGCTGGAGATCTCCCGGAATGACAACTGATCTCCAGGTGACAGAGGTCAGTTTGCCTGGCTGCTTTGGACAGTGGACTCAATAGGATTATAACCTGATGAGCTCCAGCCCCTCCCCAAACCCACCCTCTCCAAGCTCTAGCCCCCAAATCTCCAGGCATTTTCCTACCTTGAGCTGGCAACCCTAGCTGGGTTTGGAGCGGGGAGGGCGTTGGTGTGTGGTCAGGTGATGCCTCTGTGACAGCAGGACTGGTCAGAGGGCATCATGACACAAGCCAAGGATCAGAGCATGGAAGAATCCTCTCCACCACTGCATGTTCACATATTAAAGTGAATGAACGCACTCACATCCTGCCTGTATGTGCGCACATCTGTTTCTAAGAATGTGGGGAATGAAAGCGGAGACCAGTACTCGGATAAATGTGTTGTTTGTATCACAGGTTCAGCAGTGCATGCATAGAATGCACCATGAGAATTACTCAACCCGCATATAAAGAACAATGAAGTGTACCCTGAAGCATACAGCGTACACGGATTGCACGTGCGGCCTGTGTCTCGCTTTCCTGCCGTTCATCGCAGAGTGTGCATAAAAGAAGCAAGAGCTGTGAAGCTCTTCTTGTCCGCAAAAGGACATTAGCTGTGGAACCTTTTAAAAGGGAACCCACCAGAGGATCCGCTCCTTACCCACGTGTTGAAGAGTATGTTTCAGTTTTCCTAGTTAGATAAGCCAGAGAGTAAAAGAAAACTCTCGCACCTAGAATGGCTGCTGAGCCTCCTGCAGAAGTAAAAATACGATTGCCAGACTATCAGCGCCATCTGAAGCAGAGCCACACGCTGTACGTGTCCGTTTGTCTTCGCAGCAGGCTTAGTGGCAGTTCTAACAGCAAGAGCTTTCCTTTTCTGCAAGCTTCTTAAATTGGCAGACATGTCAGTAAAAATCCAAAGAAATATTAATGCAAATAATGCAACCTGTCCCCGAAACATAATACCAATCGGTCTGTTTCCCCCATCTCATAAGCTGGGGCCAAGAATGTAGACCAGGCAAATGAAGTATGCTTGGGTCAAGTTGTAGTTGATTCTCTGCTAAAATAAAAAGGAACTCCTGGTTTTTTTTTGCACTGGGCAACTGCCAAAATCCAAAGTGTCACCGAGCCTGACTCAGCAGGGTCACTTCAGCGCTGAGGGCAGCACTTTGGCGGCTTGTCCAAGACCCCACTGATTAGAGAATTGCTTTAATTATTTATAAAGCCCTTCTGAACCTGCTGGAATTGCTACGGCATTCTACAACCTCCGTGTCACTGCATGAGATTATACAAACCGATGAATCGCAAAAGATTTTTTTTAAAAAAGAAGATTTTTAGCTTCCTTATTCTTCACCAAGGCACGTAGTTAAAATATTCACATTTGCGCCTTCTTTTCCTAGCCTTACTCTGCATATTGTGGCCCCGATCCCTGTCTAACAGTTTGACTGGATGAAATGTTGGAGATCCATGAGGGGATCTCCCATTTCTTTTCAATTTCCACCTACTGGGGAGAACCAGTAAGGTAGCCAACTCCAGGCTAGAAAATGCCTGAAGACTTTGGTAGTAGAGCCTGGAAGGGCAGGATATAGGAAGGGGAAGGACCTCGGTGGAGTATAATGCCATAGAGTCCACTCTCCAAAGCAGCCACTTTCTCCAAGGGAAGTGATCTCTGTCACCTGGAGATCAGTTGTGATTCTAGGAGGTCTCCAGGTCCCACCAGGAGGCTGGCAACTGAATGGAGAGGACATGATTGGATTGGACCACAGTACTGTGGAGGGAGGAGGTTTCATTTTGGTTACATTTCCTGATGAGAAAGCTTCCCTCCTCCAGCTGGCTCAATAGGAAAAATCTACGGGCTCCATATGTTTTCCCTTTGGGGGCAAATGAGGGGAGTTATTTTCATTGGAGAAATGGTACAGAGAAAAGGGCTAACCTTCTCCTTTCCTGTACTGCAGCCCTCACCAAAACCCGGCTCTCCTGATGACTATTAATTAAAACAGACGGAGATCAGAAATCTGATTGCAGATTTCCAACACTGCCCGAGCCATCGGTTTGACTGAAACCAATAAAACAGGTCAGCAGCAAGTTATTTCTAACTGTTTCCATTGTTTTCTATGAGGCTTAGTTATGGTGACGGCCTTGAGCTGGAATGGGGCCAGAAAGCCCTAACTTTGGAGTCCATTATTTTTATCCCGCCCTTCAACGAAAGGACCCATGACCTTCTACCCTCACAACAGTCCTGTGAGGTAGGTCAGGCTGAGAAGCCAACTGGCCCATGGTTAACCATGTCTGATGGCCAAGTGGGGCTTTAGAATCCTAATCCAGCATTCTAACTTGCACACCACACTGGCTCACACACCTTACGGAGTACACAGGTTGTCTCTAGAGTCCTCACCTTCTGTTTTGTGTACCAGTCTGATATGCATGCGTTCTCCTTTGTCATGCATGTAGTTTCCAATTCCAATTTATGACTGTGGCATGTGTGGAGAAGGGTCTTAATTCCAGAGTTGCCTGGCAAATTGCAGGAGGGCTAGGGATGGAGACATAGGGGGTGCATCATTGGCCACATTGCTATATAATTTCTGGGAAATACCAGGAAGTGACATACGGTCACGCTAAGGTTTTACCATAGAGATTCCAGAGTTTCCTAGAGCTACCCCACATCACTTCCGAGTTTTCCAATGCAGCCAATGTAACAGTTTTTCATTTTATTTTTCTCCTGCCTCCACTTAGAGCAGAGGCGGGCACCTAGGGCTGCCAGTGGGAGACCTCTCACCACAGCAGGAGGACTGACAGACCTACTTCAGTCTCTCCTCTGTGTCATTTTCACAATCCTGAAACAATCTCAAGGGAAAACGCATGTACTCTCACTGGATTTAATTTTGTTCCACCGATGCTGAAAATATGACAGGGGAGAAAAACTGGTTTCTGAGAATCTCAATAACCTTGGGCCAAGTTCTCACTTGTTTAATTGACAGGGTAATTGGGAACTAAACCAGCAAAGTGATTGAAGAAGGCTTCTTAATGAGGTGAGTAGGACTAAAGAAATTGCAGCCTTGAGTACTTAGGAGGAGCTGGGAACACTTTAAATCAATAGTGAATAGATTGCCTATACCAGGCCCAAGCAACGGGAAGTTTACACGTGGCTATGGGGAAAGTGAGTCAGGACAGGGAAGCCCAAACCTGGTGGTTTTACAATATATATCATGCAGTTTGCCCTTTGGAAGAAAGTCCTATTGACTTAACTGCATACAACAGTATTTTCTCAAATGCAAGACTAGGTTTTTCCCCCAGATATGCCATCAAAAATGAGATGAGGTCATCTTAAATTTGCAGATAAGTTACACATGTCCAATAATAAAAATCTTTTTGAGTATAACATTTGGGAGGGAGGGTTACCTTACATTCAAGATCATCATTCTTTTGAGTAAGTACAATATTACCATGTGTTAGTGTTGCCAACTTCAGGTTGGGAAACTCCTGGAAATTTTGAGGGTGAATACGGGTGGGTGGGGGTTGGGAAGGGACCTCAATAGGGTATAATGCCATAGAATCCACCTTCCAAGGCAGCCATTTTCTCCAGGGAAACTGATCCCTGTGGCTCGGAGATCAGTTGTAATTCCAGGAGATCTCCAGCTACCACCTGAAGGTTGACAACCCTAGAGATGACTGCGATCGAAGAAGATTCTCAAGAGGGAGCTTTTTCGTGCTGAGCGCCATTTCCTGTAGAGTCAAGAATATCTCTAACCAAAGCTAGGTGAACTGATAAGAGCTTGACTGTCGTTTTCAGACCAACCCTGTGAAGAATTCAGCCTGTTTGGGGCCTAAAAGTGTGTTCCTGCCTGACCAGAGTCTCAAAGCCTTCTGGGCAAGCATGAGTAAAAACAGTGAGCTCATTTCCAGAGACATCGCAAAGTTCGTTATCCGTCACAGGTACAAAACTCCCTTGAAACTCCAAGCTCCAATTGAAGCCTGGAGATCCCTTGGAATTATTTGCAACTGATCTCTGGAGGACGGAAATCAGTTCCCCTGGAGGAAATGTCTGCTTTGGACACTGGACTCTATGGTATTATACTCTGCTGAGCTCCCTCCCCTCCCTGAACCTCACGCTTTCCCAGGCCCCACTTCCAAATGTCCAGGAATTTTCCAGCTCAGGGTTGGCAACTAAGAAGGGGAGTTCAGGCACCCATATGGTTGCCAACCTCCATATGGTGCCTGGAGATCTCCCAGAGTTACAACTGATCTCCAGGCCACAGAGAGCAGTTGTACTGGAGAAATGGCTGCTTTGGAGGGTGGACTCTGTGGTAGGGATGTGGACTTCGGGAACGGGATTCGGGTTTTTAACCCAAATCGGGCCTGATTTGGAAAGATTTCAAATTCAAATTCAGTTCAAGAATTGCTCAAGTGATTCAGTAATACTGAAGAAAAGCCTGCCAAAGCGCTTCAGAAGACTTCGGTAAGCTTCGGGTAACACGGCAACACTCTTCCCCTTGATGTTCCTTAAGCAACAGCAAGAGAAAAAGTGCTTCCTGTTGGCGTTCATGCCTTTTTTTACCCAACGGGAGGGTGGAGGAGGGGGTTGGAGTGAGTAAGAGTCAGGAGGGGAGGAGGGAGGAGGATCAGGGAAGGGAGGGGTGACTGGAAGGAGAGTACCTTTTTAAAAATGCCACAGGGATTTAAATTGGAGGATGCAGCACCTTCTTTGGGGGGGGGCCATAAAGTGTCCCCCATAGTCAAATCTTCCTGAAACTTGGGGGGTCATGAGAGGGCAGGTAGGATTAGGTCCTCTGCAAATTTGGCTTTGCTTGCAAAATGCCACCCAACGTCATTTAGAAAGCTTCCCTAGTTTTTCCCTTATGAAATAATGGAGATTGGAGGAGGATGGGGCACTTTCTTTGGGGGGCCATAACATGGTCCCCCAAAGTCCAATATTCCTGAAAATGGGATAGTTGTGAGAGGAGAGTTACGAGAAAGTCCCCAGCAACTTTAATGTTATTAGGTAAGAAAATGCCACCCCCAGGCCACTGGAGAGCCAGGAACGGCATTTCCCATTGGAAACAATGGCCGAATCTTACCTAATAATACCAAAGCGGTTTAAATACCCAAATCCCGAAGTGGCTTGAAATCAGTTCGCCTGGAGAAAATGGCTGCTTTGGAGGGTGGATTCTATGTCACTATACCCTGCTGAAGGTCCTCTTGTCCTCAAACCCCACCCTCTCCATGCTCCACCACCCAAATCTCCAGGAATTTCCCACCCAGAGCTGGCAACCCTAACATCACTGCCAGGCCCAAACTGGGCCTTCAAGTCACCCCATGTTGTTAGCCAAAACAGGATAAAAATGCCTTTGTCAAGAGTTTGGGACAGGGTGGGGTGGGCGTCTAGATATGACTCCTTACTCTTGGCCTCTTTGCTTTACAATCATGCTTTGATTCCCGGAAACTCTCATGCTATACTTACAATTGATCCTGTCAGGTATGTTTAGATTTCAGGTTAACCAGTCTTTGTTATTTTACTTATCTCTTTGCTTATCCCCTTTTGTCCAGTTACTATTTTATCCACATTATAATAAACAAATCATATTTTTTCTTCTGTGTGTTGATTCATCGGTTTGTGGCTTCACTTTGGCTGAATACTACCTTTGTAATTTTTGGTTAGAATTCAGCCTGGCTGATTTCCTAAGTGCAGCCTGGTAATGCCTGAGGCTTTAGTTCCCAGCCCCTGTGCTAGGACTTAGTGAGAACCTGGTAGTAGCTTACTGACGCTCCCCCGTACCTCCATACTCCCCGGAGTCCTTGACAGTCCTTTCTCACATTCAGTTGCTGCACTCTACTTAATCGTCACTCTACACATTACTTCTTTTACGAGTTCTCCATGGAGCCAAGCCGTGCTCCTTGTAGACAACGTCAGCTCTGGGGATTGGCTTCTATCTAAAAAAAATGGATTCAGTGTGCAAATGGACTCAGAGCCAAACTACAAGTGACGCCTGACACAGGTTGGACACTTGTCAGCTTCCCTCAAGTTTTGATGGGAAATGCAGGCGTCCTGGTTTTACAGCTTGGCTCTCCATTACAGCCGCAAGATCAGGATGCCTACATTTCCCATCAAAACTTGAGGGAAGCTGACAAGTGTCCAACCTGCATCAGGCGTCACTTGTAGCTTGGCTCTTAGAAAGCTGCTGCCAGGGGGGGGAAAGCTCTTGCTTTTCCCCGAAGCTTTTTTCCTCATGCAAAAACAGTGTGGAGGGGAGACTTTTCCCCATTTCTGCTGCTCCATGTAGAGGTATTTTATGCACGTGCAACAGCAGAAAGGGGAAAACTCTCCTTCCCCAAGCTTGTAATGTTTTAAAATGTGTGTGTGTGTCTTTAAATGCTTGGTGTGGTACAGATGAAGAGTGGGGGTGAAACAGAGGGATGAGTGAGGGAGATGATTGGCTGATGGCTGAGAGTGTGGGTGGAGTAAACGCTGTTTCAGTTACTGAGTGGAGAAAAAAGATTCAGTCTGGTTTTAACAGGCAAGCTGTGTGCAGCCTGAGCAAGTCTAAGCATTTCTGAGAGAAATATTGAGTCTGGTTTTAGCAGGCAAGCTGTGTGGAGAACTTGTAAAAGATGTAACATGTCGCATGACCGTTATCTGCTGCTTCTGCTTAGAACCGGCTAGAAAACATGCTCCGGCCACAGGGATCCCTGCTCTGATAATATAATAATATAATAATAATAACATTCGATTTATACACTGCCCTTCAGGATGACTTAACACCCACTCAGAACGGTTTACAAAGTACGTCATTATTATCTCTGCAACAAAACACCCTGTGAGGTGCGTGGGGCTGAGAGAGCTCCTAGAAGCTGTGACTGATCCAAGGTCACCCAGGTGGCTTCAAGTGGAGGAGTGGGGAATCAAACCTAGTTTTCCAAACTAAGTTATATAACTTAGATGACATCTAAGTTAGATAACTAACATGCCTCATGTGGGGCTTCCTTTGAAAATGGTTCAAAATGTGGTGGTGGCTATTCTATGTCAGGAGTTGGTTACAGGGATTGTATCACAGCTGTGCTGAAAGATCTGCCCTGGCTATTCATCTGTTTTGAGCCACAAATCAAAGCATGGCTAATTCTGGATTGGGAGATTCCTGGAGAATTGAAGGTGAGGCCTGGGGAGGGCAGATTTTGGGGACAGAAGGGAACTCAGAGGGGATGTGATGCCATAAAGTCTACCCTCCAAAGCTGCCATTTCCTCCAGGAAAACCAGTCTCCAGTATGAAGATCAGTGGTAATTCCAGGAGAACTCCAGGTTCCCTCTGGAGGTTGATAGGTTCTAGTAGAGCTCCTGAGGATGCGTGGTTCATAAATCGAAATAATCAATCGATCGATCGATCAATCTAAGGTCATCTGTGTCTTTGGTGGTCCCCAGAAGTGGGCCCTCCTTTTACCTGTCTTCCCTCTTTCTTAATATCAATCCGTCAAGTTTCTTGAAGTGCTTTCCCTATCTCGTAGTGCAATCCTACAAACAATTACTCTGGTCTAAGACTATTGACTTTAATGAGTTTAGACTGGGGTTACTTTGCATAGGATTAGACTGCCAATGTTTGTTCCATTCTCCTTTTGAAATGCCAGAGCTTTTCTATAGCAAAGCAGGCCCCTGAGAAAAATTCTTTCTAGTCATCTCAGGCTCAGAAGAAACATTTTACAGATTAATAATTCTAAATATTAGATTAAAATATGTAAGCGATCGTTGTAACAGATTGAGCACGGAGATATTTGTTTTTCCTCTTGCTGTTCAGCCAAATATTATCTCTCTGCAGCAGCTCACAGCAGGTATAACACAATGTATATAATAATGTAATACTAGGAGAGGAGAATTAACTGGTGCTGGGTCTAGACAGTGGGGAATGGTGCTTAAATGTTTCCTTCATGTCGTCCTTGTGGGTACCTTCATGATGGTTGTTCTACTAGACATTTATTTATTACTAGCTTGATGCCCGTGCTTCGCTACGGTATTTAACTACTTTATGTTATAATACTTATGGGTATGTAACATTTTTTGGTTTGTGGGGTTTTTTTGAGTAGGTTTTGTAGTATAATAGCATAGTACCCCGCGCTTTACAAAAGTGTTTGAATAAAATGGAGCATGTTGATGCCTAAAACTGATGAAGTGAATTTCGAAATGTAACATTTATTGAAGAGAATTTTAAAAGGAAAAGAGTGTAGTGCAATAAATGAAGTGAAAAATACATACAACCTTTTTTTTCTACTGAAGGACCTCTTTGTAGACCTCATTGGAGGTTTCCCCCCACTTTGGAGCCCCCACTTTGAGGAGAAGCTTGTGGTCTGGGAAGACAGGAGGGCTGAGCGTGTTGAGGAACTCCACAGGGTAGTGAACCGCATCATCCATTTGCACCTCTGAGTCCACAGATCTGTACTCCATTTCTGCCCCTTCGACGGAGTTAAGTAGTGTTTCATTAATGATGGCAGCCTTGTTGTTCTGGGTGGTCAGAATGGCACGCTTGCACAGCCCATCCATGGATTACTCCCTGATAGTGGCAATATTAGGGTATATCGTGGCTATTAGGTCTGCTAGGGTCGTCACTACTGTGCCCAAACCTGTAGAGATGGTTACCTTTCCCTTGGACTTGGGACTTGCTGGTACTTGGCCACTGCTGCTCAGTGCACCACAGGAGTACAATGTGCATATTTCTTTGCCGCATCTCTAAGTTGCTTCCTCCTTTTAGCATCAGTATATCTTGCACGTCTGCCAGGAGGCTTCTTGGGGGCAGTAAGAGATGATGGCTGCAAGAGGCGTGAGGTGGAGTTGGACTGAGGGAGGGATGGTGTGGTGGGCATTTTGACAGGTTCATGTGAGAGGTTCGCATTGAGATGGCCCCTAGAAAGGTCGTGCACCATCTCCCCATGAACATTTAAAAACTCAGTTGCCATACTGACTTTTATATAAAATCCCTTTCCAGGAGTCTTGTACTGTCTTTCTTCAACTGTTTGCAGTTTCTTTTCCCTGATTTTTACCTCAGAACACAGTTCCACAGTTGACCCATCAGCCTGCCAGCCACACAGGAAAGTCAGGCCTCACAGGGAGATTGGCAACCCTAGACTGGAAGGTGTATTTTTACCTCAGGACACATTCAGTGACTCCCAATAGCAAGTACATACTCTTTAGAATGTTGGAGAGATGACCAATCAAGGCCACATATGCAAATGACCTCAGGAAAGAGCAGCAGTTGGCTGGGTGGGGGGGAGGACCCTGCCAGCCACACAGGGAAGCTGTATCCCTATGAGAAAACACATTTTACTCATTTTTACCCACTTAGGGGGTGAATTTCTTAAAATCCCTTCTTAGTGAGCCTCTATACCACAAAAGGAACGTCCTCCCCAAATTTCACGCTTCTAGGTTTGGGCCGGGCATTGATGAGTCAGTCAGGACTAGAGATGGGCATGAACCGAAATACGAACCAAAATTAAGCACAAACCAGGCCGGTTCGTGGTTCGCAAATCACGGTTCATCAGTTCCCATTTCTGACGAACCGCTACGAACTTTTAGGCTGGTTCATTTGGTTCGTTTTTTGGTTCGTCACTGCAGAGAGCTTGGTGCCAATCAATCAGTTTCCTAGGCAACAGGGATGGACTTCCTGCAGACCTTCTGCTGATCTGGAAGTGACCTTCTGCTGATCTGGAAGTGAGGATTTTCTGACCTGGATGTCACGTTTTCACGAACCATACAAACCAGTTCGTGAACCAGGAGCAGGTTTGTGAAAGTTCGTGGTTCATGGTTTGTGAAATTTGATGAACCATGAACCACATGGTTCAGTTTTTTCCCGGTTCATGCCCATCTCTAGTCAGGACACTTGTCTTTATATATATAGATTTAGAAAATGTATATGTCATCTTTCCAGAGACATGTTCAAACCAGCTTGTGTAGTGTGGTGGTGTCGTAGCTGACTTATGGCAACCCCTGCTGGGGTTTTCAAAGCAAGAGACTAACGGAGGTAGTTTGCCACTGCCTGCCTCTGCAATCCTGGTCTTCTTTGCAGGTATCCCATCCAATTACTAACCGAGGCCAACCCTACGTAGGTTCCGAGATCTGATGAGATTGGTCTTGCCTGGGCTATCCAGGTCAGATGGGTAGCTTATGTAGTAGAACTGGATAAAATAATTAAAAATGGGACAAAAATCATTTAAAATGAATAAGCCAGTAAATACCTAGCCAGAGCATCAAAGCGTCACAAAACATTTAACAGCCTAGATACAATTCTCAGAAAAGAAGTCATCAAGCTAGAAGCAAACTGTAAAAACAAGGATGGAAACCTGCTAGTGAAATGTCTGGGTAAAAAGAAATGCTTTGACCTGCTGCCTAAAGGAGAGCTAGGTAGGTGTCAGGTGAGCCTCAAGGGAGAGGGCATTCTGCAGGTGAGGTGTGTGTGTGTTATGTGCTGTCAAGTCGCTTCCGACCTATGGCGACCCTATGAATGAAAGATCTCCAAAATGTCCTATCATTAACAGATTTGCTCAGATCCTGCAAACTGGAGGACGTGGCTTCTTTTATTGAGTCCAGCCATCTCATTTTGGGTCTCCCTCTTTTCCTACTGCCTTCCACTTTTCCTAGCATTATTGACTTTTACAGAGAATCTTGTCTTCTCATGATGTGACCAGAGTATGATAGCCTTAGTCTTGTCATTTCAGCTTCTAGGGAGAATGCAGGCTTGATTTGATCTAGAACCCACTTATTTGTCTTTTTGGCTGTCCATGGTATCCGCAAAACTCTCCTCCAGCACCACATTTCAAATGAATCAATATTCTTCCTGTCTGCTTTCTTCGCCGTCCAACTTTCACATCCATACATAGTAATGGGGAATACCATAGTTCGGATTATCTTGATCTTGGTCCCCAGAGAGACATCTTTATTTTTAAGGATCTTATCTAGCTCCCTCACAGCTGCTTGTCCAAGTCTCAATCTTCTTCTGATTTCTTTATTGCAGTCTCTCTTTTGGTTGATGATTGAGCCAAGGCATAGGAAACCTTGAACGATTTCAATGTCCTCATTGTCAACTTTAAAATTGTGTAATTCCTCGGCAGTCATTACTTTTGTCTTCTTGATGTTCAGCTGTAATCCTGCTTTGGCGCTTTCCCCTTTAACTTTCATTAGTAGTCGTTTCAAGCCTTCACTATTTCCTGCCAGTAACATGCTGTCATCTGCATATCTCAAATTGTTCATCTTCCTTCCACCAATTTTCACTCCAACTTCTTCTAGATCTAATCCAGCTTTCCTTATGATATGCTCTGCATATCACCACTGAAAAAGCCCTGGGCAGTTTCCAGATGGCTTACCTGCACCCGCAACGTGGTGTGACGTTGCGGGTGCAGTTAAGCCATCTGGAAATGGCCCTGGTCTCCAACCCCATCTTCAGGTGAGGGCACAAAGTGCAGAGCTTTTGAGGAGGATATTAATGGGAGGGCTGGCTGGACAGTACAGGAAGAGGCAGCTCTTTATTTATTGATACCATAATCACTGCTTGGTTTGGGAACATTTGTTTGGTTTTCTTAACTTTCCATTCTGATAGAAATAAGCCAACCATCCTTTTATTGCATATCCATCATGATTGCTTATAAACAACC
Source organism: Eublepharis macularius (assembly GCF_028583425.1). NCBI lineage: Eukaryota > Metazoa > Chordata > Lepidosauria > Squamata > Eublepharidae > Eublepharis > Eublepharis macularius. Next base: position 13,530,173 of record NC_072798.1, read on the forward strand.
TGTGACACCATAGTCTAAAGTTCACCAACAGCTCTAGCTGCTGTCCAGAGAATTCGTAACATCGAGTGATTCCGCACACGTTGGATAATGCACTTCCAATCCTCTTTATAGATAATTTGGAACGGATTTTTGTGTGTGCGGATAATGCATTGAAAGTGCATTATCCAACGTGTGCGGAATCAGCCTTAAATAAATAAATGCAACCTGAGCTTTATGGGGTGTTCAGATTGTGCAATGTTCTGGGCTTGCAATGTTCTGGGCTCGGAGGTTATTAGCTAATCGAACATCCGCACAATATATCTTCAAAGATATCGTCAAAGATATTTGAAGTTGACACAATCTCATTGGCTGAGCAGTGGTGGGAAGAACTTAGGGTTGCCAGCCTCCAGGTGGTGACTGGAGATCTCCTGGAATTACAACGGCTCTCCAGGCCATAGAGATCAGTTCCTCTGGAGTGATCAGTCCCCCCACCCCTTTGCATCTGACGAAGAGACCTGTGATTCTCAAAAGCTTATGCTACAGTAAAGTTGGTTAGTCTTAAAGGTGCTACTGGACTCTTTTCGATTCTGGAGAAAATGGCTGCTTTGGAGGGTGGACTTGATGGAATTATACCAATGCTGAGGTCCTTTCCCTCCTCAAACCCTGCCTCCTCCAGGCTTCATCCTCCAAATCTCCAGGAATTTCCCAGCTTGGAGCTGGCAACCCTAGCAGAGCCTGTTAGTGGCAGGGAATCCACTGCTGCCAGTTGAAACCTGGCAACTCTAGGCCAAGGGAGTGAAGGAAGTATCTGAGTTGAGGAAGCCCTCGGTTCGAATGTGACTTCTACCACAGATTCTTTTGGAGCCCTTAGACAAGATGCTGTTTCTGGGTCTCTTCTCATTTGCAACAGGGAGATATACCGTGGCCTACCTTGCACTTTTGTTGTAAGGATGACTCAGACCTGTTCTACTCTGCACCTTGCAGTGGAATAAAATGAAGAATGGACATTTCAGGCTGTAGGCGGGAGCATTCCATGTTTGAGTGTGTCAAAGACTCCCTGCAAGTAGAAGACTAGCAAAAACCCCTAGTCCTCCTGTTTTCCACTGTGTTAGTTTTCTACATGCATGGATTTTAAAAAAAATTGGAATAATTTAAACATGTAAACCTTCATCTATATTCAGAAGTAGGGATCCCATTCTCCTGGTGGGGGCAGGGGATCCCCTCCTCTCACCATCCACTGCCTGCCACCACTTACCTGGCTGGGGGAGGAAGGTACAGGAACAGGCCTCTCGGGTGCACTCCCGAGGCAGCACAATGATGTCACTTCTCGGTAGTGAAGTCACACACCACCCCAAGAGCACTCCTGTGCTTCACAGATGCAAATTGCGCTTGCACCGCCATGCCTGCACAATGATGTCACTTCCCAGAAGTGGCATCATTGCAAAGGTGCGGGGCCACACGTGCTTTGTGCAAAGAGGTGATGGCAAAAAGGCAAGCGCTGGGTCCCCCTCTCCTGCTGGGAGGGTAAGGGGATCTAGCAACCCTATTCAGAAGTGATGCTGGCCTTTACGCGTCCATCACCTCATTTGGCATCAAAAGTCGGCGTCCAATCATAAGACAATGCACACTTAGTGTTCTGAAGACTTCCCTGTTACAGCTTGGTGCCCAAGGGCCAAACAAGATGTCAGACTAGGAATTCCCAATAGTTTTGCCTTCAGAAATCAGGTGCACAGGGTCCCAATTCTGAGCAGGACAGTGTTATGAGGAGGCCAGAGCTTTCCGCCTCCCCTCATCTGGTTCCTGGCCTGAAATGGTCCTCTAGAGCTGCTGAGACACGCATGCAGGTAGCCACATTACTACGGATATGTTTGCCCCAGTGGGAGGGAAAACTTAACTTCCTCTTGTGCCATGGTCCTGATTGGAATTGGATCCCTGCATTGGATCCCTGTATGGAATCAATGCTGATCCTTTGAACCTAGGTAGATCATGAGAGAGAAAGCAGCAAGGGTTACATCAGTGCTTGGTTCTTGTGGCCCCTTCTTACATGCCCAGGGTAAGGCCAATTGTTGCCTTGGGGTCAAGTAGTGATTTTCCCCAGGTCAGTTTGACAAGGGAACCTGGAGGTGTTTTGCTATCTTCTGTTGTGAGAATAAAATGGAGGAGAAGAGAATGATATATGAGCAGCAATGGGAGCAGCGGGGACCGGGGGGGGGGGGAGGTCTCCTGTTATAACAAGAGACCCGGCCACCCTACCTATCCTTATTCAATAGGCAAACTTTTTCTACACACATTCACACACTCGTCTCTGCTCTTTGCCCCCTCAGAGCCTTTCCTTTTACTTATTTATATCTTGAAAATGTACCAACAACGAACAACGAGGCTTTCAAGGCCTCTCAGGTCACCGTAACACCACATACTCACTGCTACAGGGTGGCCACGAGCTGCGATGCCTTTCAAAGCAGATTAGACATATTTTGCTATCTTCTGAGCGGGGGTCACTGGGAGTGTGTGTGTGGGGGGGAGGTAGTTGTGAATTTCCTGCATTGTGCAAGGGGTTGGACTAGATGACCCTGGAGGTCCCTTCCAACCCTATGATTCTATGATTCCATATTTTTAAAAGAAAAAACATTGTCAGGAGCTCTGTTCATGGAACTCCCGGCATCACCTCTCATCTAGTTGGGCCTTTAGAAACTGCAAACTGAGGGGACGTCACTGAACGGATCTTAGACAAAAAAGTTTGTGTGCGTGTGTGCGTGATTTCTAATCTCCTTTTCAGCTTCAGGCCCCCAGACTTCATTGCACACCATTGCCAAGGGTCCCCTGACCCCAGGAGTAGTGGGAAAGGGGGCAAAGAGGGCTCAAATAGGAAAGGAAAGTGGCAAAGCTTCTCCCTGTGAACTCCCCTCTTTTTGCAGTTTTTTAAGATCTGAGACAGGTTGGTACGTACGCACATTGTTGGTGGAAGTGTCCTATTACAAATAAATTCTGGGGTGATATCTTTGAACAAATAGAATACATAACATCATACAAAATTTCAACAGATCCACAATTGATCTTTCTAGACCTTTGGCAAGATATTCAGATACCAAACATATACCGACAACTTATAACAAGTTTTCTGAATGCAGCAAAGTCACTAATAGCCCTTAATTGGAAAAACCATCTTTCCCCATCAGTGTCGCAGTGGTACCATAGAGTTTGAGACCAATTTAAAATTGAAAAAATTGCAGACCAGATCCAATGTTCATATTTACCCAACAAAAAAACAAACTTCTATGAGAAATGGATGCCTTTTTTTGAGTTTATTGAAAAGAACGATATGTAGCCTTCAAGTTCTCTATACCGCACTATCTTGGAACAATGAAGAATATTAATTAAGTCTACTTTTATTGCAAAGATGAGTTACTCAAAGGAAAATTTACTTTCATAATGCAATACATCGTTATGAAATCTATGTTTCTAATAACTTTATACACCTTAACCTTATAATACTGTTGTAATTTATCCTTATATGTACCAAGTCATACTGTTAATCAAACTGTTATATGTATATAATTGTTTTTATTGATTAATAAAGTTAAAAGTTAAAAAAAAAAAGATCTGAGACTAAATTCTCCTAGAAGCTAAAACGAAAAGTCTAAGGCTATTGTACTTTGGTCACATCATGAGAAGACAATAATGCTAGGAAAAGTGGAAGGCAGTAGGAAAAGAGGAAGACCTAAAACGAGATGACTGGACTCAATAAAAGAAGCCACGTCCTCCAGTTTGCAGGATCTGAGCAAGTCTGTTAAAGACAGAACGTTTTGGAGGTCTTTCATTCATAGGGTTGCCATAGGTCAGAGGCGACTTGACGGCACATAACACACAAGACTTGAGCCTAAGTATTATTATTACTATTAAATGTAACTTGCAGACTTGGAAATGCCTGTTCTTGCAGCTAATTGAATGCAGGGGGATACGATGCCGTTTACCATTTTTAACTGTCCCCATTTGTTATATTCTTGTTCCTCGATGGTCATAATTGGAGGCTGTGATCTGTAATCTCCTCTTTCTCTTCCTGCACCTGTCTGATACTTTTTCTTGCTAGATTGAGGAATCCTATTTTTATATCCCCCACTTAATGACATTTCTATACTTGCCTCACATTGATTGACATGTTTGTGCACCCTGCTGCCGTTTCCGTAGGGAAAATATCATCGCAACAACCTCTCCTCTGATCGAGGCAAAGGATGTTCAGGAACCTTTGCTTTTAACCCTGGTGATACACATTCAGTAAAGCCAGCGTGGTTAGTGGTTACAGCATTGGACTAGGACCTACAAGCCCTAGGATGAGATCTTGGGCCAGTCACACACTCGCAGCCTAACCTACCTCACAAGGTTGTTGTGAGAATAAAACGGAGGAGGAGAGAATGATATAGTGATCCTGCACTGGGCAGGGGGTTGGACTAGATAGTCTGTATGGCCCCTTCCAACTCTATGATTCTATGATTCTATATATGAGCAGCAATGGGAGCAGCGGGGACTGGGGTGGGAGGTCTCCTGTTATAACAAGAGACCCGGCCACCCTACCTATCCTTATTCAATAGGCAAACTTTTTCTACACACATTCACACACTCGTCTCCGCTCTTTGCCCCCTCAGAGCCTTTCCTTTTACTTATTTATATCTTGAAAATGTACCAACAACGAACATTTACAAGGCTTTCAAGGCCTCTCAGATCACCGTAACACCACATACTCACTGCTACAGGGTGGCCACGAGCTGCGATGCCTTTCAAAGCAGATTAGACATATTCTTGGTGGATAAATCCATCCGTGGCTATTAGCCATAATAACTATTTGGAGCCTCCATATTTAGATGCAGTCTACCTATGAATATCAATTGCTTGTGGGCAACAATAGCAGGTGGATCCTTTGGCCTCTCTGTCCCTCTTGCAGGCCATCTGGAGTTTTTCATTGGCCCTTGAGGGTACAGGATGATGGCCTCGATGGACCATATGTCTTGATCTAGCAGGGCTCTTCTTATATCCTTACAGTCTTATCACCCATATCTTCTTCCTCACGATATGTAGTTAATTTGCACTGATTTAGCAACCTTCCCTTTCAATAATTGCTAGTAGTGTCTCTGCACATAGGACACAGAGTCTCTTTACACGAGACACCTCAGCGCGTTTTCATCAAGTGTAGACAGACACAATGGTGGCCAGGAAGGCAGCCAGGAAGGGTAGTTTAAAAAGACAGAGCCAGCAGAGATCACTCATCAGAGGGTTTGTAAATTTCATCTTCACTTTCTCGAAGGCTCTGTTAATTTCACCTCTTTTGTCTAAAACTGTGTGGGATCGCAACCAGAGGGCAGTGAAGAATGGAAATGGGCTGGAGCTGCCTTCCAAAGCCAGGCTTGGCCCTGGAGAGGTTATAATGGGCTGACGTTTTCCTTTGGGCATTCCACAACCCCTTCACACAGCCCAATGTATAGCAAAACCCTTGCCCTGCCACCAGCTCTGTCTTTTCAAACTACCTTCCTGGCTGCCATTGCATCTCTCGACACGTGTTCTTCACATGTCAGATGCCTCGTGTAGAGGGTCTCACAGAGTATTATGAACAATGCAGAAAGCCCCCTCCCCGGAGACATGCTTGTGCCACATCACTGTGTTGCCAATGAGATTTCATGGCATGAAACTTCATGTGCAGATAAGGGAGACAGGGACCACAGCCACATTTCTCAATGTACATGGTGGCCTCTAACTCCAACGATTGCGCTGCTGGCTCCACACATTAGAGTCCCATAAAGAAGCACAAACAGAAACTACAAAGCGTATTCTAATCAGGGCTGGCCCGCCCATTGAAGCCGGCCCGGCAGCTGCCTCAGGGCACTAAGGTGCCGGAGGGGTGCTGGCCTGGGGGCAATGGCATGTGCGAAGGAGCTGCCGTTGCCACCAGCGGCCAGGAGCACATGCTGGTGGCGGCAGCATGGGGCAGCTGAGCGGGCTGCCTCCTGTTCAGTTGCTCTGCGGGCCAGGTGCAGCCGGTGGCCAGGGCGGCTGGCTGCGCCTGGCCCACAGAGCAACTGAACAGGAGGGCTGGAAGGCTCTCTGCACGCGCCCCAGCCCTGTGTGATGACGTCATATGCGGTGATGTCATCATGCAGCACGGCACGCTTGCGCGCTTGCGCGCACAGAGGCAGCCATTAAGCTGCCTCAGGTGCCAGCGACGCTGGAGCTGGCCCTGATTCTAATACAACTCCCTGCAAGAAATGGGTGAATTTTGGCCCAATGAGTACACCGTCAACTCCAACAGGTGATTCCTATTCATTGCCTTGCAACTGCTGTGCATATCCTGTAAGGCAGCCAAAGAGTCACATGGTGGAGCAGGTTGATGATGTCATTGGTACGTGTGTTATGACCGGGACCTGGCAGCCATTCCAAGCAGCCTTCCTGGAAGCCCACTGAATTAAACACACACTGGAAAAAAAAGAATCTAGATTTTAAAGATTATAATGGGGTGTTTTTTGCTCTTCTTTTTGTTCTTCCCTATGAGTGAAATCGAGAAGTATCATGGCAGAAGACACATCTGGCAGGAAAAGCGTGTGGTGGTAATAATGAACCCTCAGGTTACGTATTTATTGAATAACTTTCTGCCCCATTTTCAAATGGTAATTGACGAAATCATATTAAAACCATGCACTTGCCGGATTATAGGGAAGCTGTAGGCCAGGGAAAGCGCTTTGATTATTAAACGAGCGCTCCTTTAAGAGAATCCAGCCGTAAATTTCCTAGCCACTCTGCCTGAAAATTATGGCAAGTAGAAGAAACCTTTCTTGCAGATGGGCCAACCCCGTGACTTCTCCAGTTATCCCTTACTTAAAAGCTATCAATTTAGAGCTGTCGTGTCTACTGCCCCCGGAGTCGAATGAACCTATTCAGCCTTTAATTAAGGGTGACAAACTCTTTGAACATCACAGCGTTCATCTGTTCATGTGTGCAAAGCCGAGTGTAACAAAAGAATTTAATCAAACTACAAGCCTAATAAAGACTCCGTTGCCTGAACTAAATGATGTTATTGTGGCAGCCGCTCATAGTTTTACATTTAAAAAAGCGGGTCAGAGTGTTCATTCATCTTGATTAGCAATGCCAACCTAATTACTTCTGGAGGAAACAGTAATTAGCTGGAGTCTCACCTCATTAATCATGACATTCTTGTAGCAGACTATTTTTATCTGATAAATGGCTTGGATTGGAACAAGGTGTATATTTGAATTGTAGTTAATTGTACACAGCTTGCCACATTTCACATTTGTTATCATTTAACTGCTTCCTTCCTATCATGCACTTACGCATTGCGGGAGGTCACTCGTAAGGGATGTACGGAGCATGAAAAGTAGAGAGCTGCAACTGGAAGTCCCTGGGCCAAATCCGTCCCGCCCAAAGTACTACGTTCTCCATTTGCAGCCTAGCAGAAGTAGTGGTGTTTTTAGCAACAGGGCAGTTTCCACATGTCTTACCTGCCTGTGGAACGTCGCGCGAAAGACCTGGAAGACAGCATCTTCCTGGTGCGTTCTCACGCGAGAAGACACTGTCTTCCGGGTCTTTCACGCTATGCTCAGGAGGCAGGTAAGATGTGTGGAAACGGCCCAGGACTTGCCAGTAGGCAGCTGGCGTGTGTGTGTGTGTGGGGGGGAAAGGATGGAGACACCCTGTGTAAGAGATTTGTCCTTTTGAAGAGTCCAGTAGCACCTTTAAGACTAACCAACTTTACTGTAGCATAAGCTTTTGAGAACCACACTTCTCTTCGTCAGATGTATCGACAACTTTCGAGAACCACAGCACTCTTCATCAGATGCATCTCAAAAGCATATGCTACAGTAAAGTTGGTTAGTCTTAAAGGTGCTACTGAACTCTTCTATTTTGCTACTGCAGACTAATACGGCTAACTCCTCTGGATCTCGCCCTTTTGAGAATGCCACCCCACCCCCCCAGAGCAGTGCAGTATTGTTTTAGTGCAGAGACTCTCCAAACCCCACCAAGGCTGTGGGAACTAATTTGTATATTTCTGGTTTTGCAGTTTTGTTCCATAGGAACAATAGGAAAGTATAATGGGAATTAATATAATAGGGAATTGTGCCATGGCATGGAAGGATCATGGGATGTAAAATGTGGATATTTCCTATCCTGACCAAAGTGGATGGTGGATCTGAAGCCAGTCTAAGCCCATTAATTGATTTAGACTGGAGTAACTCTGCTTAGGATTTCACCGTTAGTTAGGGATTTTTTTATCTGCCTCTATTAAGACTCTATTATCTTAGTTTACCTTAGGGTCAAGTTGTATATCCAAAAAAGGCAAAAGAATGATTGGTGCAGTGGGAAAAAAACAATTAGACTTGGACAACCCCTACATGTTTTGCCTATGCTATGTCAGGGGGACCTGAAAAACATGCAAATATAGACAAGTCTAAAAGATAATAGACACATATATCATTAAAAAAACTTCACATCTTTAAAAAGAAATTTCAAACAGACAGTGATAACAGAGGATGTAAGAAAAATGCTGAATACAGTATCCTTTATTTTATTATCATAACAACCCTAAAAGGTGGTTTAGACCAAGAGTGGTTGACTGGTCCAGGGCAGAGATGGGCACGAACAGCAATACGAACTAAAAAAAGCCAATCAGCTGTTTGCAAACAAGCTGTTCCTGAGGCCCCATTCTAAATGTACAGGTGGTCGTTGCAAGCCTCGTTTGTTGCTGTTGGTTGCTGTTCCTCAAGCCAGACAAACTGGCACCTGCAATCAATTCCCTTGGCAACCGTAGGCAGGGACTGCCTGAACTCTGTCTGAACTCCTGCTGTTGCCCTGGAAACCCCAACCTAAGCCCAATTTAGCTTGATAGGCAGGTCTTCCTTTCAAGTGTGGAGCTCCAAATTTGTTACAAGGAAGCAAAGAGCAGGGGGAAGGGGGGCTCCCAGCTCTGGTTTTGCAGACAGTGAGGGAGAGACAGTTGCTGTTGGCATTTTGAGAGAGAGACAGGGAGAGTGCATTGGAGCTTGAATTTTCTTTGTGTGTGGTGGGATAGGGATCTACCTCTTCAAGTTCCAGGGCTGCTGCCAGGCTCTGGGCCATGCTATTATTTATCACTGTTATCTTTCCTGCTGCCTGCTCAGGTAAGGTTTCTGGGAGTGGTGCGGTAGGGATCTACTCCTTCAGGTTCCAGGGCTGCTGTCAGGCTCTGGGGCCAAGCTATTATTTATTATTGGTACATTTCCTGCTGCCTGCTCAGGTAGGGTTTCTGGGAGTGGTGTGGTAGGGATCTTGATGGCTGGAGGAAAGCCTGCTGGCCCCCATGAACAACAAACAATGCTCGTGAACAGGTCATGTTCGTCAATGTTCGTTGTTCGTTGTTCGTGGATGGCAACGAACAACGAACACCATGTTCATTTTTTTTCTGTTCGTGCCCATGTCTAGTCCAGGGTCACTCAGTCAGCGTCCATGGTACAACAGGGATTTGAACCTGGATCTCCCAGATCCTAGCCCAACACTCTAACCCCTATACAACACTGCTGAAAAATTCTCCCTCCATGGGGGACATGGAAGGTGTGTGTTGGGGAAGGGGGCATTGCTTATTTTGCCTTCCCAGTTCACTCTGTAGCACCCTCACCAGATCTGGAAGTTGGTTTCCCTGCATATTTTTCAAGAAAGGATAGTTTGATGCCGACAAATATCATTCTGCTTAGAGTTGTCAGTTACTTAGGTTAGTGCAATCAAAGGAGATTGCACATTATAGTAGCACGGAAGAGCTGATAGTCCTACAGGGCTCATCAGGCACCAGGCTATAGAAAATAGAAAGTGCTATTGCTTTACTTTCCCCAGCAAAGTAGAGCATGATCATAATATGATCTTCATCCCTTTTGAGATATGTAGGCTTTAACATTGCTAGTTGCTGTCATTTGTTTGAAGTACACCTTAATTAGAATGCTTCTACACAGTCTCTTTTCTATTCGAAGTCCCCAAACAATATTTTGAAGACAGGTAATTAACACCATCTGTTAATTAATAATTTAGCAAAATCTCTCTCTCTTTCTCTCTCTCTTTAAAAATGTGTTGGGGGAGTTTTGCTTTCAAACTTTTAGTTAACAAACAATTGTGCATACACACAAAAAAGGCTTTTCCGCACATTCGACATTCCTGATATTTTTAGTCGTGCAGCCAAAAGCATTGGAATTGATTTGGGTACAGTTCAGCTCTCCCTCAACACTTTTACAGTTGTGAAGTCAAGTTTATTTTGTTCTGCCTTAAATAATCAGGATTGTCAAGGCATGGTGTTGTCATCAGTGACATCATCAGTGACATCGCCACTGTAGCATAGTGGTTATGGTTGGGCTGCCAGTCAGCACTCTGCTGGTTTGACTCCCACCACTGCCATGAGCTCTGCAGGTGGCCTTGGATAAGGCGCTCCTCTCAGCTCCAGCTCCCCAGCTGTATCGTGGGGATAATAGTAACGTTGCCTTTGTTCACTGCTCTAAGTGTGGCACAGATCTGTCCAGAAGGGCTGTACATAAGCACACTGTTGTTATTATTATTGTTGTTATTACAACACCCTTTCTATTTTAGTCTTTGTGCATACTAATATTGATATAAGAGTTGAATTTTTAAAAAGATTGAAAATGAACACATGGGAAGTCTTTGCATGAGAAAGCCTAAAAGCAGAGCAGCTTCTCAAGCCAGTTTGGTGTAGTGGTTAAGAGTGCGGGATTCTAATCTGGAGAGCCAGGTTTGATTCCCCACTCCTCCGCTTGAAGCCAGCTGGGTGACCTTGGGTCAGTCACAGCTTCTCAGACCTCTCTCAGTCCCACTCACCTCACAGGGTGATCGTTGTGAGGAAAATAATAACACACTTTGTAAACTGCTCTGAGTGAGCATTAAGTTGTCCTGAAGGGCGGTATATAAATCAAATGTTGTTGTTGTTGATGGTATTATGTACTTTTCAGACCACACCGGGGGGGGGGGTTGGCACCAGAAGTTGCCAACCCCCCAAGCCACTAGGGCTTTTGCATTTTTTAAAAAAACTGTTTAATTTCGTATTGATATATCAACCTATAATTGTAACAATAAATGCAGCAGATTCTCCGAACTCCCAGCTTTCATTTTTTTAAAAAGTAAGTCTCTAGGCCCTTCCCCTGTGGAAATACAAGGAAACCTGGCAGCCTGTAAATTTTATGTCTTTAGTCCATAAATTTTCTCATAAATCCATTGGAATAGATTCCCCGAAATTTTGCATCCATTTTATCATACAAGTTTTGACTTGTTCCGTCTCTGTGTGGTGTTGCAGTGACTGAGAGCCAAGCTACAAGTGACGCCTGACACAGGTTGGACACTTGTCAGCTTCCCTCAAGTTTTGATGGGAAATGTAGGCATCCTGGTCTTGCAGCTGTAATGGAGAGCCAAGCTGTAAAACCAGGTTGCCTACATTTCCCATCAAAACTTGAGGGAAGCTGACAAGTGTCCAACCTGTGTAAGGCGTCACTTGTAGCTTGGCTCTTAGTCTTTTGAAATCCTCAATGCTCCCTCCTCTCTCCCTTCTCTGTGAAGCAAAGATTGGAGGTTTTCTGGCTATGGACATCTTTAGTCTAACTACTCCTTCCTCTGAAATCTGAATTTGTCTGCTTTAACAAATTGAAGGTTTATTTTTGTTGGCAAGCCATGGTTATAAACCCAGATTAGATTCTTGGGTTGTAGGCAACCAACAAACCACATCTTGTTTGTTGTAGCACCCAAATACAGTTATGATTAGATCAAAGCCTTCTAAAGCATTAACTTTTCAACTTTAACTCCATGTATGGAGGACGGAGCCACAGTTGCCAGGTCTTCTGCTATATCTGGTTTGTTGCCTACTGGCATATGAATGCTGGTAGAAGGAAATGGGGAGAGAAAGGAAGGCATGTGTGTGTTACCATAGAGTGTTTGCAAATCCTAGAGTTCTCTATGATGTCACTTCCAGTTTTCACTGGAAGTGATGTCAGCATGTCAGCGTGATGCCTGCATGGCTGTTCCTATTTCCCAAAATGCTCTGGGGATTGCTGGCTGCAGCCTGACACCCAAGAGGGAGTGCACAAAAACCACAAACAAACAAATGGGCTCAAGATCATTACAAACTCATGACAATTTGCTCATAACATCTGATTTCAGAACCAGTCTTGAGTCCTCAGAAAATGTAATAAACTCAAACTCAGTTAAGTACAAGTTATCACTTATGGTGGGAGTGTCCAAAGGTTATAGATTTTTGGGAAAAGGTACGGGGGAAAATAGCATTGGTATGTAAGGTCAACCTTAATATAGATGTAGATCTATTATTCATGGGTGTATTGGGAAACATTAGAATTGAGAAACAAAACCAGGATATTTTCAAAGCAATGTTATTAGCTGCACATGCAGTGATTGCATACGGTTGGAAGGAGAAGTTAAAATGGACCTTAAAAAGATGGAATGATTACTTGTATGAATATATTCAATCAGATATGTTGGAATGTTTAAAAAAAGATAAGGCATGGGATGGAAAAATGGAGGAGATAAAAGAGAAATGGACTGCATATTTTCAATGGGTATATAATGGAGAAGCCAATACAACTATATTTGGAAAATTGGAAAAAATGTGCTCATGGCTTAAAATTTAATTTGTAGTTATAGGATGGCCACCATGTGGGGGGGAGGGTTACAAAAGGGGTAAAAGATGTATCATAGGAGAACTGTGACTGCATTGAAATGTAATAATATGTGATGCATTAATTAAAAAATTAAAAAAAAAAAGTTAAGTACAAGTTATCTTTTAGGAGGCTGTATACACAAACATCCCAATGAACTAGGCCTAAACATTCCTAGGAAACTAGGCAAAGTATTCTCCTCCTCTCACATTCTCCCTTCCACCCCACATATCATGTGTAGGATTCATATTCCTTCTGCCATATTTGTTTCATGAATCAGCCCCAGCAGGACTTTGATCTTTGAGCAGCTGTTCAGCCTTGCGCTCTGCTGTATACGCCTCCCAATTTCCTAGGCCTGGTGGGGAATTCCCTGCCCTCAGCCCCAATCTCTCACCCTCACAAAATTGAAGATCAGAAGAAAAAAATGGCCTCCATAGTTAGCCTCTAGAAATTTCTCTTAGTCTCAATGGTTTTCCCATAGAGATTAGGGGAAATTCCTAGAGCTTCAGCTGGAAATGCCATCATATCCTCCCCAAACCCCATCCTGTTCAGGCAGCATCCTCCTGGCATTTGCCTAGACAATGTTGGTATCTCTGCTTCTGTAGGCTTATCATTCAGAGAAATGGCAGGGGGAATCTTTGCTGCCATCACCTTTTTCATACCACATATTATTGTTCCTCTTGCAGTGCCATCCTAAGAACCCTTTCGTGGGAGTAAATGCCATTGAGTAGACTTGAGAAGGATTCTGATGTACTTAGAATTGCTCTCTAAGGCAGTTCTACTCAGATATTATTCAATGGGACTTACTCCCTAGAAAGTGCTCTTAGGATTTTAACCTAAAGCATTCAAAGATCCACTATTTACATTCCAATGTTGATTTTCAGATTAAAACTAATGACTTTGATGGGGTAGAAATCCCCCCACTCAAAATTCAGGCTGTCGTCTGGCACTTGTTTTATTGTTTCTTACAAGAGATGTTTGAACATCTTTTCTGGTCAATTTTTCTGTAAAGAACTTTACCGATGATTTTCTTGTTGATCACTTTCATTCAACTGTTGCCAGTTCTAAATTTTCATCCTTTGCCACACACACCCTTTCCATTACCTTAATTATCCTCTTCTTAAGACCTCAGGTAATATTTGCTACAAGGAAGAATTGCTACTAAACTATTCTAAGACTAACCTTTAAAAAAAACCCAAAATGTTAATTTTTTACAAAATGCAAATATAGATTAAGTTTAGAATTTAAAATATTTCAGGATCTGGTACTGCAAAAAAGATTCCTGGCAAACTACTTTAAGTCAAGAACATTGCTATTAGATCTCCCTGTAGAGTCTTGAACCTTGCTAGATCTAAAGAAGGTAATTTGGCTATTCTTGCTTTGAAGAAAAAGTGTTTTTTTTCAAATGATTTATGGTGCTGGAGGTGGTAGATATTAGTAGATCGGTCCAAAATATTTTTTTTGAGAACTGTTTTAGACTGACTTCATTGTCCTATGGTTCCAAAAATGAGAGTTGAGATTGGTTTGTGTTCTGTCAAATCGAGATCACATGGAGAATGGCAGTGGCTCATTGGTAGAGGTGGGGACTGGCATGTAAAAGTCCATGTGTTACCCTAATGGAGGGTCTCCTTGTGAGTTGGAGGAATTGGCATTAAATGAGATGCAATGAGAGGGAGTAACTAGGAATCTTCACCCATGTAGATGAAGATTGTTCCCTTAGAGAATTCTCAAATAAATAGGCAGATGTTCTACCAGAAATGTTTCTTTATTAACAGAGGAATAAAAGGCAAACACACAGAAAATACACACAGCACACACACAGTACTAATTAAGAAAACAGTAAGGAAATGGGAAAGGATGATAATTACCAGTCTCGAAGAGGAGGAGAAGGTCTGCAGAGGAGCAGCAAAATGACCAGTGTTTCATGGAGAGAAGAAGCCCAAATGAAGTGGGGTGTGTGTGAGCAGGTACCAAGACACGCACACACACAGCACACGGCTGGACAGCCAGTTATAAGACAAAATGAACCCCAGAGCAATGCTAACATCTTGCACCCCAAACAATGGTTAATGGCCTGTCCAGAAATAGAACAATAACTTGGGAAAGGTTTGATTTGACTATCTGGGATGGTCTATAGGTAAAAATATTGCTGATACTGATAAGTATCACTGGCTAGAACAGAGGCTCTTAAAGAGAGAGCAAGCAAGATACAGCAGAAAAAACACAGGCTCTCTGTGTCAGCAATACAGCCAATCTTTTCTTAATCAATCAACATGTCCGTCAGGGAGCTAATACTACGCGTCTGAACTGAATACTTTACTGACTGATTCCCTGTGCCCTTGAGAAAGCTGAGGCATATTTGTGCTCATGCGAAACAATCATTACAAGCTAGTGGATTGTCGGGCCAATGGGACGTTTATCTAATCTTCTCTGTAGCTTGGAGAGAGCTGGAAGACAACTGCAATCACTACCCTCCATGAGAGACTTGCACACAGTTGCTAATTGAAATTACTGGAGAATTGTAGCTTTAATACCTGTCTTTCATCACTTAGAGCTTTAAGTTTATTTGAATTTATGTGTTGTGGTTTGTATAATCTCAGTCTAGATGAATGACTATGCACATTGGATGTTATGGATTTAACCATGATGATGATGTAATCAATTTATTTTTCACACTTCTATATTGTGCACTGTTGTTTATCATTTTGTTGAATTAAGAAAAGATTGGCTGTATTGCTGACATAGAGAGCCTGTGTTTTTTCTACTGATAAGTATCAACCAGGAAGGCTATCAGATGTGCTGAATAACTTGATTAGATAAGTGGGAGAGGAAAGGGGAGGAAGGCATTGATGAGATTAGGTGGGGAGGTGTCTCTCAGGAAGCTTTGTTATCTCTGCTGCTATCCGGGGCATAGGGGCTGTCAATAAGTCATTTCCCCTATGACTCATGATTTGGTAACTTTCCAGTCTCCAGGCTGGCTGGCATCCTCTTTGCCTGGAGTCAGGCAGTGTGTAGGACTTATGGCAAGGGGTTTTATGATATTTCATATCTACAAACATCCTTGTAGTATGGCAAAGGGTTCTGACTGCTAACACATATTCAATCCCTGATATCTCCATTTACAAATTGCCGGTAGTGGGTGTCAGGAAAGTCCATTGTCTGAGATCCTGGAGAAACACTATCAGCCTGAATGTATGATACTGAGCTAGATGGACCAATGTTTTGTTCACATGGTATATTTATTGCCTGAAATTACCATAAATGGAGGCAACTGGGCTAAAGGAATTGTGTTATTCAGAGCTAACAGCTGATATTACTGGTAAGAAGTATGGAGAAATGTGCTATTGTTATTTAAATATATGTTTAAGCTCTAAAAAGGTAAAAATCACTACTTGTTACAAGGAATGAGGCAAATATAACATTTCGGGACAATAAGGGCTTCATTAGAAATATGAAAGGTAGTATAATTGATTAAAATCAATTTTATATCTTATAATAATAATAAAGTAATAATAACATTTGATTTATATACTGCCCTTCAGGACAACTTAATGCCCACTCAGAGCGGTTTACAAAGTATGTCATTATTATTTATTTAATTATTTAATTACACTTCTAGACTGCCCTCCCCGTCAGACAGGCTCCCCACAATGAGCACCCTATGAGGTGGACAGGGCTGAGAGAGCTCTGAGAGAGCTGTGACTGACCCAAGGTCACCCAGCTGGCTTCAAGTGGAGGAGTGGGGAATCAAACCTGGCTCTCCAGATTAGAGTCCCGTGCTCTTAACCACTACACCAAACTGGCTCTCAGTTTCAACACATTGATTTGAATCGACGCGTATTCCTATAGAAAGCACTCATAGTCCTTTGATTATTTGATGGGAAGGTGTGCAAAGGTTGTTATTGTTCTGCCCAATGGAGAATATGCCTCACTAGAGACAAAGATTTCTGTCAGAAATTCTCAGCCAAATGCCTCCCGTGGCGGAGGCTGTGACGATCAGTTACCTCTCTGTAGATTCTGGACACATGGAATGTAAAGATTTTGTTTTTACTTTATACCAGGCACAATCAGGGCTTTTTTTCTGGGAAAAGAGGTGGTGGAACTCAGTGGGTTGCCCTCGGAGAAAATGGTCACATGGCTGGTGGCCCCGCCCCCTGATCTCCAGACAGAGGGGAGTTTAGATTGCCCTCCGTGCTGCTCAGTGGTGTTGAGGGCAATCTCAACTCCCCTCTGTCTGGAGATCAGGGGGCGGGGCCACCAGCCATGTGACCATTTTCAAGAGGTTCCGGAACTACGTTCCACTGCATTCCAGCTGAAAAAAAGCCCTGCAAATAAAGTTGCTCCCTGGAAATGTCATGAATAGTGAGAGGGACCCAGGGCTGGCTGGGTATTTAGTCAGGCTACCCCAGTGACTACTTAAAGTGGTAATATGAAGAAAGTACCAGTATTCAGTAAGCTCTGCTTACTCTTAGACACCCTGAAACAAAAAGTGGAAAACCACAATCCAGGGACTAGAATACTCACTGAAAGTTAACAAATTAATTAATGCCTTCTATTAAATATATTAGTGTAAGGTGTACAAGTGCAGAATCAATATAAACAATATTAATGTCTTATTCCAACGACTATACAAAAATACATTCATACACAAATACTTTTAATTATAAATAGTACTCTGTTCCACTATTGGCAACGGCAAGGCAAGCGATAACCTAAAATCCAACAACACCATGGGTTGTATGTTCTGTTCTCTTATAGGTGTGTGGATCTGTGGTGCTCCAAGTAAAAGTCCAACAGGTAAGTGAGGGACAGGTCAAAGACCAAAGACCAAACTGAACTTCCACTGAATCTTTTTCCTTCTGTACATGGATCCAGAGGTGTCAGGAGGACTCAATCATTCTGAGAACCCGACAAGCAGCCAGGCTGAAGTTTGCTTGTGTCATGTGTTACAATTTCATCAGGGGTCCTCAATCTATATCACCCCAGATCAGCCGACACACACAACACTTTCATGTGGGTCAGACCCGGTGCACCAAAATCCAGCAGCAAAGGAAGTGATATCCCTCATGAACCCACAATGCATATCCATGGTGTGTGCCCAGAAACTGGTGGGTGCAACTGGAGAGATGAAACACCATGAATCGGCCTTGGGGTTATGGTTGCCACCCTCCAGGTTGGGCATGGAGAGCTCTCAGAATAACAACTGATCTCCAGATGACAGAGATCAGTTCCTCTGGAGAAAATGGCAACTTTGCAGGGTGGAGCCTATAACGTCATGCCACACTGAGATCCCTCCCCTCTTGAAAACCCGCCCCAGGCTCCACCCCCCCTAAGCTCCATGAATTTCCCAAACCAGAGTTGGCAACCCAGAAGGTGGGCATTTGACTGGGTCATCCCACCCAATCAGGGATCACAGAACAAAGAGTGCGATGCAATGTAGCCCATTGAATTTAACTGTGTGTGTAATGTCTTTAATGATAAGTGAGAGTTAGAAAATTTTCACACGAGATGATAAAAAAATTGTGCAAAATGGATGCACTGTCATTTGGGCTCGCCCACTCCGATTTCCGTGGCTGCTAGCATGCACAACTGATATGGTAACTATGCTTAGAGAGCCAGTTTGGTTTCGTGATTAAGAGCGGCGGGACTCTAATCTGGAGAACTGGGTTTGATTCCCCACTCCTCCGCTTGAAGCCAGCTGGGTGACCTTGGGTCAGTCACAGCTTCTCGGAGCTCTCTCAGCCCCACCCACCTCACAGGCTGATTGTTGTAGGGATATTCATGACATACTTTGTAAACAACTCTGAGTAGGTGTTGTTGTCCTGAAGGGCGGTATATAAATCTAATGTTGTTGTTAAGGAAAAGTACATGGAAAATGATGGTTGTTGTGGACACTGAGAGATCTCTGTCTTTAGGTGCTACACCTCCGAAGATGCCAGCCACAGCTGCTGGCAAAATGTCAGAAACTACAATGCCAAGACCATGGTGATACAGCCTGGAAAATCCACAACAACCATCGTTCTCTGGCCGTGAAAACCTTCAACAATATACATGGAAAACGTTAGATCTATAACAGAGACCTACTAATAGGGCCACTGCCAGGTGGGGGAACACTCCGCCGTCTGGCAGCAGCCGAATCCCGGCCATTTTGGTCTGATCAAGGGGCGTGGCATATGCGAATGATTTATGCTAATGAGTTCCTGCAGCTCTTTTTCGATGAAATGACCCCTGCCTACTATGATGGTCGGTCTACCACGCCATGATAACTTTTACATGCACTGAGTTACATTTGTTCGCCTGCAAAGTCCTTGGCATATACAGAATCTGCCAACATGCTGTCCTTTGTACAGTGCTGGGTCCAACAGTTCTGTTTAACCCCCAATAATGTTTTTTTTCCATTCTCCCCATAATCCCTGCTTCTTTCCACCCCCTGCCAACTTTTAAAATTTAAACTTCAATGCCTTTATTTTCAAATCCTGCATCTGATTTGAATAATACTGGCAACATTTTGTAATTTTCTCTTGCGGGCGTGTGTTTTCAGCGGTGAGTACGTTCGAAAAGGGGAACAAGCAGCTAGTTATAACCCATGCTGAGATTCAGTAATTAAACTTCATCGCTTCAGTGTTATTTTCCTGTTCTTTTTCTTCACAACCAAGTCCAATATGCTTTCAACCATAAAGATTAAGCTACTTGGCCCTTTGACTCTTTGGTTCCTTTTTATCTTCGCTTTAAAAAAAAATCAACACAAAACAAGCAAACAAAGAAAAGACACAATATTCACCACAGAGCTATTCATAAAAAAGGCTATTTGGAATCTGATAAAGAAAGGGGGAGGAAAGAGGGTAGTTTGATTTCAGCGACCTTCAGTTTCCTTTAAAATTCACAATGGTGTCTCCTTCCTAGGATGCGGAGTAGCCATTTTGTATTCATGTGTTTACAAAGACTCTTTGTACCAACAGTGTGTGGCACCCAAATGATTGCAATTTCCATAGTGACTGAGAACCTCCCAATTGTAAATATATAATTTTGCTCTCTCTTTGTCCCCTATCCCTATTTTAAAAGTGACAAACTGAGGGTCAGAGTTATGTTGCACTTCACAAAAAATCACAGCAGTCTTCTACCGCTGCAATCCGGGCAAGGGAGAGTTGAGATGGTGCGGCCTAGATTTGTATTCCACGTTGGCCATGAACTCACTGGATAGTGCTGGACAAAGTCATAAACTCTGCAGGTTTGACAGTAACGAGGGTTGCCAGGTCACCTGGGGCCCAAACTAGGGAACTGGAGGGGTCGTGGGGAGGAACACAGGGGAGGAACATAATGCACACAAATGCACAGCACACACATGCTCTGAAGCCTTCATTGTCATGCCAGGAATGACGTCATTCCCAGTGCAACAATTAAGGGAAGGCTTTCATGTGGGAGGTATTTTTGCAAGATACCCCCACGTGGGGGCCTTCCCTTCCTTGTCATGCTGGGAATGACAAGGAAAGATTACAAGACCATCTAACGAAATCACCACTTCCGAAGTATTTTATCATATCAATTGCCATTCAATTAATTGTAGTTTCTATTTAAATACATAGATTGTTTTATATAGTCCTCTTCTCATAGACCCATAAAGTGCAATAATGAGTATGGGAATATGATGTATTGTATTTGTTTGAACTGTTTGTTTTTTGCACAAGGTCTATAAATACTGAAAATCACGCCGGACTATCTTCCGTCTTTGAAAAAGACTCTGGAAACGGGACCCCAACCGGTCATCCCGTCAGATGGTTGTTTTCGTCTGCGTGCTACTGGACCTATCTTGAATCCATAACCATATGACCAACAAACTGTATATTGTGGAGCTGTACTGAATAGTATTGGTTGTGGACACTGTTTACATCTTTGCATCACACCTGCACTTTATGGGTCTATGAGAAGAGGACTGTATAAAATAATACATGTATTTAAATAGAAACTACAATTAATTGAATGGCAATTGATATGATAAAATACTTTGGAACTGGTGATTTCATTAGATGGTCTTGTAATCTTTCCTTGTTAATTCTACTCAAGAAGACCCTCCTTGTTTGTTATATGCTGGGAATGGCAACAAAGGCTCTGGACTCAGAGTGCACAAGAATGCACTCTGGAGCAACCATTCCCATTCCCTACACCTTCCCCCCCTGCCTTCTGGCCAGGTAAGAGGTGGAGGGGAGTGGGGGCTGGGAGCAGGGGGATTCCCTGCCCTGACCGGGGAAGCTGGGGACCCTAATCATAACTATTGGCAATGGAGGGAAGACTTCAAAGCAGGACTTCCACTCCCACCCCCATTAAATGTTCCAAACTTCTGTACTTGGTGGTTCTGGGACTCTTGGGAACTTTGTGGTCTGTACTATGAGGGGAGAATTGGTGGAAACCACCCTCTCCTTCTCCACCAAAGGAGCTGCTGTCTTGTTATTGGAATAGCACCTTAGGATCTAACCCTTATCCCCCATATAAGAAAGGGTGGCATTGGTAAATCTCCCTATGCAGAGTGGCAGGATTTGAGTCCAGTGGCACCTTAGAGACTGACGAGATTTTCAGGGTGTAAGCTTTCGAGAGTCAGAGCTCCCTTTTTCAGACACAAGTCTGATTCTCGAAAGCTTACACTCTGAAAGCCTTGTTGGTCTCTCAGGGTGCCACTGGACTCAAATCCTGCTATTCTACGGCAGACCAACACGGCTACCCACCTAAAATACCCAGAATGATGACTGTCTGGACAGAGTTGAAAACAGACAGCTAAACCTACATGAGAGCTCATGGGTAGGGGTAGAAGGGACACAATGTCAGTGACATCCAGGGGTCAATTCGTAGAAAAAGAGAAGGAGGAACTCATTAGCCTAACTTATTAGCATATGCCATGCCCCTTGACATCACCAGAAGTGTGTCATTAGCATAACTGATTTGCATATGCCATACACCCCGATATCACCTATCCTGGCTGTTTTGGACCCAATCCTGGCCATTCAGGGCTGAAATTGGGCCCAAAATGGCAAAAGGGGCTAAAAATGACTGAAAAGGGGCCCAAAATGGTCAGGATCAGGCCACTGCTGAGCGGGAGAGTGATCCACCACCCATCAGAGTCCCAATCTGGGCCGGATTTGGTTTCGTTTTCCCGGCCATGTCGGACGCTCCTCTCCGCAGGTCTGGGAGGAAGCACCCAAGCAGCCTGACCGGGTGGTTGGCCCACGAGGGTTAACCCCCAGGACTCCCAGTGAGGGAGTCAGGGTCCGGAGCGCCGCAGGAAGAGCCCCCTGAAGTCGATACAGGGGGTAAATTGCCCATTTGCTCCTACAGAGGCCGGCAGACTTGCGCAGCACATTGCGTGCTGCTGGGCCATGGAGAACAGCAACAAGCAGATTTAAGGTGAATACCTGGAAGTAAGCGAATCCCTTCTGTTATTCTAAGCATATGCAAAGGATTGGTGGGAGTTGAAGCTAAGAAGGTTCGGATATCTTCCCCTTCATTGAGTTTTGGAACTTAGTTGGTGGACTCCCCCCCCCCAAGATGGCGACGAAAAAGCAGAGCCCTGCTCTGGGCAAATCTGTTTCGGCTGCTTTGCAGGGGAAAGGAGAGTCTCTTGAAGAGGTGGTTAAGCGGTCGGTCGTTGAAGCTATGAAGCCCTTTGTTGATAAGCTAAATGAAATCGGTCAAAGGGTTGGTTCAGTTGAAAACGAGGTGAAAATCATTAATGAAAATCCCTTCATAATACAATTATTTAAAGTTAAGCTTTCTAATATGCTATTAGATTGGTAGATCTTTAAATCATTAATGAAAATCTGGGGCAGAGCAGTCTGCTCGGGAAAACGCAGTACTCATGAAAGCAACAAACAAAGAAGTAAAGCTTTTGGAGAATCAATTGATAGGGCTACAAGTGGATCGTGCTCAGACAGTATTGCGTCTTCAGAATGTGAAGGAGGAGGAGAATGAAAACTTAAAGGATTTGGTGTCGGAACTTTTGGCGTCATTCGCAAAGGCAACTAAAGAAGAGTTAAAAAGCGATATTCTGGAAGTCCGCCGGACATCTTCAAAATATGCAACGAAGCATCAGCTGCCTCGCGAGATTATTATTGACTTTTCATCTAAGAAGACTCGGGACACCATCTTATATAATTCGTACAATGTGGACTTGGACTTTCTGGGTAACAAGGTTAAGATATTGAAGGACGTTCCATTTTTAGCTTGGAAAAGAAGATTCAAATATAAAAGGTTTGCAGCTCTTCTGAGGAAGCGTGAAATAAAATACAAATGGTTATTTCCGGAAGGCATCTGGTTCAGTTATAAAGACCAAGCCTACAAGATAACATCGGAAGCACAGCTGAGGGACTTTGTGTTTAATCATCAAGAGTTTCAGCAAGAAGAAGATTTAGAATCTGAAGGGGGGAATGGGGAGGAGGGAGTGAGCGCAGCTACTGTAGCTGTTCAGAGAGAGCTGCGACCGAGACGCGGGGGGGGGGGGGGGAGAATACCTGATCCTGACTGTAGTTCGTACTTTATAAGATCTACCAATCTAATAGCATATTAGAAAGCTTAACTTTAAATAATTGTATTATGAAGGGAATGCAATACTTGTAGATGTAGTGTGTGTTTTTTATATGTTGTTTCTTCCCTTTCCCCCTGTTCCCTTTTTCCCTTCTTTGTAGTTTTTGTGGCTAGTAATTAAAAATAAAAATTTATATATATGTATAAAAAAAGAGTCCCAATCTGGGCTGTTTTGGCTCCAATCCAGGCCGAAACGGGCCCAAAATGGCCGAGAGTCAGGTGGGTGGGGCCACCTGACATGTGACCTCTTTGGGGAACTGCCGGAACTGCGTTTCTGCACGTTCCCCCTTGAAATGAGTCCTGGTGACATCAATGAAATATATTTACAGGAGCTGTTCCTCTGCGTTCCAAACCCAATTTATTTATGAGTTTCTGCTGAAGCTGACACAGAGGGTTAGACATGAAAGTGAATGAATGAGCCCAGAGAGTGGCAACATGGGCTGGAAAGAGAAGCAAGTCAATGAGTCTGACTTGCATTGGCCTTCAGTTTCCTTCATATCATTTCTTTTGAATTGTGCGGGTGCTATCTATTGTAGAGAACACCTCCCCCTGTGTATTTCTCCCTGCCTTTGTGCCATTCATTCACTTAAGATGCTAGGGTCTTTATTGTATTAAAGTGTGCTGTACAGTCATGAAGATAGTTTCAAGTAAGCAGGCATGTTGGTCTACAGTAGAACAGCAGGATTTGAATCCAGTAGCACCTTAGGGATGAACAAGATTTTTCATAGTATAAGCTTTCAAGAGTCAAAGCTTCTGTCTTCAGATACTGACTCATGGCCACCTCATGAAGCTCCATCTCATGGGGTTTTCAAAGCCAGAGATGAGCAGAGGTGGTGGTACCTCTTCTTTAGAAGTTCTGGCTCAGGGATATTCGCCAGATTTGGTCTCTGCTTTGTTTTCATCAGTCCTTTGTGACATCCTTAAATGTAGCTGTAATGATTTTAAGTTGAGTGCATGTGTCTTTAAATGCTTGGTGTGAGATAGGTGAAGAGTGGGGGTGAAAGAGAGGGATGAGTGAGTGATATGATTGGTTGATGACTGAGAGTGTGGGCGGAGTGAAGGCAGTTTGAGACTGGGAGTGGAGAGCAAAGTTTCAGTCCGAGGAAAGCAGGCTAGCTGTGTGCTGCCTGAGTATGTTGAAATATTTATGAGAGAAATATAACCTGTGTGGAACCTGAACTGAGCATGTTTGTGAAAGAACACTCAGTCAGGGAAAGAGAGGCCAGCTGTGTGCTGCCTGAGCAGGTTTAATATTTCTGTGAATAGGAGTCAGAGAAAGAGAGGCTGGCTGTGTGCTGCCTGAGTATGTTTAAGCATTTCTGTGAGAGAAATACTGAGTTAGAGAAAGAGGCTAACTGTGTGAAGCCTTAGAAGAGATCTGTGTGAATGAGTTTAAATGAAGTAACTTCAAGAACCGAGAACTACTTTTATGAAACCGATATGCTTATTGAAAAATAAAAGTTTATTTTGTTTTGTTATATCCCAGAGTGGCTGTCATTGCTATATCCCATTCCTATCCTCAGGGCCACATAGAACCACAAAGGAGCCTGACGCTTAGGCACGTTACAAAAGAGAAAATTTAAATAAAATATCTTGGAATATAATATTCCTGGTGGCAGCAATCTACCCAGAGGGTGTAAGGGAAAGATTAAAGGTAAAATTACCTAGAGAGAAAGTAAGGGTAGTAACAGTAGCAATGGCTGTTATCATCAGAGCTGAGAATATTGTATTGTCGAAGGCTTTCACGGCCGGAGAACGATGGTTGTTGTGGGTTTTCCGGGCTGTATTGCCGTGGTCTTGGCATTGTAGTTCCTGACGTTTCGCCAGCAGCTGTGGCTGGCATCTTCAGAGGTGTAGCACCAAAAGACAGAGATCTCTCAGTGTCACAGTGTGGAAAAGATGTAGGTCATTTGTATCTACTCAGGAGGGGTGGGGTTGAGCTGAGTCCACACCCTGGGAAACTCTTACAGGATGACTCAGCTCAACCCCACCCCTCCTGAGTAGATACAAATGACCTACATCTTTTCCACACTGTGACACTGAGAGATCTCTGTCTTTTGGTGCTACACCTCTGAAGATGCCAGCCACAGCTGCTGGCGAAACGTCAGGAACTACAATGCCAAGACCACGGCAATACAGCCCGGAAAACCCACAACAACCATCTGAGAATATTGCTTGGTCAGAGATGTGACCTCAGAGTTGGGAAGCTAGGAAGTGGGACGGAAGGAGCAAGAAAGACAACTATTTTATCTACCTTCAAGTGTAAAGATCTATGCAGCACCTTCCATCTGTTAGTTTTATAATCTCATCTGGGAGTCTCTTTACACAAGACCTCTTACACGAGGATGCTCAAGTGTAGGGAGACATAATGTTAGCTGGGAAGTACAGCTTAAAAAGACAGGGCCAAAAACTCTGTCAATTTCACCTCTCTACAGGAAGGTAGTTTAAAAAGACAGAGCAGGCAGAGATCGCTGCTCAGAGGGTTTGTTAATTTCATTGGGGAGGTGAAATTGACAGAGCCTTTGGAGAGGCGTAGATGAAATTAACTAACTCTCTGAGGTTGATCTCTGCTGACTCTGTCTTTTTAAACTACCTTCCTGTAGAGAGGTGAAATTGATAGAGTTTTTGGCCCTGTCTTTTAAAGCTATACTTCCCAGCTAACATTACGTCTCTTACGTCTCCCTACACTTGAGCATCCTCGTGTAAGAGGTCTTGTGTAAAGAGACTCCCAGATGAAATTAATGAATACTCTGAGGTTGATCTCTGCCGGTTCTGTCTTTTTAAACTACCTTCCTGTGGACAAGTGAAATTGAAAGAGTCTTTGGCTCAGTCTTTTAAAACTATGCTTCCTGGCTAACATTGCACCTTCCTACACTTGAGCGTCCTCATGTAAGAAGTCTTGTGTAGAGAGACTCTGGTACTCAACCTGAATCCAAGGGGCAAGTGATAAATGACAAGATTTCCTAATCAGTAGCCCCAAGTGGCTGCTTGGAAGATTGGGGAAGGTTGCTGAGGAACAGAATATACAACCCAATCCCCCCTTTCCTCTTCCATGTTTTAAATTGCCCCCTGAAGGTGCAATTTACTCTGCAGGATGAAAAAGACAGGTACCTGTGCTTATCTGTCTTTTTCCTCTTGTGGAATAATTGTACTCGCAGAGAGCTATTGAAATAATAGAGGAAGCAAAGGAGAAAAGGGTTAACGGTGAATCTTTTACATTCTGCCTGATTTGGCCCTAAGTTGCCTGATATAACATTGTACAACACAGGAGAAAACTTGGAGATTTCCCCATCAGCATCTGATACTAATTTTTTAATGCTGAATGTTGTTAGCTGCAAATATGTTTCAAAATGTATTAGTGAGGGTCAACTCAGGATTACATTTATGATATGTTCAATTGACATGGTTTTAGTATCTTCTAATTTGCAACTAATTTGGGAGCCTAGTAAGGATAAAAATAAATGGATAAATAAAATACATAGTAGTAAATGATATCAAGTAATATGAATAAGGTTGCGATTTAAAATCAAGTTGGACATTTCTAAACGGTATTTGAACAATAGCTCCTCTGCAGAAGGACATTTTCAAGGCATCCTCTCTAAATATTGTAGGAGCCTCGAAGACTACAGCAGTTGTTCAACAACAGCAGCAGCAACAACAACAACAACAACAACAAATCATATCAATCAGCATTGTTTTATTAGCTTGCCTTTGCGACGGGTCCAGATGGGCTTTCCATGGATGTAGTTAATCCTGAGGCTGTAAAACATTCTCCTAAATGAGCAAAAACTGGGAAATGGTAAAGTTAATTATTTTTCTATTAAGTGGTATATCTGCTTGCTAACTGCATTTTATGGGTGTTTTTTCACAGTCCCATCACCAGGAGAGTTTTCTAATGACTGTCTCATTAATCCAGTTATACAATTAAAATTGTCCATACATTTTTGGATTACAACCAATTTGAAATTAAAGTTATGACAATTGTCGGTCTGGCTGTGCGAAAGCAGTGGTGGGTGAATGTGCATTTTAATAACACATCTCCGTGTTGCCTTATGCCGGTTGTGGTTCGGTTTCCACATTACTCTTTCCCTTCCCTGAAAAGGTGGTTTTGTGAACACCCCT
The DNA here is from genome assembly GCF_028583425.1 of Eublepharis macularius. Taxonomy (NCBI): domain Eukaryota; kingdom Metazoa; phylum Chordata; class Lepidosauria; order Squamata; family Eublepharidae; genus Eublepharis; species Eublepharis macularius. The sequence goes on from NC_072798.1 coordinate 13,557,532, forward strand.
GAAATAACAACAGGTCATCCCAATGTGTTTGAAATACTAACAGCAGGTACCTAGGCCGTTTCCAGACGGCTTGCCTTCTGCCGCTCCATGCCGCAACGCCGCGGCTTGTGCTGTGGCGAACGCGAAATATTGTGTTTTCTCATGCAAAACTTGCACGAGAAAATGCGCTATTTCGCGTTTTCTCCGGCACGAGCCGCGACGTTGCGGCATGGAGCGGCAGAAGGCAAGCCGTCTGGAAACGGCCCTGATTTGGATCGAGGCTGTGTCAAGGAGTGAAATGGAAGAGGGGATTTAACTCTTTGGACCCCTCTGCAGTTTTGCTGATCAAAACTGTTCCAACTCCCACACTGTTATTATCCCTCAAAGAAGACAAAAAGACAGGCAAAAGACAACGTGCCTGTCTTTTTTCAAAGACTAATGATACCATGTAGGGAGACATCAGTTTTGATCTGAGAAAGTCCCCTCCCCCATATGTTCCTGATCAAAATCAGCTTTAAAAAAAAACTCTAGGAGGATCTATTCACAGATCTCCTGACATGATGTCTATTTTGGACCCAATTTGTCTTCATTGTAAACCATCTCGAGCAGGACTCCATCGTAAAATTATAGAATTTTCTAAGCAAGCAAATGAACAATGTCGTACAAACAGTAGATTAGCTTGTAAATCTGCATCTGGAGCGAGCTGTTTTGATTAGAGTTGCCAACCTCCAGGTGGAGTGCTCCTGGAATTACACCTGATCTTCAGACTACACATATCGGTTTCCCTTGAGAAATTGGCACCTTTGGAAAATGGACTGTGTGGTATCACATTTCTGCTGAGCTCCCACTCGTCCCCAAACTCCATCTTCCTAGGCACTGCCCCCAAATCTCTAAGAATTTCCCAAGCTGGAGATGACAGACCTGTATTTCTTACTGCTGGTGGGAATTCTCACGGTCAAATACTTCTTCAAAGGGTGGGGGGACCCCTCTTAATAAAGAAAACTAGCAAGTTAGGGAAAGAGGCATAGTGTTCTTCTTCTCTAGGACGTGCTAGTTTTCTGCAGGCTGAATCCAGAGGTGCCCTTCTTCATGCATCTGGCATCCTTCCACTCATGGTAGAACTGTTGTACGGGACCACTGAATGAGAAAAGCGAAAACAAACCTTTTGGTAGGATGGTACCACACATAAGGAATGGATGTATTATTGGATACCTGTGAGGGACAATGCTGAGAAAATAAATTTTAAAGGAATATTTGATCGTTCTCTTTGAAAAAGATGTTTTGAAACGGGCAATATTGGGATCTAGACAACCCGTTGAGGACTTAGTACTCAAGAGGAATATTATTTATCATATTGACCTCACAGGACTGTTGTGCTTTGACAGAATTACAATCTTCTGGAGAGAAGTATCACTGAATAAATTCTTTCTCCCTGCAAGTTGGATACACGGTGCTTTGGAACTGGCAATTATTGGAAGGACTTGTGTACATGGTGCTCCCTTTGCATTTGCACTTTAATTTTTATGTGCAATATATGAATAGCACTTTGGGCACCTTGCACTTTATCTATTGGTACAGTATCCTGATGTTAGCACTGGTATGAATGTTATTCCAACTGTTGGGGATGATTGTTATTAAAATTGTATTGTTTGCACATTGATCTCCAATACTGTGTGGTTCTACATACTGGTTGTGATATATGTTACTTTACTGAGTTAGTAAGTTGATGTGGGTATTTTTGGTTTTGCTTGTTTATGTAAGTTGAAGCATGAGAAATGCTACAGGATTGACTTATTTCAACACTGCATGAGCTCATTCACAAACTCTCGCCCAGAACAGCATTAGTGGTGGTGATGCTTTCTGCCCATGGTTCTTTGATGAGTGAATGCTCCATCACATGAGCATTGTGAAGAGATACTAGTAGGCTTGTCATTTGCTGGCTTATGGCAGGCAAACTCCTGTTCAATCTGTTGCCAGCCTAGTCTCCAGCATTCTTTGGAAGTGAAAATGGTAGCTCTAGGAATTGCCAGAGAGATTTACCATAGAGTTGTGGTGATTCCTAGAGCTACCATTGTCATCTCTGGATCGTACTTGGAACTGACATCTGCAATGTTGCGAACATCATATGCTCCTAGGGATGCCAAGCCCTTGGTGGCCCACTTCTCATTGACCACTGCTGCTGGAAGAGGTGGAGGAAGAAAAATTAAAAGAAAAATAAACCCTTGTCTACTTACAGGAAGTTCTTTACCACAGAGATCTGACAATTCCTAGAGCTACCTGGAAGCAACAAAGGGTAACTCTAGGAAATTCTGTCTGGTAAAGCTCTATGTTCCAGGTATAGTTTCTAGGAATCTCCAGAACTTCCTTGTCACATTGGGAGTAACATCATTCCTGGCGTGACAAGGAGGAACTCTGGAGCAGGCAGGAACATGCTCCGAAGTTTTCAGGCCTATTCCCTGCACCTTCCCACCCACAAAAGTCTCGTAAGCCAGGAGAATGGTATCCCTAATGTGGTCCGAGTAGGGTTGCCAGATCTCTCTCACCTGTTGGGAGGGCGGAGTCCCTGGTACTTACCTTGTGTGTGGCTGTAGAACCAGAGGTTGCAAGCTACTGGGCCATTTCCGCAACCCGGAACACTGTGCACCATGCCGAAAAAAATGCGGAAGATCGCGTTTTCTCGTGCGAGTTTTGCGCAACATAGCATATGCGCTGGTCATGATGAGGGTGGGGGGTCAAGAGAAGGGAGGATGTCTCCATCAGGAAGGGAAGTGTCACACATCTCTGCTTTACTAGGGCCCCCCCCACACACAAAAGGAGTAAATACAACCCATTCTTTTTTGTGGGAGAAAATAAAAGGGGCACTCTTGGGAACAACACTGATACGGCAACACAGCCTTTTCCTTACCCCCACCCATTAGGAGGCAAGCCTTACCTACAGAACTTTATCCCAAGTTTTGTGTGTTGGTTACAGTAGAGTGTAACAGAAGGTTAGGTGCAGGTTTTGATAGAGTAAACTGGCATTCAAATATTTTATTTTTTAAAATATTTATTTACTTTTTTTCTTGTCTGCTTTTCTCATAGAGACAACAGAGTCTCTACAGATTACAGAGTTATAAAAATCAAAACAAAAACAGTTTACAATATACAGTGAACAATGTAATAAAACCGGATGATGCAAATTAAAGAACAATGAAACAAAAATAGTCTACTATGTCACATAAACTGGACCGCACAATTGGAGAACGCTGAGATACAGACAGATCCGTACATCTGGTAAATAATAAAGTTTGAAGCAGAGGGTGGGGTGGGGGGGTGAGAAGCCAACTAAAAATTTGCAGGCAATTAAATTATTACCTAACTAAAAAACGCCTTTCCTGCTGAAATCTAGTTTATTGTATTTCTGGCCCAGGCAAGCCCAATCTCATCAGAACTAGGAAACTAAGCAGGGTCGGCCTTGGTTACTAATTGGATGGGAGACCTCCAACAAAGACCAGTTAGCCCAGCAATGGCAAACCACCTTTGTTAGTTTCTTGCCCTGAAAACTCTAGAAGGGGTTGCCACTTGCCACAATAAGTCAGCTATGATGACGGCACTTTCCATCACCATTCCCTTTATGAAAATGCTCTCCAGAACAGTTGTTTTATGCAGTATGCAAAACAATAGAAATGTGGAAGACTTTTTTACTTTATGAGGTAGGTCATTCCACCTGGTAGGGGCTAAGAATGTGGAAGAAACATACCCTATCCTTCCTCCTTGGATCCTACTGTGGTCCCCCTCCCATTTATTCCAACAACGATCCTGTAAGATAAAGTTAAGAGAGAGTGTCTAGTCAAAGACTTCAGGACTGTGGAGATCTAAACACTGGTTTTCCTAGACCTAACCACCAGTGGGTTTCCTAGTGCCTGCTTCCTGAACCCTTCCTCAAACTTTCCTTATTCCTTTTCAAATTCTCTTCATCTTTGTCCTCCTTCACCCTATATACATCCCTCGTTTTCTTCTCTGTTCTGGGTCACTTTTCACATTACATGCTTTGTTTTTCTCTGCCCCTCTTTCATTCCTGAGTCTCCAGCACTATTATTTAAATGTTTGGGTCCCTAACTCCGAAATCTTCTAATCCCTCCCTCACAAAAACCCTATTTCTTTGAATGGAAATGTTAACAACATGTTTGTGGGAGAGTTAGGGCAGCCATTTTTACGTTCACACTATCGTTTCTCAAAATACAAAATGCCCACAGGTACAACAAAATTGGGGAACCCTGCTCTAGCCAATACACATACCTCAATACATCTCCGCTCATGACCTTCTTCCCTCTAGTTCCACCACTCTGGGCTGTTGAAAGGTCTCTTGCTCCATCATTCTCCCCTGCCCTTTTGGCATGGAATTGCCACCCAGAACACTTGTGTGATGTCTCCCTTCTCCTATGAAGACATGCTATGTTCAGTTTCTTCCCCTTAGGTTTATCTTTGGGATCTGGATGGAGCAGCCCAAAAGAACCATAGTTTAAGGGTACCAGGGCAGCCTTGTGTAACAAGTAAATGCCACCTTCCCCAAGCATCTCAACAATTTCCAGGAATTTCCTTCAGGTAGAGGCCTTTCTAGGGAGTTGACACCCTAGAAAGGCCTCTACCTGGGACCCCGGAGAGCCATAGCCAGTCATAGTAAACAATACTAACTTTGATAGACTCAGAGCCGGACCACACGATACGAATTACACGAGAATGACACGAAAACGTACTTACACGTGTTCCAACGTTGTTTTCAACTACATGTGCCAGGACTGCAGGACCTCCATTGAACCCGTGTTCGCAGTGGCATGGGTTTTCTCCGCGCACCTCCAAGATATTCCATCATGCATCTCCACTTTGCACAGATAGGAAGCGGAAGCTATAGGAAATAAGGACGCTTTGCATTGTCGACTTACTGATCGTGACCGCGTACACGCGCCATCATGGCTACACTGGAGCAGAAAATTTTGAATGCATGCCTGGACCAGGACACATGCTCATCGATAGAATGCTGGACATGGGCATTTGGGGTAAGACAGGACTCCTGACACTCACTCAGTCTCGTGTAATTCGTATCATGTGGTTCGACTCTATGAATAAGCTTGTTTTGTGTGTTCAGTTGTCAGTTCATTTTAGAAAACTTACAGAAGCAAATTCATCTGGTGCTTGGTGAAATGTCATGCAAAGGTGTGTTTTGAGTCATACTTGGGAAGTGAATATTGCATGCTGGAATGTATGACCTATAGCCCAGGAAGGCAACGAGTCGTGTTCTACACCGAATGTAAGAAACGATGGCCCCACCTGGATCAATTTTTCTCTCTTTGTTCAGAGTTTCCCCCCTCTACTGTCAGAGAAAATCTTGGCTGACAATTAAATCGGTTGTTCCAGTGCATGTGTTTCAACAGGTGTACTGCGATCGCCTTAAGCTATTCATTCTTTAGACAAAATTAGAAGAATACCTTTTGGATGCCTCCTTTAGGAAACAAAAAACCTCTCAGGGCAGAAGAGATCTATAGAAATATTTCATCAAGTAGTACATTCTTGTTGTAGTAAAGAGGCTGACCCTGAAGAAAACCCAGAAACCTCGGCTGGTGCATTTTGCTTACTGGAATAAGTAAGTTTTGAGCATGTTGCTCCAATATTAAAATAGCTGCACTGGCTACCATTTTGTTTCTGGGTTCAATTTAAGGTGCCGGTCATTAACTATGAAGGTCTTCACAATTTGGAGCCTTTACAATGTCTGAGGGAATGTATTGGGGGGTGAAGAAAGATTGGGGTCTGGAGAGTGTGAAGTTCAGGGAGGATGGGATGTCATTTCTGAACAATGTTCTAGGTGGTTTCTCCTAATTAGAGAGGGGCACGGAACAAAAAAAACCCAGAACCAGGAGATTCGTGGGTTTCACGAACCACGGAACTGGACCAGTTACGAACCAGTTTGTGGTTTGTGGGGTTTAAATGCCCCTTTCTGGCCTTGACAGTGGCAGGAAAAAGGGCATTTAACAGTTTATAGGGCCCTTTTCTGCCTTGCAAGCAGCAGGTCCCTTTAAAATATCAGCTAGCAGGCGGCGGAGGGGGGGAATTCATACAGTGAATAGGGGGGCTGGGGTTTGGGCAGTTTAAAGGGACCTGCCCTTGCAAGTCCCTTAAAGGGACTTAAATACGACCCAATGAACTAGTATACAGTTTGTGGAAGTTCCATGAAAAGGAGCTTCCACGAACCCTGGTTCGCGAACCTTGAACCAGCCTGGTTCGTGGGTTTTTTTGGGTCATATTTAGGTTCGTACCCATCTCTACTCCTAATCTGTATGGTCTTTACTGTAGAGATTAGGGTGAATTCCTAGAGGGTCACTATGTGGAGGCCATTTTTCTCCCAATCCTTCGTTCCTTGGGAGTGGGAAATTGGAGTTGGGGCTGGTAATTCCCCAATCCGAGTGGATAAATGGGAGGCCTGCTCCTTGTATAGGATTATGAGCACACTCAAATCTACTCTGAAATCGCTGTTAATGTCCCCATTCAGTGAAAAGTTCAGCTGGCTTCAGTGACAGAGTATTTTTTGCTGTAGCCCCACAACGGTAGATTGGTATCCTGGAGGAGATCCCTAAGCGGCCAAACTTTTAATTTTGAGGAACGTTTATAAGACATAGTTTTCAAAGAAGGCCTCTAGATAGAGATGTAGGGTATGACTTGGGATTGTGGTCTGGTTGTAAGCAGTGTTGCCAGCCCCCTCCTGTGGGTGGGGGATCTCCGGCCTCCAGGTGGCATTTTTTGCATTTTTCTGCAATACATTTGCCATGAGGATATTGTGGGACGTGGGCTCTCTGGAAAGAGAGCTCCTCATTGCAGCCATATCCAATAGAACCACTACTATATGAGTTGCTGCTATCATGCTACTTGTCTCCAGAAGTACTTATGGGTGCCAGTAGTATGAAGTAGGAAATGGAAACTCATAATGGCATGCCCCTAATCCATACAGTGAATAATTCCATACACTGTATCCATAATGAGGAATCTCTTGCCATGGGATGTAAGCGGTCGGCCCGGCCTCCGCCTTTTTAATAAGCAGTTCTAGACATGGTTGCTTGTGATATTAAAGATGTTCAGGCCTCCGGAGTTAAAATGGCTGCTGTATTGCCACTAGAGAGCCTCCAACAGTTGCTAAGTCCTGCCCAGGAGAACATGGCATGCATGGAATACTGCACAGGAATGCGGAGTGATTGAGAAGCGATTGGATTTACTATCCCTCCAGCCCCGAAGGGATACAGTGCAACAAAAGTCTCGCAGAGTCATCCCAACTTAGCGCATTCCTTTTCCTCCTCCCGTGATGAGATCTCCTGTCCATGACTGAGGAGCTAATCAAATGACATTCATAAGTATAGACAGTCGTTCCTGGGAAAGTACAGTCTCCACCTAAATTCATTAACTTAGCTCCGGTGGACTTCATCAGCAAACTATCCTCTTTGTGCAGCGCTAGAACTAGTTTTACATTTGTATTCACACAGCCCGGCAGCTACTCATCAAGGCAATCAAATTCTTTGTTAAACCCAGGAACTGACCAGTGGAGTCTTTGTTCTGACTGCTAGGTGGGCTCTCCCATCTCAGGGCACATTTTACCTATAAAGGTAGGGCTCTGGCCTCATTCAAATCGTGCACGCTTCCTGAGTCCAAGCGCTGCTCCCTTAGGGTTGCTTCCCTAAGTCTCTCCCTCTCTCCTGTGTAAAGAAAAAATGTTTAAGAGTATAGGAAGCCCTTTTGAGAGCTAGGTTGGAGGCTTCCTTGGCTGGAGAAATTCCCTCCCCCCTTTTGGAGAGGCTTTTCACTTTTGCTAGCAGTAAGTTATGTATGCTCTGTCCTTGAGTCAAGATAAGCTGTTCTTACTAGCTAATTGGTAATTAACTTCACACCTGTAGTTTGGGGTCGTGTGCCAAGAGCTGCAGACCTTCCACACGTCCCTTTGCGTACTTGTCAGGTGATGTGGTCAGGTTGGGAGCGGGTGTGGTTAGGCCTGCCTCACTTTGGTTCCAGCTTGAACCAATATAAACCGGCTGTTAACCAACATGGGGAAGCTTACGTTGAGTGTCTACCTTAGACCTCTGCCTATGCTCTTTTGCTTTGTTTCTGGCTCTATTTGTTGAGAAGGACTGAAGCTCCATCTTTTGTCTTGCTGTTTTGTGGGACTTTTGCTTGCTACAACTGAGAAACCAACTTGCTTTGCCTCCTAAGAATTTACTGTGGTATGTAGAGCTTACTGCTGTAGATTTTTGTTTGTTTGTACTCACTTTTTGTCTTGTGTGTGATAACCCTGCACCTGGAATTAATAAACCTTTATATTTTTATCTTGTGTGGGTTATTAAGACTCTGAAGCCTCACTGCTATAAAACCTTTGTTGAACTCACCCTATGTGTGCTTGAGATCCACCTACCAAACAACTATTCTTTTGCTGTGAACTCTGCCTGTAAGTTTATCCTTGCAAGGTAGACTTTGCTTTGGCTAAATTCCCTAATAGGCTCTGGAGCTTTGCTCCCTAACTCCTTAGCCTAGGGATAGACTGGGGAGCTGGTGGCAGCTTACTTGGTTTGCTATTTGCAACAGGATCTTCCAGGCAGCCTGTGTCCCTTCCCCTGAGCTGGGCTGGGCCCCAGGGGTGTGGAACTCCTTGACATCCTGGCTGAGCTCTCTTCCTCCATGGACCATGCTGCTCCTCTGATTGGTAAATATACTCCCCCACACACACTCTATTCCAACTTCTAGCTAGCTTCCTAGGACTCTCTCTCTCTCTCTCCGTATCAACCATTTTCAATTAATTTTGTGTGTATGTTAGTTTTTCTTCTTTAAATAAAAGTATTCTTTAACCTTAAAAGCACCAGCCTTGTCTGCTACCTTGGGGAGGGGACCTGGTAGAAATTGGTGGAGATTTCCCGCTTGTTACCCTTCTCGCATAGCCATTCTCCTTGCTTGCTAATTCCCCCACAAATCATTTTATTGTAAGGAGACCAGTTCCGGTAACATGGAAAGTTATCACCTTCCATGACCTGTTATGTGCTTTTCCAATGTCCGGAGCTGCAAACATTTCTCTCTCTCTCTCTCTCTCTCTCTCTCTCTCTCTCTCTCTCTCTCTCTCTCTCTCTCTCTTCCTCTGATAACCACGAGCACTGGACATGCTTTCTGCATTCTTTCTCCATCCTAACTTAGAGAGCTCACTAGAAGCCTTTTACTTGGCCTTTCCTATCTAGTATGCTCTTACAATAGATAACTTCTATTTCTTTTCTAAGTAACAAGCCTCAGTTGTGAACTTATTCCTCAAGCGGCCAGACTGTGCATCAGCCCTGTTTTTATGTATTATTGGTGGTACTGAGTAACATTTTCAGATATGGTGGTGACGTTCAGGACTACGCCTAGCTCATGGGGCTGTAATGTGGGAAGACTCCCACAGGCAGGGCTTTTTTTCAGGGAAAAGAGGTGGTGGAACTCAGTGGGTTGCCAGCACAGGGGGCAACTCCTGGCAGGAGGTGGTGCCCCTGGTACCACATGTGCACACGGAAGGTGCCCACACGCTTCTGGGACCACGCAATAACATCACTTTGGGTCAGCTGGGTGTTTTTTTAAAAGTTTAAATCACCCTTAGTGAAAATGGTCACATGGCTGGTGGCCCCGCCCCCTGATCTCTAGACAAAGGGGAGTTTAGACCATTTACAAGAGGCCATGTGACCATTTATAAGAGGTGCCGGAACTCCATTCCACTGTGTTCCAGCTGAAAAAAAGCCCTGCCCACAAGTAACAACAACAGCAGCAGCAACAACAACATCTGATTTATATACTACCTTTCATGACAACTTAATGGCTACTCAGAGCAGTTTACAAAATATGTCATTATTTTCCTCACGACAATCACCCTCCAAGAAGAGCTCCAAGAAGCTGTGACTGACTCGAGGTTACCCATCTGGCTTCAAGCGGAGGAGTGGGGAATGAAACCCGGTTCTCCATATTAGAGTCTCGCACTCTTAACCACTACACCAAACTGGTTCTCACTGAAGTGGCAAACCCATGTCTGGGCTGCCCCTCTTTGGACTGTTCACATGAGTGAATATTCCTTCATATTTTGAATTCCCTCCACATAGAATATAACTAGGTCAGGGCACAGGGCTGTAGCCTAGGCTCCCCTCCAACATGTGGTTCTTTTTGTTCAGTGGATGTTTTGTATGGAGAAAAATTCTATTATATGAGCAAAACCCCATTAATTATTCTTTTTCTGATGCATTCCTGGACCTTTCTCTGGTGAGGAAGAATATAGATGATGTCGTGGGATAAGCAGAAAGGGTATGGGTTGGAGAAGGTATATCTGTGTGCCCCTTAGTTTGTATGCTCCTATAACGCTCTCGGCCTTAGATTTGCCAATAGCTTTCCTGACGGAACAGGAGCCTTTGAGGACTGGGAAGATGCTCAGAGGTTGTGTCGCTAGGGTGAGGATGGGTGTTGTGTGGTGGTGAGCAATCACACAAAGCACTTCAAATTTCCTTTTGAGTTCTGAAGGTATGGTAAACTGGCTTCAATGTGTACCGCCTTTGGAATGCCCACTGCCCCTGGCACCCTGGCTGCAGTTGGCGTAACTGATGAGGAGGCAAGAGAAGAGGCTGTGGTCATTGGAATGGCCCTCTTTGCCACTTCCCACTGTGTGGCCAGAGGCGATAACTCTTCTTTGTAAAAGGACAGTGTAAGACAGTGTTGTGTAGTGGTTAGAGTACCAGAGAAGGACCTGCATTTAATTTATGGAGAGGGATTGTGGCCAGCAGTTACAGTCATGGGAGCTCAGTTAGTTTCACGTGTTTAAAAAATAAACCTGGAAAAATAACCTGCTTTCCTTGAGTACTGTTTAAACCAACATTGACCTAAATGTCAAAGTAGCGTTTCTTGCACGGTAGCTGTGTGGGTGAATGTGGCCATCTTAAGTTGAGAACATTACTCTAATTATACTGACGTATGAATGAGAAAATTGATTACATCTTTATATTTATCTTGAATTAGATAAGTAGCACCTTAATGATATTCATAAATTGTTTACATAATTTACATTCTGGTGAGTTAGCCGTGTTATTCTTTGTTGCACAACAGTAAAGTGTCCAGTAGCACTTTTAAGACCAACCAACTTTATTGTAGCATAAGCTTTTGAGAACCACAGCTCTCTTTGTCAGATGCATCTGACAAAGAGAGCTGTGGTTCTCAAAAGCTTACGCTACAATAAAGTTGGTTGGTCTTAAAAGTGCTACTGGACTCTTTACTATAATTTACATTATATACCTAGTGTAAGCCTCTCAAAACCTTCTTTGTTTTGGGAATCTAGCCTTGACTGTATCCAAGGTTTTAGGACTCTTCAAGCTCTTGGTGGCATAAAGCATAGTGGAAACCAGTGTAGCATAGCAGCAAAGAGAATGAGCAAGCTGTCGCTGTTTCAAATCTCACTACTGCCACAAACTTGCTAGCTTGTCTTTGGAGAGCCACTTTTTCTTAAATCCATACAATATGGAAGGACAGGAATACCAGCCTAACTTACAAGGCTATTGTAAGAATTACAGAGAGACTGTATGTGTGACCGGACAATGTGCTATAGAGGCGAGAGTACTGGACTGTGTTCAGATCTTGCTCTAGGCTGAAACTTGATCCTAGGAGATTGTGACAGGCATTTTCTTCCTACTCAGAGAACCTACACAGCCTGTTATTTTGGGAACTAAAAGCAAGATTTGGGTCCAGTTGCACTGTAAAGACCAACTAGATTTCCAGGCTGTAAGCTTTTGATAGGGTTGCCGTGTCCAGGTTGGGAAATTCCTGGAGATTTTGGGGGTGGAGCCTGGAGAGGGTGTGCTTTGGGGAAGGGAGGAACCTCAGTTGTGTATAATGTCATAGAGTTCACCCTTCAGAGCAGCCATTTTCTCCAGAGGAACTGGTCTCCATTGTTTGGAGATCAGTTGTAATTCCGGGAGATCTCCAGCTACCACCTGGAGGCTGGCAACCCTAGTTTTTGAGAGTCAGAGAGCTCCCCTCATCGGATACTGGTTATTCCTTGGATGGGAGACCGACAAAGACCAGGGTCACTGCTCAAAGGCAGGCAACGGCAAACCATCTCTGTTGGCCTCTGGCTTTGAAAACCTTACAGGATTGCTGTAAGTTGGCTGTGACAACTTCTTACACGCACATTGGCCCTTTTCACACTGCTTACCTTCACTCGCAACAACATGGAACATCGCGCAAAAAACGTGGAAGATCGCGTTTTCTCGCACGAGATTTGTGCGATGTCATGCAAATCTCGCGTGAGAAAACGCGATCTTCCACGTTTTTAGCGCAATGTTCCGCATCGTTGCGAGTGAAGGTAAGCAGTGTGAAAAGGGCCATAGTTTTTCTTGCCCCCACCAAATTATCTTTGCCCTTACCTCTTGGCACCCCCTTTCTCAGCCTATTTCCTTGTGGTGAAGCAGGGTGCCCTATTAGGTCAATCTGGTCTTGCTTAAAGATGTATTCAGCATTATTGCTGTAGAAGTGTTAACTTATCTCATCTGTGGACTTGGCCCTTCGAATACTCAGAAGGCGCTTGGATATTTCCCAGAGCTGCAATTTAGCAATGAAACTAACGCTTTGCACGGCGGAACGCTCTATTTCTGTAAAACATGCCGTCCTGGAGTAATAACTTACAATAGCTAAATTAGAGAGGGGGGGAAGTGCTTTCCACTTAATCTGCTAAACCCCTCTGCAATGATACGCTTTGACGTGCCCGACTCAGGAAACGTTCGGAGACCTTGTTTGAGGGTTTTGCGAACGGCTTTGCTCGCACTCGCAGATTACAGCCAGCCAGGCCAATTTTTAATCTTTTCAATATCTGACTGTACTTACAGTTTAATGTTGAGCACATGATATTAGGATCAAGAATATGTCATGCATTACTAAGGGATCCCCCGCTCTCTCTCTCTCTCTCTCTCTGTGTATGCCTATTTGTGAGATGATAGGAGCACATGCTAAAATGTACCTATCTCCCAAGTGTGCTTGCAAATGGAAGACTCATTCCAGTTATAGAGTTGCCAACTCCAGGTTGGGGAATTCCTGGAGATTTGCTTGGAGGGGGTGCTTGGGGAGGGTGGAGTTTGGAGAGGAACAAGAGTTCAGCAGGGTTAGGGTTAGGGACGCCATGAAGTCTGACTCTAGAGCTGCCATTTTCTCCAGGAGAACGGATTTATGTGGTCTGGAGATCAACTGTAATTCCAGGAGAACTCCAAGCCCCACCTAAAGGTTGGTGCCCAGCAGCTTAGCATGGCTTTAGGGAGCCGAGGGCAGTGACAGTCTCTCCCGCACATGCGCTTTGTGTGTGCTCCCGGGCCTACATGATGACGTCACTTATGGTGACATCATCTCACAAGACGTGGCTGCGCTCCCCCCATGCTGCTGCAGCAAGCTCGGCTGGCTCGGCATCTGGCCGCATGCGGGCAGCACAGCTGTTCTCCCAAAGGGCACAACACAGTCACTTGCTGGGCGCTGAGCCAGCTGAGCTTGCTGTGGTGGTGGTGGTGCAGGGGGTGGCGGCTGCATCTTGCACCCCTCCAAATTCTGTGCCTGGGCCGGCCACCCCTTCTGCCCCCATCACGCTACGCCACTGTTGGTGCCTGTTGGCCGAGTTCAGGAAATAATTCAATCCACGCTTTGGAATTTGCTTCCAATGAATTTACTGCAACAGGATTTTTTGCAAAGGGCAATAACTGACTACAGGCCATTAATGTAACAGAGAGCGCAACCACAAACAAATATTACCACATGGCAGAGAGAGAGAAAAACAATAAGAGGCAGGTTGAACTGCCAGCAAAGACATTCAATTAACCCTAAACACCAGAGAATGCTCCACAGCTCCCCCTAGGGTACAAGTGGACTACTTTTTCAGCAGTATTCACAGTAACTAGGGAGTGACTTAACAGGCTGTCACTTCACCAAGAGGCCACCCTATTCTGGTAACCAATCTCTGGTTATAGGATTTCCAGCCTACAGGTGGTGGCTGGAGATCTCCTGGAATTGCAGTTGATCTCCACCCGACAAAGATCGGCTTCCCTGGAGAAAATGACTGCCTTGGAGGAAGGGTTGCCAGGTCACTCTGTCCTTTCAGCAGGAGGATAGGGGCCTGGAGATTACCCTCCGGCGGTGGCATGGTGACGTTGCTTTCGGAAGTGATGTCACCATGCCAAGTGGCGACATCACTTCTGTAAGTGACGTCGTCGCACTGGCCGTGGGAGCGCTCCTGCACTCCGATTTGGCTGGTTTGGCGCGGACAGTGCGAGGGGTGGGAGAGTGTGCGGGAGAGTGTGCATGATGCATGCTCCCGAGGTGTGTGCCAGTGGTGGGCACGCTCCGGGAGTTTGCCCCCTCCCGCCGATCGCACAGCGATTGGTGGATAAGGGGGCAAATCCCCGGGAGTTTGCCCGCCACCAGTGGGCACCTGGTAACCCTCCTTGGAGAGCAGACTCTATGGCATTATACCCCATGGAGGTCCCTCTCCTTCTAAACCACGTCCTATCAAGGCTCCACCCCCCCAAATCCCCAGGAATTTCACAACCTGGAGCTGGCAACCCTATGACTAGGCGATGAAGGAGGTCTTTGCCTGGCCTTGGGGCAGGGAGAAAGAACCCACAAAATAGTCATCTCAAGAGCCTCCCAGCATGCGATGTGGCTACAAAGAGGCTGGCACCTCAGTTGTTGCAAGGAATAGCTGCTCACTCCCCCAAAACAGAGAAGGGCCAAAGGAGCCCCGAAAGGTGTCCTGCATTTTGAGGGGTTGATAGGGTTGCCATCCTCCAGGTGGTGCCCGGAGATTTCCATCTGTGCTCAAGGCTACAGAGATCAGTTCCCCTGGAGGAAATGGCTGCTTTGGAGGGTGGACTGCTCGGCATTATACCCCACTGAGGTCCTTTCCAAGGCTCTACCCCCAAATCTCCAGGGATTTCTGTTGGCGGTTGCACAGCAATTAGATATAAGTTTGCAGAGTTTCAGAGTTTGATAATAGCACACTGGAAATAAGTAGACAGACTTCTGTGATTCTAGCTCTATAAAAATACTTTACTACATAATAGGGTAAAAAGGGTACATTTGGTAGGAAAAACAACAAACAGTTTGTGAGTACATCTTGATAGTCTCACTAGGTCCTAGAGAGAGAAAAGCTTAGCCTGCATGGTCTAGTGAAGTAGCAGTAGTGGACGGTAGTAGCAGACTGAACAAAGAACAAAAAAACCTTAGTATATGTTGCTAGCTAATTGCCCCCCAATAAACTGGCTCATCCAATAGACAATCCTGGATTCCCTCATTAAGACTAAAGACTCCCACTTTCTCTGGTGGGAACTTCTTTCGAAGCCTAAGTGGTCCTATGCTAACTAGCTATCTGACTAAACAAGCTGAAGAACAATTTAACTCTTGCATGACTGAGCATAGGACACTTGCAAAAAGTCCAACAATTTCCCCACCCAGAACTGGCAGATCTAAGCATGCGTGTTTACTTAGAAGCAATGCCTGCGTTGTTCAATGGGGCTTACTCCCAATAACCAAGTAGGAGTAGGATCTGAATCCTTCTCCCTTCCAGATTTCATGACAGCCGGTGAGGGCCTAAATCTAAGAGAGGCTGGGAGATTTAAAAGCAGATCTCCCCAGCCTTTTACAAAAAGATGTGAGCCAGGGAATCAAACAGGGAGCTTTAAGTGATCACCATGCAGAAGAACAGCAGGATGTGAGTCCAGGGGCACCTTAGAGACCAACAAGATTTTCAGAGGGTAAACCTTCAAGAGTCTCCTTTCTTCAGACACAAGTAGGAATGGAGACCTCTGAGCCTTTATACCCCAGCCAAAGGTATGTGGGGTGTTAAAAGAGAGGGCATCAGGATGTAAAGATACAATGCAACTCTGCAACTCCTTCCACTCTGAAAATCTAGTTGGTCTCTAAAGTGCCACTGGACTCAGAAACAGGGAGCTGATTTCGAGGCAGGCTGGGGAATCCAAAGAAATTGCCTAGGAGCTTTCATGAGAAACATAATAACATTCAATTTATATACTACCATTTATGACAACTTAATGCCCCCTCAGAGCGGCTTACAAAGTGTGTTATTATTATCCTCACGACAATCACCCTGTGAGGTGGGTGCAGCTGAGAGAGCTCTGAGAGAGATGTGGCTGACCCAAGGTCACCCAGCTGGCTTCAAGCAGAGGAGTGGAGAATCAAACCCGGCTCTCCAGATTCGAGCCCTGCTGCTCTTAACCACTACACCAAACTGGCTCTCTTGTTTGGATTGTTTGGGTTGAGGGTACATAGTGAAACCTGGAGCTATATAAGGCGCAAGGGCAGGCCATTGGCTCTCCTGGGTCACCTGACTTGCAGAATCGAGATGATCTCACAGAATTTAGATGATCTTGGTGTCAGATGTGTGTATCTTCTTTCTCAGAACAGCATCCTGAAGAAACTAGCCTCCCCATTTAGTTCAGAGAAAGGAGGCACTCCAAATATATCAAAGACTTCAAAGATGATTCTTGGATTAATGCACACATGCTCCTCTACATTCTTACATGCGTGCACACACAAGTTTCTCAAGCAGCATAACTGCAAAATAGATGAACGAGGGTGTGGTGTCAGTTAAAGCACCAAGAGATTAGTTTATGGAGCTAGTTCCTGCACTATAACTTCTTTGGGGGGTATAGCTCTAAAATAAATTGCATGGACACTTAAACATGTATACGACAAACATAATTGCAAATCCATTTTTCAGACGGGTAGATTGCCTTTTGAGCAATGTAAAGCAAAGGGCTGTGATACACTTAAGGGCATTTTTTAAAATTGAATTTATTTTAGGCGTTTCAGGCTGCAATCCTAAGAATACTTTACTGGGAATATGTCCCATGGACTAAAATGTGACTTACTTTTGAGTAGACCTCCTTAAAATGCTCCTATAATCAATTGAACAGGAATTTAAAAAAAAAGCTCTGAAGGGGACAAAAAAATGATGCGTGAACTACATGCAGCAGACGCCACCATAGAATTGGAATTCCATTTGGGGCAAGGGCCCCCTGGGCTGGGGATTTGTGATGGGATCTCCTGACATGTAGTTTAACTTTTGAAAAGCAGCCCAATACCAAAAGAGGTCAAAGCTGTAGGGGGAAAGAAAGGTTAAATCTTTCCCCTGTTCCATATCCCCCCAGAGAACCCCCGCTCCCAAGCCCAAACAGAGAAGAATAACAGGTGGCTTATTTAATAGTCTTCTCCCCCAAGTCAAATAACAGCTGTGTTAGTGTTGTGCATGTGTGTGATTCTGTCTGTAAAGTGTCATTGTCATAGTCCACTTGGGGCAACCCTTAGGGTTTTCAAGGCAAGAGATGTTCAGAGGTGGTTTGCCATTGCCTGCCTCTGTGTAGCGACTCTGGACTTCTTGGATGGTTTGTCTCCCATCCAAGTACTAACCAGGGTTGACCCAGATATGAGGAGATCAGGCTAGCTTAATGGAAATAGACTCAGAAATAGACTCCTACTCCAGAACTATGCTCCTGAGCCACACCAGCCCCTCCCCCTCCACAGAGCTTCTCTTTATGGTTAAAGCCAGGGGTCATTTCGTAGAAAAAGAGCTGGAGGAACTCATTAGCATAACTCATTAGCATATGCCACGCCCTTGACATCACCGGAAGTGTGTCATTGGCATAACTGATTTGCATATGCCACACACCCCTGACATCACCTATCCTGGCTGCTTTGGACCCAATCCTGGCCATTCAGGGCCCAAATTGGGCCCCAAATAGCAAAAAGGGGCTGAAAATGGCTGAAAAGAGGTCCCAAATGGTCAGGACTGGGTCACTGCTGAGTGGGAGAATGATCTACCACCCGTCAGAGGCCCGATCCGGGCCGTTTCGGCCCCAATCCAGGCTGAAATGGGCCCAAAATGGCCAAGAGTCAGGTGGGCGGGGCCACCTGACATGTGACCTCTTTGGGGAACTGCTGGAACTGTGTTCCTGCACGTTCCCCCTCAAAATGAGCCCTGGTTAAAGCACATATTAGGTGGTTCAATCTGACTTGATAACCTAACGGGTTGGATCAGACTAAATTGGCAATTGCCACCAATTCTGCCTTCCAGGCCTCCCCTCTTCTTGTCATTTCTCACTGTTCCCTATCC
Organism: Eublepharis macularius; assembly: GCF_028583425.1. Taxonomy (NCBI): domain Eukaryota; kingdom Metazoa; phylum Chordata; class Lepidosauria; order Squamata; family Eublepharidae; genus Eublepharis; species Eublepharis macularius. The sequence continues at coordinate 13,575,677 of NC_072798.1, forward strand.
CAGGGGAAGTCACATTTCCTGGAGATCAGTGGGCTGTAGATGGAAGGGGGAGGCATGGAAGTTTCAACCCACCACTGGGAAATTTAGCCTGGATCCTACCCAATGTGACATTCGGCTCTGAAAGAGAAACAGGAAAGCCTTTTCAAAGACGACATCCACCAGCGATCTTTTGTTCATAAGTTTGTGCATGCACACATGTGTATATATATCTATCTTTCTAGAGAGATTTTTTAATGCCACAAATGCATCCTGGTTAATCAAGGCCACCAGTTTAATAGATGACGAATTGGTTAACCAATCCAGTGGTGAAAAGTTGCAGTCCTGCTAAATGGGCATGCCTGAGAGGAGAATGATTTCTGAATTTGTCATTAGATCAGCTCACCTCTGGCACCCAAAATCACCTCCTGACATGAAGCGAATTCCCCTTTTCTACATTATCTTTTGATGAATTGCATTTTTTACTTCTGCGAGCCAACAACACTGATAGGAGAGGGAAAAATAAATTTTCTTTACTATTTTTATACATACTATTTCCCTGCAGGGACTGGGAAAAGAGACCAAACTGAATGTGGAATGCAATGAATGCTAAGAAAGATGTTTCTTGGCTTTATTACCATTTAAAACCAAGAGTATCGGCTCTGCAGGATGAGAGAAAAATATGACTACATGCTCATCATAAGAAACCATTACAGTATCCAAAAGACTTCTTAATATCCAATGTCTCATTTAAATGGACATCAAAAGACCAATTTTGAGTGTCCCAGTTTTTTTTCCCTCCCAGAACTTGTGGAATATTAACTTCTTAAAGAACACATACCAAAGACAAGCCAGAACTTGAAAATATGTGAGCTGTATTTTTTTTCCCTGTGATGTAGGTTTCTTTTAGTTCTTAGTTCCAACTGCACAAACTATTTTACTAGTCAGTTTGAAGTCAAGGAAAAAAGCCAAATGTTCATAGATATTTCCTCCATCATTTTATGGTAGAACAAATATTTAGCCCCACTCATCAGTGCTTCACACTTTGTGTGTGAACATTTTCAGAAGAGCCAGAAAAAATCCTCCCTTTCTGGCCATTTTCATCCTTCTTGCAAAAATGCTTCTTTTCATTGCCCTCAGTTGGTGCTCACTTGCCTGCAGCGATGTCATGAAATAGCTAGATCTGATTGGCTATGGATTGTGATGTCATTCCCTTCATTGGGTGATCCCTGCTTGGACGGGCTCTCTCATGTAACCAAATCAAGAACCAGGCAGTTTTTAAAAAAATGTCCCTAAAGCATTGACAATTGTTGAGGAAAACGATGCCGAATAAGATTTAAATAAGTTTGTGTTTGTGGAGGACAAATGTCAATCCCATCAAAATTGTTAATTTCTATCCCAAACTGGAAGACCACATGGCATTATAGTTAAAAACATGTTTGAAAAGTCAAGATGGGTAGCCGTGTTAGTCTGTCTGTAGCAGTGGGAAAAGAGCAAGAGTCCAGTAGCACTTATAAGGCTAACAATATTTGTGGTAGGGTATGAGCTCTTGTGAGTCACAGCTCACTTCTTCAGTGTGATTGCAACGGGGTAGTCTGTTATAGCAAAATAAAACAAAACTCCAGTGGCTAAGAACATTTATTTATTTCGGTATGTTGTTAATCTTTAAGTGGACTTTCTGGTTTTGTTCTGCAAAGTGAGGCATGCCTATAGCCCCTGAGTTCTTACGGATGCCATAAATGTACTCTTGAAGAAGATTCAGGATTCTCAAGTGTTAATTAATGCAGAAGAGGGGTTGAAAGATCAACCACATTTGCCTTCAGGAATTTTCCACCTCATGGGAAGAAGTGGATGTAGCCCCAAACCTCCACTAGATGTCGCTGCTTCACTTGCTAAGTGCTCTTCTTGAGCGGTGCTTTTCGACAACATGTTATTAATTTATAATAAAAGGTCTCTGACAGCTTTATTCTGATGAATTATGAGAATCCAAAGCATAATTCCCAGTCTCTGGTGTATAAATTGTCATTGATTTTAATGTTCTTTGTAAAGTTGTGTCACGCAACAAATTTTCCTGCCAAGAGCTGTTAAATAGAGAGGCATCCTTTGCTCCAAGTAGTATGTCAAACTTCTTAAGGGGGGACGAACCGAAGGAATTGATGGTTATCCATAAACTATTGCCGACAGAATGCACGCTATCAGTTCAAACAATTATTGAATGCATTTAATATAAATTTTGTGTGTATGTGCGTTAAAAAAAAACAAGAGTGAAAATGTTCAACTCAACCAAGAGGAATAGATGCGAGAAAAAGGAAGAAGGGACTTCACACTCTTTGGTGTGAAGCAGGCTTTGTGGAAGGTTTTTTTTTTTTGACTGACAGGTGATTGAAACTGTTGTTGAGAGAGCAACATACTTTCCTTCTATTGTTCCCCTTCTTGATATACGAGATTTGGTGGCCCATAAACTTCTATTCTGCATCTGGCGCTAAACAGACAGCTATTGTGAAGCCGACATTCAGCTGCTTCCCACATTGGAGGTTTTGTTCGAAGTCGCTATTCTCATGATGCAAAGCAAAACCTGAATCCACGTTTTGCGTTGCAGATGTCTGATGATGTTTGGGCCAGAGTTTAGCCACTGCCCTGTATCTCCTTCATGAGTTATATACATTTGGTGTCGTGTTGCTTCTCTCTGTGTTGCCACCGAGCACTGAGATCTGTGCTCAGCACGTCTGCCCTAGTCTCAAGTTTTTAACTTTGCTCTGATGAATTGTTCTTACTGGCTCCCCGTAGGATGCTTTTAATTGGGTACAGCTTATGCAGGGAACTGGGGTACAAAGCCAGGAAACAAATATGCTGGAAGTCAAATAAACAAAAATAAAGGAGGGTTGTCACTAGATAACCCAATAGTTATTTTATCCTATCTTGTTTAAGCAATTCGTAGTTCATTGCCCTAAACTTGTGCCTTTTTTGAGATGTGGGAAGTGTAAGAGAGGTTACAGTTTATTTAGCAATGGGGCTAATCCAACCCAAGGAAGCAAATTGGGTTCAATTGGTTTAAATATAATCCTAAGCAGAATCTTCCAAATCCATTGAAGTTAATGGGCAGAGAAGGGCTTAAGGACTGCATTATTGAGCACTTAACTTTGAAATGAATAAGACTTAACAGCATATAACTTCAGATGGATCGTACCTATTAATTTTGGTTTTTATTCATTTTTGTTTGTATACTTGAAGCTATTTCAAGAGCCCGCTTGATTGAGAGTGGCAGGATATCGGGGTTTTGTTTTTAAACTAATATTTGTAAATGGATAACTTCTTTCAGTAATGACATTTAAACTTTCACATCATTAGAACTTCAACCTACTACAGGAAATGTAAGATCTTACAACTGAATCCAGAAAACCTGCCACTTCATGTTTAAAAGATTCTCTCTTGACTCTCTTTGTATGTGTTCCGTACAGGAACCTATCAGGATAAAAACGAGTATCTTTCCTTACCTATCAGGATAAAAACGAGTATCTTTCCTTACAGGAACCTATCAGGATAAAAACAAGTCTGTCCAGTTAATGAACTAAATTTTTAGTTGATTCATCTACTGAAAAACATAATTAAAGATCGCAGCTTCCTTTGAAAGTGCATCTACCTTGATTGCTTCAAAACCTTGAGCTGCTCCATCTTCAAATCATGTGCTTTGTATCGTTTAGGCAGATGGTCGAGAACTTTTAATTGTTAAAAAATTCTTCAAGAGGCTGCTGGACTGGTAGGTGGACAGCTGAGCGAATGCTTTATTAAGGATTTTTCTTGTTAATAACAATGGAATCAGCATTTTTACAGTGCCACTTTAAGCCATTACACCCTTCTAAGAACAAAGCTACAAGTGACGAATCACACTTGCCTGGCAAGTGAACAGACTCGCGTGTGTTCTTCCCTGTTCACTTGCCATTCACTTGCGCTCCACTTGATCAAGTGGAGCGCAAGTGAATGGCAAGTGAACAGGGAGGAATACACGCGAGTCTGTTCACTTGCCAGGCAAGTGTCATTCGTCACTTGTAGCTTGGCTCTGAGTATATTTCTCCCTGTTCATTTGCGCTCCACTCAATCCACTTGCCGTTCAAGTGTCATTCGTCACTTGTAGCTTGGCCCTCAGTCCACTGAAGTTGAGCTTAGAAAGGTATAAGTGAGGGTAAGTAACAATGGAGCAATAGCCTCCAGAACTTCAGTAACCGGAACATACCTTATTTTTTCTGAATTAAAATTGGGGATTCACTTCATTCAGAATTCCTACTAAGGATGAATTTTAAAAAGAAAACTCCAACCAGAACAAGTACACAGAAACTGAAATGCAAAAACGCAACCCCAAATGCAAATGCACAGGAACGTCAGAGAAAAACCCAGCCCCCAACACCATTGCAATAAAATGCAAATAATTTAAACCACAATGAACACACGCTTGGTCCCATAAAAATACCCCCAAAGCACACCACTTTCTTCTTCCAAGAAGTCTTGCTATTACTCTCTTGCCCAATGGCTGAGACCTGCTGCAGAAAGTCATAGTTAAATTTCAATTGGCTTTGAGTCAACAGGAATAATAAAACTGGGATTTTCTTCCCCATGCACGCTTCATAAAAAGAAACTTAACAACAGGTGGGAAAAATCCGTCATCAACAACAGAGATGCAAACAAAGAAATAGGAAGTTTTCCTAAACCTGATTGCAAATATCAGCTTTATGGGTTGCCACATAACGACTATGTTTACTAACATTTCCAAATGCGGTCTATAATCCACATGCACTAATTATTTTAATAGTTCTTTTTTATTGTCGGCTACAGGTAAACTTTAGACATACAAGCCTCACCGTGTGAATCACCAGTACAAGAGAACATTTGACCACTCTGAAAGCTCTTAAGATGTGCAGGTGCAAAGCCAAGGTATACTTAAAACTTTGTGTTAAATTCATGGCAGGCAGGGGTACCATAACCATTTCTAGGGCTGGAAGTGAATGTGCCCCCCCTACCCCGGTCCTCTGTGGATTTTTATTTATTGAATTGTTTTTGCCTCACCTTTCCATCCAAACATTGGACCTGCAAGGCAACTTAACAGCCAACAATAACATCACAAAATAGCAAATATACATTTGAAAGCTGCTTTTAAATTCTTCGTTTACGTTTTTGTATTGTTGATTTTAATTATTTTATAAATGTGTGTGTGTTTTAAAAGTTTGTTTTGATTGTTTGCCACCTTGGAGACCCTATAAACTGGGTGGAAAGGTGGCCTAAAAAGGTTTTAAATAAATTTCTGTCATACACTCAAAACGGTTTTTGAATATACATAATCATTAATACCAACAAAAATAGAGTCAAACAATCAGCACAAAAGCAAGTCAGTTTCCTAAAGCCCTTTGAAATAAATCACCCAATTTTTTTCTCTATAAAACACCATGAATGACATTTAATAATAACAAAAACAATAATTGTAATATAATGTGCCATTCAGTCTTAATGGACTTATAGTGACCCCCCTCATGAGGTTTCAACACAAAAGATGAGCAAACGTGATTTACCGGTGCCTGTCTTTGCTCAGAGACTATGGACTTCCTTGGCAGTCTCTCATCCACGTACTATCAAAGGTTTTTCCTGTTTAGCTTCCAAGATCTGTTGAGCTCAGGCTAGGGTTGCTGGGCCCCCTTACCCTCTCCGCAGGAGGGGGGGGACACCTGGCTCTTGCCCTGGGACAGTGTACTCTCTTGGGCGCAAAACACACATATGCGCTCAAAACTCACATATGCGCTCACAGCAGGTGCAATGATGTCACTTCAGGAAGTGATGTCATCATGCCTGATGGCCGGTGTGCTCCTGCCCTTCACAGGGGCCAATTTGGGCCTCTGTAAAGCATGGGAGCTTGACCGGCTCCAGTCGCAATGACGTCACTTGAGGAAGTGATGTTGCAGCCAGAGGTTCCTTGCCTCCTGGACCCATTCCCTGAGCTTTCCCCCCCCCACTGCCGGCCAGGTGAGTGGCATCGGGAGGGCAGTGACTGGGAGCAGGGTCCCCCCTGCCCCCCACATGGGGAACCTGGCAGCCTTTGCTCAAGCTATCCTGAGCTATTGAGCCTGCTAATGCTTACATTTTCTTAAATTCAGAGGAGTTAGCCATGTTAGTCCGTAGCTGCAAAATAGTAAAGAGTCTGGTAGCACCTTTAAAACTAACAAACTTTATTGTAGCATGAGCTTTCGAGAACCACAGCTCTCTTCGTCAGATGCAACTTTACTGTCGCATAAGCTTTCGAGAACCACAGCTCTCTTCATCAGATGCAACTTTACTGTCGCATAAGCTTTCGAGAACCACAGCTTTCTTCGTCAGATGCAACTTTACTGTCGCATAAGCTTTCGAGAACCACAGCTCTCTCTGACGATGCATCTGATGAAGAGAGCTGTGGTTCTCGAAAGCTTATGCGACAATAAAGTTGGTTAGTCTTAAAGGTGCTACCGGACTCTTTACTATTTCCTTAAATGTAAACCTCAACTAATAGTTACAAGAAGCAAAACAAAAACAAATGAAGCAGAAGGTCAAAGAGAGCGCAAAAACGGCAGAAATACCCAAAGGAAAACCAGAAGGACTTAGTTGTTACCATTGACGTAAGTGGCATTCTAGAAGATCAATGTCTTTCCCTGCATTTAGGGGTGCTGCCAAATGGACCCCCTAGGACAGGGAAGGATGCTGAGAAGACCATCTTCATCCTGTTCTCCATCTATTCACTGGGCATGTGAATATTAGGTGAATGTCTCCTAGTGATTCCGCACATGCTGGATAATGCATTCCAATCTTCTTTATAGATCATTTGGAACAGATTTTTTTGTGTGCGGAACAAAAAATCCACCTCAAATGACTAATAAAATGCATTGAAAGTGCATTATCCAATGTGTGCGGAATCAGCCAATTCTCTAGACGTGAAAACTGCTTTTCTACATGGCAAACTAGAAGAAGATATCTACAAGCAGCAACCACCTGGGTTCATACAAAGAGGCAAAGAGAAACCTGATGCAGGTTCGGTTGTCCTCCTGAACTGGAAGCATACACATTCTAGACCAATTGCCTGTTTCCTACAGTAGCCAACGAAATGCCACTAAAATAGGGTTACCAATGTCCAAGTGGGCCTGGAGATCTCCTGGAATTACAACTGATCTCTGTCCGGGGTCTGGGTCCCAGCCCCCAGACTTGGTAGGGGGGAACAGCAGGTCAACCGGTCTGACGGGCATACAGAGGGGGCAGCCAGCAGCCAGCAGGTCAACTGGTTGGCCAGCTGACAGCAGGTCAACCGGTCTGACTGGCAGGCAGAGGGGGCAGCCGGGGAACAGCAGGCCAACCCCTCCCATGGGCAAATGGAGCCAGAACCTGTCAGTGCCAGGGACAAGGGGCAAAGGCCCAGGGCCTCAGGAGGCAGGGGGAGACAGAGAGAGGCCAGCGAGTCCCACTCCCCTAGGGAAGGAAAGGGGACTAAGCAAGGCGGAAGGGGGCAAGGGCAGAGGGATTGGGGGCCCAGCAGTCACCCACCCAAAGGCCTTACCTGAGGAGGAGAAGCAGCAGCAGCCCCAACAACCCAAAGCCACGCCCCAGCTAGAAAATAGTAGCCTGGCCCAGGAGTTGCCAAAAGCCAAGCCACTCCAGGTGGGGCTAGTGGAGGCACTCTGCATGAAGCCCTGGGCAACCAGCCAAGGAGCCGCAGCTGGTCCCACCTTCAACCATCAGCTCAGCCAGGGAGGCCGGGCTGCTAGCCAGGGAACTGCAGCTGGACAGGCCTTCAGCAATCAGCCAAGGCAGGGAGGCTGGGCAGCCAGGGAACAAGGCACAGCTGGTGCTGGTCAGTGGGGCCAGATCAGCTGCCCCAGCTGCAACTGCTTGGTGCAGCCCAAGACCAGGCTGGAAGAGGGGTGGGACAGTAGAAGGAAGCCCTATAAAAGCTGGCTGGGAAGAGCCCTGGGGTGATGGATGTGAGTAAGGAGTGATGATGTGGAGTAAGAGCGGTGCAATGCAAGAGTGGAGGTTTGGAGGAGAGTTCTGGAAGGAGGGGCTGAAGAAGGACACAGGGGGCAAGCAGGCCAGGTTGAGCAGGCCAGCGAGTGGACTGAGAGGGAGTCTGGGTGAGGTATACCACCCCTCCTTCCACAGAGCAGGGTCCTGCAGCATCCCTGCCCCCCCTATGATGTCAGGAGCAGACCGCCCAGTGCCATGCCCAGCGGCAGCGGCGGCAAGCCCTGACAATCTCCAGATGGCAGAAATCAGTTGCCCTGGAGAAAATGGCTGCTGTGCAGAGTAGACTCTATGGCATTATTCCCCACTGAGGTCCTTCCCTCCTCAGGCTCCACTCCCAAATCTCTAAGAATTTCCCAACTTGGATGGCAACCCTATCACGAAAAGCCCACAAACCGAGCATAGAAGGTCAACCGCCCCTATCTCTCTCTCTTTTTTTGCAAAGGGAATGGCCTTCTACAGTATGCTACCTTCGAACATCCTGGCTAACAGGCAGCGAAAGACTCCTGCACGAATCTATCTAATCGCACTTTAAAGCTGTTGTCCTTCACATGTTACAGATCCCACAAGATACCCTGTTTTTGTATCTTCTGAATGCGCCTCTATATGGTAAGATCGGAGAATGACCACATTTCGGAAAGCTTTTGCTTTTCAGTGGCTTCCCAGGAGGTAGAATATTTCCGATCCTGTCACGCAAGTGCACATTTAGAAAACGTTACTGCTGTCTAAACACCATGTCGAGAAGTCAGTTGGCTGTCTAAATGTAACACAGCAAAAACGAATGGAGGAATTAAGCCTGATGAGAAAAAAATCCCCCCCCCTTCACCTTAGCCTGTGGGGTGCACCACGAGGTTTTCGGATGAAAGAATAAAATAGGAGAGGGGGGGAGGCCCTTATCTTCAACTTACACTGGAAATGCTCCCCACCATCTTCCGAAGACTTTAGAAGACCTTAAACTCGTAAGTAATCTTTCCTGATGATTTTAGGCAGGCCGTTAAGTGGAAGATAAAAGCCCTTGTGTTCAATATCTGGATACATTAAGCATTAGGCTTAAAAATTTACAGCTTTTCATTTTGACAAGGAAAATGGTACGTTTGGTCTCGAGAGCTACTTTGAACTGTTTCTCAACACTGAGACAGGTTGTCAGTCCCGGAGGAAATGGGTTGGCCTGTGCTTGAGGCAACAGCTGTATCTATACAGAGGAACAGAAAAATGTAGTTAGAAAAATGGCAGTTTCATTGTAGTTATTTAGAAAAATGGAGATAGAGCCAGTGGAAGCCTGGGCAGAGTGGGGGGAAAGGGGTGTCCCTCTTGAAAGACAATACTATTCCTTGTTTTAAAAAGATAAAACACAGGGCTTGCTCAAGATATTTTGCAACCCTCAGCGAGGTGGTAATGTGGTACTGGTCTGGGGGTCAAAGACGGATAAATTGTCAGGTTCAGAGTCTTATGTGCTGTACCAACTCCATTTTCTCATGCTTCTAGTGTTTAAGTGCTTCCTCTGCAGGTGCCCAGGCAGATTTCTCACAGAGAGAGATTGTTTGGTCTACTGACGTTCCACCCCGGACCGGCCTTGAGAGATTCCAACTTCCCAAGCCTCAAAGACGTTGTTTTGAGAACTGTGGGGGGAGGCTGGGCCAAGTGGGAACTGTTACTCTGTACCGTATGCTTTGCTTGTCATTGGTAACAATGCTCTTGTACCATCCTGAATATTGTATTCAGGCCCGTGGACTATAATGAACTATTACTTCAGTAAAGATTCCTTATTCAAACAATGGACTCTTGTTTGCTAGCAGAGGATACTCTGAAGTAGAGACATTATCTAGCCACAAGTCTGACATAAATGCCTATTGCCTCCTCCTCAGAATTGCCAGCCTTCACGTGGGGCCTGGAGATCTTCCAAAATTGCAACTGATCTCCCGACCACAGAGATCCATTCCTAGGGATCCCATTCCCCCGGTGGGGGGCAGGAGATCCCCTGCTTTCACCCTCTGTCCGCTGCCACCAGTCACCTGGCTGGGGGGAGGAGATGCGGGAATGGGCCTCCTGGATGTGCTCCTGCTTCCGTGCTTCAGAGTGGACCGATTTTGGCCCCAAACTGACTCATTTTGGCCCATTAGAGGCCAAAATAGCCCTGCATCTGCATGATGACATCACTTCCCAGAAGTGACATCATTACAAGGTGTGAAGAGCATCATGGGACACACAAGAAGGTAAGCATCAGATCCCCCACCTCCCTCTGGGAAGGTAAGGGGACCAGGTAATCCTATCCATTCCCCTGGAGAAAATTGCTGTTTTGGAGAGTAGACTCTATGGCATTATAACCTGCTGAGCTCCAGCCCCTCAACAAACCCCACCCTCCCCCGGCTCCACCCCCCAAATCTCCAGGTATTTCCCAATCCAGAGCTGGCAACCTTTATGGGTTAAATGATTTCCACTCTATAAAAGGTCATGTTACTGTTATGTTGTTTTCCTTATCCCTCTCCAAGGCTGCTCCGGGTCTAGACTCCCTATTTGGCATGTTTAGTCGAGTGACTAAGCCACCTCTGTTTATGGTGTGCCAAAACATCCTTCAAGATCTTTTTGGTTAAGACAAGCAACTGTTTTCTGGCCATATCCGTGACAACAGAAATGTTTTAAATAAAAACAAATAATGAATTTCAGAAGCTAAGTGCATACGGAGAGGAGGGGACTGACTAGAATTTCCAGAGGTCCGAGGTTTGGGTAGAGAGCCTGATACGTGAGTAGAGAGCCTGAGACAGGTGCTTCCCCGAACTTCAAGCCTGGTTCCCTAGTTGTCCATTCTTAAAGACAGCTCAATGTGGAATCAGTACCATGGAGTTTGAAGGCCTCAAAAACATCGTTATGGAACTTAAGATACTCATTCACTACCCAGAATAACCAGAAGATCTAAAGTACCTTCAGATCGCCATTGCTGCAGGATAGAGAACACATGACCCGTTTTGTGCCAAGGCAAAATAACATATGACTGGATTATTGGCCTTGGTGGGATTTTATTGTTCCTGTTTGATTTCTTCCCGGTGTCTTATGATGGATTTGTTATGAGGACAGAAGAGCGGCTTGACAAAAGGAGCGTTTTGTTTTTGTGTTGTCGAAAACTTTGTCTTAGGGGCAGTGGATAATCCGCTGCATGGCAAAGAACACTGAACTGTTGTTTCTGATTCTTCACACAATTAAAGCGCGAACGGACCTACCGCCACAAATAGCCCTCACATGCTACTCCAAAAGACATCTGGAAGACGGAGCGAGCATCACAAGAAGGACACAGAACAGGTCATAACATGGTCGATTGAGGGAGCTTAATTGAGAGGGAATGTTACGGGGCTTGTCGCCTTCCTCGATCAAACAACTGCATTATGCATTCAGGCCTTATATAAACCAGTTGGATCATAATCAAGGTTCTTCCAAAACCGATGACCACAGTCCCAGTAGGATTATTGTTACATATTTCATTCTGTTCTTCCCTGAAGGAATGAAGTTGGTCAAAAATATGACTCTCCCTAGTAAACAAAAATATGCTCCAAAAATACAGTGGTTAGGCCTGTCAAGTGATTTATATGGTAAACAGTACAATATCCAAGCGGAAGCTTTCATAATCCCTTCCTTATCCCTGTTCAGTCATTATGAAGTTGGTATTCCAACCCTGCGTAATGGAAAACCATGCTGCCCATAACACACTCGATCCACGTGGTCACCATGAAGTACTTCTGTGCTTAAGCAGTGGAAAAGAGCAAGAGTCCAGTAGCACCTATAAGGCTAACAAAATTTGTGATAAGGTATGAGCTTTCGTGAATCACAGCTCACTTCTTCTATTATCTGAAGAAGTGAGCTGTGACTTATGAAAGCTCATACCCTACCACAAATGTTAGTTTTATAGGTGCTACTGGACTCTTGCTCTATCCCTGTTGAACTCTTGCTCCTCCCCAAATGCCCCCATCCCGAAGAACAACCCTAAGCAAATCTCCAGGAATTTTCTGACCTGGAGTCAGCAACTCCATAACTAGAGGGAGCCTTTCATTTGCAAGCACAATTGTGACAGGTACATTTCAACATGTGCTCTGATCATTTTTCTGTGACTCATGAAAGCTCATACCCTACCGCAAATTTTGTTAGTCTTATACGTGCTACTGGATTCTTGCTCTTTTCTCCTGCTACAGACAAAAATGTCAACCCATCTTGTTCTGTGCTGAAGTTAACGTGGGAGTAAATGACTCCTCATTGGATACATGTGAACATATTCTGAGGATCTTTTATACACCACTTATTTAAAATAAAGGGACCTCCTGAAAATATGAATGCAAGCAGGTATCTGACAGCATTGTACGAGTACATTCATTAGACAGCAAGTTACAAGTATGCCCATTGGAATGTGAGGTCACTGAGGTCACTAAGGAATGTATACTCAGGGCTAGTTTATACATTCATTTCACATGTTCAGCAGAATAGCCGTACAACTTCTCCTGCACGGTATAACTCATGCTACAGGGCGTGTGGGTGTACATGACTGTATGTTGGGCAGGGCTTTTTTTCAGCTGGAACATGGTGGAAAGGAGTTTTGGAACCTCTCGAAAATGGTCACACGGCTGGTGGCCCCGCCCCCAGATCTCCAGACAGAAGGGAGTTTAGATTGCCTTCCGCACCGCGGAGGGCAATCTCAAGCCCCCTCTGTCTGGAGATCAGGGGGCGGGGCCACCAGCCATGTGACCATTTTCTCCGAGGGCAACCCACTGAGTTCCACCACCTCTTTTCCCAGAAAAAAGCCCTGATGTTGAGCAAAATCAACAGCTCCCCCCCCACACTTTCTCTATGGTAGCCCCCACCTTTTGGAATGGCCTGCCTGAGGAGATCAGGAAAACTCCCACTTTCTTAGCTTTCCACAAACTATGCAAGACTGAATTATTCAGGAGGACTTTCTACCCAGATTATAGGGCAATGCCATAAGAAGTAGCTCAGAAAGATGACTTGGTTGGTACTAGGACTATACGCTACTCTGTTTGGTACGGCCTGCTGATGTAGACATGCACCGTCTAGGGAATTTCCACATTGCTAAACTTGCCATGGAAATTAGTTACGCTCTGTTTCAGAAAGATCCCATCTCTGTGCTCAGCTTTATGCTTGTTTTCAACTTTTCTGCTACCATACCTTATTGTATTTCTTTCACTGAACGTCCTAACTGTTGTTCATTGTTGTACTTTGCTCAGTCAATGCCCTAGCTATTGATTATATTGTATTTTCACTTACATTGGGTAAGTGAAAATACTTTGGAAAATACTTTGAATACACTTTGGATCTCAGCGAGAAAGGCAGACTAACAACAACAACAACAACAACAACAACAACAACAACAACAACAACTATATATATATATATATATTTAGAGCCCCTCTGATTCAGCTTCTAGTTCAGTATTCTGTTTCCTGCAATAGATATCATTTGGCCTGGGAGGGGGCCACTGAAATGACATAGAGGCACTTTCAGAGGTTTACTCTCTTTGAACGGGGATGTTCCATTTAGCCATCATGGTATATAGTCAATGACAGATTTAGTTTGTCAATTACATGAAACGTAACCCGAATCAAGTTGGAAATTCCTCCAGTTCAACTTGTGTTATACATCTGATTGGGGACACACCTTACAAATTGGTGAGGCCCCCGAATTGGCTTTTGGTACGTTGTGTGGTGGGAAGAAGGGCTTCAACCTTCCTTCCATTCCATCCTGTGCCATTCTTGGCAGCAAAAAATGACAGCAAGGTTCAGCTGTTTGGCATGCTGCCCGATCCATGTCTGTCAGCGTGGCTTGGGCAGACACATGGAAATGGTAGTGAGACAAACAGCCAGAACCCATTGCCAGTTTTTGCTGCTGAAAATGGTGCGGGAAGGAAGGCTGAAGACCACACCAGGCTCCAAACCGATATGGGCCCCACATCAGATTCCCAGGTGAGTGCCCAGTCAGACATGTCGTGTGTGTTGGGCTGGAGAAATCCATGACCTGACTCACAAAATAAATAGGGCCCTATTCTTTTTGTACTAGTCTGCCCCCCTTTTAAAGCCAATCAAGTTAAGGTACATCAGTTATATCCTAAGGCTATTAGTGGATTACTCTTGAGTGAACAAATAACTCTTTTCCCTTACCCAGAATCTACTGCAGTTCATCCTCATTGGGAGCCCTTCGTTATGGGAGTGGAAAAAACCTGAACTTTCTGTACTCATGCATAATTTTATAAGTCTCTCCGTTCCTTAACTCAGAAGCACCCAATTCTTTAGCCTTTCCTCATAAGGAAGTTGTTCCAATTCAATCATGATTTGGTTTGCATCTTTCTGAGTCCTACAATATCCTTTTGCTATATTGAGCAGCAGGTTGTACTTCATGGCTATTTGGCCCATTACCAGAGGTCACCCAAAATTTACTGTAGCATCTCCCAGGGGTTCCTGTCTGAGCATATCTCCTCCCCACTCCTGGCCTTGTGACTCACCAGCAAGAGAGTCATGACCAGGGCCGTATTATTCATAAGGCTGACTAGGCCGAAGCCTAGGGGCCCTGAAGAGACAAGGGGCCCAACAATTTTTTTGCTGAGACCACCCATAATTACAATTGATTTTCTTATATAACCTCTATTAATAAGATAATTAACTGCTTCCTTATTGAAGTGAAACAAATTTTCTCTTATATTAAAACAATTATCCATAAATTATATATTATAATAAACAATTAAAATGTTATTCACTTCAAAATATTACAGTATTGAACAATTGTGCTTTCCTGAAGAGTTCTACTTGTGCAATAAAAATATTTTAAAAATTGTGACTAGAATTCTTCAGGAGACCCTCAAAATGGATATAGGGCTATGCACTGCGGTCCAGTGCCCTACTGTACCAGGGTCAGACTGTCAGCTGTAGTGGGGTGAAAGACTGAAGTGCTGGAGGGGCCCCGAAACACCTGAAAGCCTAGGGGCCCGGCCATGGGTTAATAAGGCCCTGATCATCATGACCTACTTTTGGGTCTAAGTTCACAGTTTGAGATATGTCAGTGCCGTCAAGTTGCAACTGAGCTATGGCAACCTCAACAAAGAGCTTTCAAGGCAAGTGAGAAGCAGAAGTGGTTTGCCATTACTTTCCTCTGCAAAGCAACATCAATCTTCCTGGGTAGTTTCTGTGGTAAATTTATTGTATAAATGTATATAGGTATGGAACAGTCTGCTCCTCCCCTAACATATGTGTGATATAGTTTGGTTCTGTTGTGTGGAGCTTTTGTTTCAGTTTCCAGTTTTGAATGTTAGCTGAAGTTGTTGGCTGTTGGCGTTGCCTCCTTGTAAATAAACGGTTGATGTTTTGAGTCAGCTTGTCTCTGCTGAATGGACCCGAGAATGGATGCCTGAGAGTGGAACCACAAGTGACAAAAGGCACAGGTTGGACACTTGTCAGCTTCCCTCAAGTTTGATGGGAAATGTAGGTATCCTGGTCTTGCAGCTTGACTCTCCGACTGCTGTCCAATGGACTTTTCAACTGTCACTTGTCCAAAATTCCGCCAAGCTGCCTACGTTTACCATCAAAACTTGAGGGAAGCTGACAAGTGTCCAACCTGTGCCTTTTGTCTCTCGTGGTTCCACTCTGAGTGAGTATTCTAACCTATAGTGTCCCACAACTAAAAGGGGGACACTACAGTCTCCCATCCAAGTTCTGACCAAGGCCAACACTTAGCTTCTGAGATGCGATGAGATTAATAATAATAATAATAACAGCACAATAATATTTGATTTATATATCGCCCTTCAGGACAGAAATCAGAGTGGTTTACAGAGTGTGTTATCATTATTCTCACGACAATCACCCTGTGAGGTGGGTGGGGCTGAGAGAGCTCAGAGAGAGCTGTGACTGACCCAAGGTCACCCAGCTGGCTTCAAGAGGAGGAGTGGGGAATCAAACCTGGCTCTCCGGATTAGAGTCCTGCCACTCTTAACCACTACACCAAATTGGCTCTCATGGGCTACACTATATTGCCTTCCAAACCACAGTTTGAGAATGACTGGTTTAATGTGTGAAATTACCCTTAGAGTAGGACCTCTTCTCTCTACTTACTTCCTCCACTGCATGTAAAATATAAAAAGGATTCCCTCATCAACCCCCCACACTTCCCTATCAAGCAGGCTGAATGTTATAAAATTATTTTTGTTCATGGACCAGTGAACACTCTGGCTTGTCAGTATTCAAATTACTACCAGGCTGTTTAGTACCTGTCTAATTAAAACAGAACTTATTCGCTGATGCTTCCAATGCTGAAGCAAATTAAAGCCTAATAGGAAAAGTGATATATCACTTATACAAAAAGAAAAATTGAACAACTATTACTACATTCTCTTTCTCTCCTTCCACTTTTCAAGGAATCAGAATGGAAAGGAGGCAACCTGTTATCTCAGAAAAAATTATATACACCAGCACAGCCTTCAGATTTTCATCAATAACAACAAAAAAGCAGTTCTAGAAACCCCTTCAACTCTGAAAATTTTCTATAATGCTCATGTACACCAATTGATCAAAACGTTGTCAGGGTGAGCAACCTGTATTGTGCTAGAATAATGTGTATTGGAGAGTTTTAGATTAAAAATTTAGCCAGGATAAATGATGCAAATATTGCTACAGTCCATTTCCCATCTCCGCCTACACCTCTTTGTGCTTTCCTGTACTTCCGTCCCCCCTTGTAGATCTCTGTTTAGCAACTCAGTTTCTTGGAAGGTTGCTTACAGAATTGAGTTGAAGTAGCTTGGGTAGCGTAGTGGTCAAATTACTGAGCTGCAATGCAGCACTTTTCTGGTTTGAATCCCACTACTGCCACAAACTCATCAGGTGACTTTGGATAAACCACTCCTCTTAGCTCCAGCTGCATTGTGGAGATAACACTGACTTTGTTCACTGCTCTAAGTGGGCATTAATCTGTCCAGAAGAGCGGTATACAAACAAACTGTTATTATTATTATTAAATAATTGCTATTAAAGCCAATTCCCATCATGGGATGTGCGCTACAGGTTACGGATCTGGGTTTTTAACCCAGATTGGGCCTGATTCAGGATGTTTTGGCATTCCAGAATCAGCCTCAGCATTGCTGAAGTGATTCGGGAATGCCAAAGCAAAACTCACTGAAGCACTTCGGAATGCTTTGTTAAGTTTCGGGTAGCATGAAAGCAGTCTTTCCCTGGCCATTCCTAAGGAATGCAAAGAGGAAACAGTGCTTCTGCTGCTAGTGGGGCTTTCTAGGTGACTGGGAGTGAAATTCTGCAATCAAAGTGAACCAAATTTGTAGGGGACATACTACTACATGTCCTCTCAAGACCCTCCAAGTTTCAGGAAGATTGGACTTTGGGGGGCTATGTTATGGCCCCCAAAGAAGGTACCCCTATCTACCACCGACCTCCATTGTTCTTTATGGGGAAAATGGGGTGGGGGTTCCTAAGTGGCTGGGGGTGGCATTTTGCAAGCAAAATGCACTAAACCTGCAGGGGACCCTCTCCTAACCCTCCTCTCAAGACTACCCATGTTTCAGCGAGATTGGACTTCGGGGGGGACATGTTATGGCCCCCAAAGAAGGTGCTCCTGTCCACCTCCAATCTCCATTATTCCCTATGGCCAATGGGAGGGGGGATGAGGGGGTTGGAGTGAGAGACCGGAGGGGGAGAAAAGAGGATGGAGGAGATCAAGTTGCAACAATATCCCTTGGTTCTAGATGGTTTGGGTTGAATGGATGTGATTCTCTGGTGTGAAGTTGTTCCTCTTGCATCAGTTTGGTTATATAGGGGGCAGGGCTTCAGTTTACTTCTAGTTGCAAGAGTGTCCATTGCTTCATGTGGTTTTGAGAATTTTAAATTAAATTTTTCTTAGTGTGATTCTGGGGTGTGAAGCTGTTCTCCTTGCATCAGTTTGGTTATATGGGGGGAGGGGCTCAGGTTACTTCTTGCAAGAGTATCCCATGCTTCATATGGTTTTGTGTATTTTAAATTAAATTTTTTGTGTGTGATTCTCTGATGTGACGGTTGGTCCTCATAGGGATCAATGGAGGTTGCCGGTGGATAGGGGCACCTTCTTTGGGGGGCCATAACATGCCTCCTCCAAAGTCCAATATCCCTGAAACTTAGACAGGACTTGAAAGGAGGGTTAGGAGAAGGTCCTGTGCAAGTTTGGTCCAATTTGCTTGCAAAATGCCACCCCTAGCCGCCTAGGACATCCTCCAATTTTCCCCATAGGGAACAATGGAGTTCAGCTGTGGATAGGGGTACTTTATTTGGGGGGCCATAACTTGGCCCGCTGAAGTCCAATCTCCCTGAAACTTGGGACGGGTCTTGAGAGGAGGGTTAGGAGAGAGTCTCCTGTAAATTTGGGATTATTATGGAAGAAGCCCCCCAAGCTCCCAGATAGCTGCAAACTGTGTTTCCCATTTGAAACAATGGCCAAATCTTCCCTAACAATCCCAAAGTGGTTTAAATAACCGAACCTGAAGTGGCTTGCTGCTTTGGGATTCGGGTTTTCCCGAATTTTTTTTCCAAACCTGAAGCGGGAAACCGAAATCTTTTTGGGGTGCACACTCACATGTTTGTTTGGGCACCTGTGGGGGAAGGCAATACTCTTAGGGGACTAGATTTCATTTAGGTGCATCCCAGTTCTGATCATTCATTCTGGCTATTGTAGATAGCTGTGATAAGTTTTGGTAAAGTCCTTTGGCAGAACTTACCAATGGTATGGCAGTGTTTACAATTTCCCAGCAAGAATGGCTATGTATTGAAGCCACACCCCTTTCCGCATTTTCTTTTAAAGTCATGGCAGTCAGGTGCAAGGGGTAGGTACACAAGAGAGAAGTGATACAGTTGATGAAGAGCTGGGTTAGGGAAAATCACATGATGTCCTTTCTTCTCTTTCACATCACTTCAGGAGCGATCAGCAAGAGTAGAGAATAGCCACTCCTGTCTCCTCAGAACATGATGAGAGGAGCTACAAGGCTAAGCTCTGTGTACCTGCCAACTATTTCCCCTTCTGAGGGCTGAAAAATGATATTGGCCCAAAGTAGTCTAAATGTCACAGAATATGCAAGCAACCAATGATGAGATGGGTGGACGGATTCTCACCATATAACAAGGGAAGGTCCAAGCCTTGGTTGTGGCTAGAGAGCTAGACGTGCCAACTCTGGCCTTGGAAATTCCTGGAGGTTTGATGTGGTGCCTGTGAAGGGGGAAAATTTGAGGAGGGATTTTACTAGAATCTATGATATACCATAGAGATTTACCTCAGAACCTGCCATTTTCTCCAATGAAACTGATCTCTTATTCTGGCAATGAGTTGCAATTCTGGGAGAACTCCAGGTCCCACCTGGAGGTTGGTAACCCTATGACCATTAACTCCCATCTATGGAGGCCTTTCTTCAGGGTAGCCAGGAAGGTTCCATGCAAGTCATGAGGTTGAGCATCAGTAGGTGCTGCATTGCGTGCAACATTGCATGTGCATTGCATGTGCAACCTTAACAGAGCACTGGATACGTAAATTCATCTCTTGTTCCAAGCAGAGAAAAAGGTATGGTTCAAGTCAAGAAAAAGCAGTGTCCCTTGGAGCTAGGCAGGCAACTATGACAATATGTAAGATAATGCATTTTTTCAAGGTAACAATTTATCATAAATTCAAAATACAATAGCCTATAACCCAAAGTTGCCAGGCATAGCCTGAAAACCTGTGGGAGACTGCAGGGTCAGAGACATGCAAAGGGCAACCATTTGCAACAGCGTGACATCACTTCTGCGGAAAACCTGGAAACGATGTCACGCCTCTCTAGGAATCGCTGGAAACTCAATGGTAAAACCATAAAGTCTCTAACAATTCTTACAGAGGACTGATGTCACTTCCAGGTTTTTCCCAGAAGCGATATCATGCTATCTGTCCAATGGCCATTTTTTAAAATGAGCTTGAGGCAGGGTTTGGCAATGCTCTTATAGCCATAATTATAACTGAGGACATAACTGTTTATGAACATAGCAATTTTTGTAAAGGGTGTTCTGAAGAGAGACAAATCTTTCCAGGTGGCGCCCAGTAAAGTCAAGAAAAGGAAGTCCAAAATATCCACTGAAGGTTATGTAGTTCTTCTTCCTCTTTATGTTCTGCTAGAACTTGTCTTCAAGCTGCTAAGTGCTAGATGTTGTTTCTTTGACTCGGACCTGTGAAGAAATTAGCAGTTCCCTCAAAATAGGTTTCAGGATTTCTCCCTCCTGCTGCTGGCCAGACTGACAGAAGGGTATTGACTTATGTACTCCTTTGAACAATAACTTAACAAGTCAAATAACTGGTAAGTTCCTATACAATGCAAGCTTCCCCCCTTTATTTTACATCTCCTAAAGGGTAATTCTGATCTCTCTCTGTTTGGGGCCTGCCACATACCTACAATGAAATTAGCAGTTCCCTCAAGTCAAGCCCTTTGGGCCTTCTCCCTCCTGCTGCTCTCCAGGGTCACTTTACTTAGGTCTGTTGTACCCTCGGCAGTTGATAATACAGGAGGAACTTTATTTACTTCTGAAGATCTCTGACCTTTTGCTGCTTGGGTGCGGGCTGATTAGAGCCATTTTCCCAAACTTCAATGGTTTAAAAATAGAAATAAAATACCTTAAAAGGAAAACAAATAACATACGTTTACAGAGGCATGACTTGAGGCAAGCAGTGTCACGCTGTATATAAGTAGACTCACCTCATCACTGGCTATTCCAACGTGAGGAGGGAATCTCAACCCTTTGTCGTCAAGTGTCAACGCACACGCACAGGTTACAAACTTATTTAACTTCTTCATACACGTAAGGAATCTCTACTCACAATTCTTCTAAATAACGAAAGGAGAGAGTGCATCTTTCATGCATAAAGGCACTTGATGGAGCTTTGTAGACCCAGTGAATGTGGTGAAAAAAGAGAGATGACTTGCTCCTCTCCCTGCTGAGGTGTGAATTAACAAAAGAGGAAATGGCCTTAACCAGTTTTGGCGGGCTTTGAATGCTCCAGGAACTGAATCTGTGAGGTAACGCACTACAACTCCCAAGATGCACTTCTCTTGAAACTATAGGCATACATTCTAGTCTGGTACATATTGATTAATATAGTCAGCTTGCTGCTGGAACAGGACACTGGCTATTAACTATGGCTACAGGTGGGATATTCCACAGATGGGATACTTTGCATTACACAAGGAAACTAATCAGAAGGCAATTTGGAGCTTTTATGGGCTTACCTGTTTTCCCTCAACAAATTCCGAAGGCGGTAATTTAGTTGGGATTTTCCCACTGAACTATATAATTTGTGGTGGTTGCTGTGGCATCACCACATAGAGGGAGAAAATAGCGGGTGGGGAGGGGGGGAGAAAGAAAAGAAATACAGAAGCATCTCTCGTGAAAGACGTGTAAGTATGTTGGGGTCGCCGCACTACTCTCGGCTGTGCTTGACTCTAAGAGAAGTGCCTGCTTTCATCTAGAGAGCTTCTGATGGACCGAGGCCTTGTATGCCTGGCTGTTTCCCTCACCCTTGGGTCCAAATGAATCCCACAACTGTCTTTGTCCTCATCACTTACTTCTTGGCTGATAAAAATAGTACACAAAATCTCTCTTTGTTTTCATCCCATTTTAATAGTTCTCCCAAGCAGAACAGGGCCTGTTCATCCACTCCAGACAAAGGGGAGGCTTGTCCGAGAGAACGATTAAGGTTTCCATTATTTTCTCTTTTATTTTTTTCCCTTTCTCCTGACCTAGCCTCTCATGGAACTGTGGCATGTTGCCCTCCAGCAACCAATGCTAATGAGCATCTTTTTTTCAAGGGTTTATGCATATTCCACTCTGTGAATCAGCTGGCAAAAAATGGGGTGGGGGGGAGCAGAAAGGTTGTCCGACTAATTTATCTTGAGTACCACCCCAAGGGTAGAGCGGGGAGCATGTCTTTTCCCCTGGCCTGTGCATAAAAGGTCAACATTTCTGCAAACGGTTCTTGTAAAGTAAGCATGGGTGGCTGAGGCGAAGAGACAAGGCATCTTTAGAAACAAAAACAAAGAGGAGCTACTAAAATGTATACACATTTAAGAAGAAGAGCAACATTTGATTCCAGCAGCATATGAAAAACCAGGGCTTTTTTTTCTGGGAAAAGAGGTGGTGGAACTCAGTGGTGGAACTCAGGACTGCACAATGACGTCACTTTGGGTCAGCTGGGACAAGGGGGATGTTTTTTAAAGTTTAAATTGCCCTCGGCAAAAATGGTCACATGGCTGGTGGCCTCGCCCCCTGATCTCCAAACAAAGGGGAGTTTAGATTGCCCTCCGTGCCGCTGGAGCGAAGCAGAGGGCAATCTAAACTCCCCTCTGTCTGGAAATCAGGGGGTGGGGGCACTGGCCATGTGACCATTTTCAAGAGGTGCCAGAACTCCATTCCACCGTGTTCCCGCTGAAAAAAAGCCCTGTGAAAGACCCACTAGACTCCAGCTTTGAAAGCTCATACCTTGGAAATCTAGTTGGCCTTTAAGGTGCTGCTGGACCCGACTCTTGCTCTTCTACTATACACCGACACAGCTACCCACCTGAAACTACATTTAAGAAGAGAAATGGAAAAATTCCAATCTTTTTGACGTTAGATTCCAAAATCGCTTTGTGGGATATTAAGGTAAGCTTTGCAACAGCTGAGCTTGCCGGATCAAACCATGTTGCAAGGTAATAGCCTCCAGGGCAAAGATTCACAGCTTGGTGGAAGCTGAACTCCTCACACAATGTGGTTGGCACAGTGTAGTAACCTTGGGCTGGGATGTCAGAAACCCAAAATCATCCCACCCAGGGAGATTACTCGATAGTTGTGGGTAAATCCTTCTTCTTCACCTCATAGCAGAATTAATACTCTGTGCTCATGCGACAATCTGTCTGGATTTTATCTTGCCTTTCTGACAACGAGTTCAGGGAAGCTCTTCCCTCCTCTATTTTATCCTCAGAACAACACTGTGAGGTTGTTAGGCTGAGAGAGAATAATTGCCCTAAGGTCACCCAGTGAGTTCCATGGAGATTTAAACCCAACTCTCCCCAATCTTAGAGTCTCTCTACATGAGACATCTTACACGGGGACGCTCAAGTGTAGGGGCACACAATGTTAGCTGGAAAGAGTAGTTTAAAAAGGCAGAGCTGGCAGAGATCGCTCCTCAGAAGGTTTGTTAATTTTATCTTTGCCTCCCCGAAGGGGAAGTGAAATTGACAGAGCCTTTGGGGAGGCAACGATGAAATTAATAAACCATCTGAGGAGCGATCTCCGCCAGCTCTGCCTTTTTAAACTATGCCTCCCAGCTATCATTGTGTCTCCCTACATTTGAGCATCCCCATGTAAGATGTCTCATGTAGAGAGACTCACAGTCTAATGGTCAATCATGATATCACCCTGAATCTGATCTTGGTACCCCAGTTGCCTGTGTTATCCTGCCGAATGGTAGGGAGGAATGAACACATGTAACTGCCTTATACTGAATCGGACCCTTGGTCCATCAGTCCATATTGTCTACTAAGACTGGCAGTGGCCCTCCAGGGGTCTTTCCCCTCACTTACTGCCTGATTCTTCTAACTGGAGATGCTAGGGAGTGAACCTGGGACCTTCTGCGTGCCAAGCAGATGCGCTTCATTTGAGTCACACTTTCATACTTGATCAATTTGGTGCAGTGGTTAAGAGCGGCAGGACTCTAATCTGGAGAGTCGGGTTTGATTCCCCAGTCCTCCACTTGAAGCCAGCTGGGTGACCTTGGGTCAGTCACAGCTCTCTCAGCCCCATCCGCTCCTCAGGGTGATTATTGTGGGGATAATAATAGCACTGACTTGTTAACCACTTTGAGTGTGGCACTAATCTGTCCAGAAGAGTGGTATGTAAGCACAAGGTTATTGTTGTTGTTGTTGTTGATGATGTTTTTGTTGTTGTTATTATAAATCTGGGGAAGCAGAAGAATGGTGGAATCCTTTTTATCACCTAGTAGGGTGGTGTGGACAACTAGACTGTCAAGTGGTTACCTATGTTCTCTCGTTAAGTTACTGACCACTTAATAAATGGTTGTCTATAGGGAGAATGTAAGGTAAAAAATAAGGTACATCTAAAATGTGTTCAATGTTTCAGGGGGCTTGTGGGTCTTACACCTACAACAGAGTGTTGTTGATGAGTCAGAGAACGATGAAGTAATAACATTTGTGGTACTACTTTAGCCTTTGTGTGGGGGAATCGTATTTTTGAATCGCCTTCTGATCTAAAAGAAAACTACCGACAAGTATGGAACTCATACAACGGGAAGTGGGTGGAGCTTGAACCTTTATCGCTGTCATGTTAATTTTTTCCCCTTTAATGAAGTTTTCCCCTTTAATGAAGTTTGAATCTGATCCGGAGTACCAGATCAGATTCAAGGTTCTGGTATTGACCTATAAGGCCCTGTGCGGACTGGGACCAGCGTATCTACGGGACCGTCTCTCCCCATATATTCCCCAGAGGACACTCCGATCAGGGGACAAACAGCTGTTGGTGGTCTCTGGCCCCAAGGAGGCCCACCTAGCCTCGACTAGAGCCAGGGCTTTTTCGGTCCTGGCTCCCACCTGGTGGAATGCTCTGTCTGCTGAAATCAGGGCCCGGCAGGACCTACTATCTTTTCGCTGGGCCTGCAAGACAGAGTTGTTCCGCCAGGCATATGGCTGAGGCTGGGCCTCTGCCGGCCTGGAAAAAAGGGGTGTATAAAACCCTCCCTGTGAAGGCTGTCAACCATCCTGTTTTAAATGTGTTGTTTTTAATGAACATGAATTTTAAATTGTATTTTAATTGTATTTTTAATATGTTGTTATCCGCCTTGAGCCCGCTTGCAGGGAGAGCGGAATACAAATTTGAAATAAATAAATAAACAAACAGTGAAGCATTCAAAAATGGCACCCCCCAAACGCAGTCTTAACATCCCAATCTAACACAGCACAATCTGATCGCCTCATTCTGCTCCATGTGCAGACGGCATGTCGGGCTATGGATGGCGTCCTTGGTTGGAAGTCAGTGCTCCTAAACCTTCCCATGGGAAAGGGGTGGTTAGTGTTTTCCATTAACATACATAAAAGCAAAATGTCACAATGATGCTTCTGGAATCGTCAACGAGCGAGTTATTTTGGAAGGAACGAGTTTACCACAATTAAAGCGAGTGCAGTCATAGAAGTCCAATCATGGAAAAACCTCTGAAGTAATAATGATTCCAGACTGTATCCTATTGTATATTTCTCCATCCGTCTACTTTGACTTCATTTAGGGAATAGAACTTCCCAAGAGGGATTATTCCACAGTTTGACAGACTTCACCAATACAGAATATTTCCTTCTGTTCAGCTGGAAGTTTCTTGGCCTATTTTCGCTTCATTACTTCTTCATCTTCTGGGACTTTTAGGCTACCCTCTTCTTCTGCAGTGTTTATGCTCTTAGAATTCACTGCTTATGTGTTTCTCCGCCCATTTGGTAATCTTATTCTCTTTATTTTATTTAAACTATTATCCAGACCTCTCTTCCAAAAACCACTCTACTTACAACCAATTTAAAACAGTATCAGACAATTTTTAAAAAAATGAAAAATGGAAAATGAACCAAACATTAGTTCTAAAAGCAATAACAAAACAACCTGAAACAGCATAAAATAAAACCACAAAAGCAGCGATGAATCAAGGCAAAGGTGTAAATGACACCTTCAGCATAAAATCCATAAAACAGAAAATATGGCCAATCGAAACATCTGCTAATAAAACAACAATAATAACAACCAGGGCTTTTTTTCAGCGGGAACACGGTGGAATGGAGTTCCGGAACCTCTTGAAAATCAGTTGGAACTGATTTTCCAAAGCAGTCATTTTCTCCACGGTCATAGATCCAGAGGAGTTAGCCGAGTTAGTCTGTAGTTGCAAAATAGTAAAGAGTCCAGTAGCACCTTTAAGACTAACCAACTTTATTGTAATGTAAGCTTTCAAGAACCACAGCTTTCTTCATCATGCATCTGACAAAGAGAGCTGTGGTTCTCGAAAGCTTATGCTACAATAAAGTTGGTTAGTCTTAAAGGTGTTACTGGACTCTTTATTATTTTCTCCAGGGGAACTGATCTCTGTAGTCTGGAGATTAGCTGTAATTCTGGCAGATCTCCAGGCCTTTCCTGGAGGTCAGGCACTCTAAACTTCCATGGGAAAGTGGGGATTCACGCCTGGGTCTCCCAGTCTCGAATTGTTACGTTGCCGGGGTCTCCTTTCATGCGTGCTTGTTAATACAGTAAATTACATAGTGTATATTCTTATAAATTGCACTTTATTGTTACTGTTTAATTGTAGTATATCATTGTGTTAACTCTTGGTTCTAGTTAGTTTTCAAGAGGTTCTTTGGTTATTGACTTTGCTCGTGATACTCCCCGATCCTAGCCTGATACTCTAATTTTTGCATTGTCCCAGCTAATGTTTTTATTTACTTATACTACATAATGCACCTTGAGTCTCAATGAGAAAGGTGGACTATAAATAAAGTAGAAAGGCAGGCAGAGAGGCCAACAGACTGGAAACTAGTTCAGATAATTTTGCGTTGGCAGGCTTGGGTTTAGTTGATGTTGATGACGATCATATACTGCTTAGTTGGGCCAAGGTTTGTGCCTTGATATGAACTTGCTGGGTTTTTACTGGTTTATTTGGTCTCTATATATCTTCCAGGCTTCCAGTGTCTGGTTTCGTTTCGTTGTTAGCCACTTTGGCGTGGGTTTTCTTTTTCCTGCGGCCAAAAAGTAGGATATAAATATTTTAAATAAAACAAAATGCCTTTGGGTCATGGGGCTATTTTGTAATCAGAGCCAGCTTAATACAGGCCAGCCTCTTGATTCCTAGCAAACTACTCAGGCTGCAAAATAGATAACCCTGTCTCCGGAGATATGTGGTCCGGCATACACCTGACCACTTTGCTATACAAGGCCTCATTAAACTTTCCGGTTCTTTTCACATACTGCTTTGTAGTGACATTGTGTTAATTCCTTTCTATTAATTGCATAAAATGTAAGTAACCTCCCAATTCAGGTCTGGAATCCTGAACCACTCATTATGCAAATTAAAAAAGAATGTGGCGGGCTTCAAAGGTGACGGATGAAGCCGAACAGCAAGTTAAGGCTAATTTTTTTCATAATCTTCTGTTTTATGCCTTTGTTAATGAAGGATAAATGTTTGTGAGACATGTTATTGAAGTTCATTGGATCATTGTGCTTCTTGAAATAAAGAGATTAATTTTTAAACAATCGAAGAAGTTTCTTTTTGTTTATTAAAAAATTATGCGTAAGGTCGTTCTCTTTCACTCTTAACAGATGTTGCATTTTATTGAAAGTGAAGATAAACAAAAGGGCCCTTCCCCTACGAGAACTATTATCAATCAATTAATTAGAACAACATCCAGGGGAAATAAGTCACTTTAAGGTGTATTGATCTACATGATAGAAGTTGGAGTAAAGGCATATCAACCGCTGAGATCAATCAGAATTTAAAGTGTTTAACTTTGGCAGGGCTGAGCATTTACTATTTGCTTTGTACATCATTGTGTACTCCTTGGAGTTTTATAGAGTTTCCTCAGCGGCAACGACAAGCGTTTTGCCCAAGGCGTTTACATATTGAAGCACCAAACTAAAGGTTGCCAGCACCAAGTTAGGAAATTCCTGGAGATTTGGGTACGGAGTCTGGGGTGGGCAAGGTTTGGGAAGGAGAGGAACCTCAGCGGACTACAATGCCATAGAGTTTACCATCCAAAGCAGACATTTTCTCTAGGGAAACTGAAGTCTGTAGTCTTGAGATCAGCTGTAATCCAAGGTCAGCTCAGTTTGGTGTAGTGATTAGGAGCACAGGACTGAAGAGCCGGGTTTGATTCCCCACTCCTCCACTTGAAGCCAGCTGGGTGACCTTGGGCTAGTCACAGCTCTCTGGAGCTCCCTCAGCCCCACCCTCCTCACAGGATGTTTGTTTTGGGGATAATGACATACTTTGTAAACCTCTCTGAGTGGGTGTTAAGTTGTCCTGAAGGGCGGTATATAAATCGAATGTTATTATTATTATATCCAGGCCCCACCTAGAGGTTGGCAACCCTAGCCAAACCAGACATGATGCTGAAATCAAGACTGCAGGATGAGTAGGGCAGATTTAAATCTACCCCCTAGTGGCTCTGTACATGTTATTTCCAAGCTCTCTTCTGGTTTGGCCCTTAGCATTTCAGTGGGGAAGGAAACAACACTACATACTTTATAAACTAAAATCAATATTAAAAAAAATCAACATCTGTGAGGAAAACCTTTTGATATGATGTGGCTTATTCTATCTTGTAGATTAGGGTGGGGGAGATTGCCATTCCCAACTGGCTGGAGCGTGGGGTACGGAGACTGATAAAAACAGCGTCACATGATGATGCAACATCACTTCCAGGCAAGTACCCAGTGTGATGTCACCATGTCATGTGGTGCTCTAGGAATTTCCCCAGTATTTGTAGTAAAAACGATAGAGATCAGGAAATTCCTAGAGTGTAGCTGGGAAGTAGCATCACAGTGTCATGCAACACCATTCCCCCTCCCTTTTTGCTTCTGCTGTTCACTTGAGCAGCAGTGGTGGCCGGAGGCCAAGAGCAGGAAATTGCCTGTCAAAGTTTGGCAACCGTAAGACCAAGCTCAGTGCATTAGGCCTCTTATTGGGTGGTGTCAAGAGTGGGGGGTAGTGGAGGCACTGCACTGACACAACAGCACTGCAGTTACCAATGCAGGTGCAATCCTTGCTGTAGTGTCCATATTAGCTCTCAGCAGCTCTGTTTCAAACTAGGGAACCCCTGCTCCCACCTTCCACCTCCTGCCACCACTCACCTGGGTGGTGGGGAAGTGGGGAAGGCATGGGAATGGCCATCCTGGATGTGTTTTTGGGGTGGCGCGATGATGTCACTTCCCAGAAGTGACATCATCACACCGCCATGAGAGCGCTCCTGCACTTCACAGCGGGGTGATTTGAGCCCCAGTCTGGCCTGTTTGGAGCCCAAATTGGCCCATTATGATGTGTGGAAGTGCTCTTGTGCCTGAGTGATGACGTGAGCATGAGGAGGAATCTCAGAATGGCGCAAAGGTGGGTGCTGAGTCCCCCCTCCCACCAGGAGGGAAAGGAAACCTGGCCACCATATTTCAAATGGAAGAGAGGCATTATTGCACCAGTGCCCCCTACATAGTTATTGTCCATTTTTCTGAGCCTTTTTCTGAGATCAGGATACTGCCTGATGTTATTTCTTGGAATTCAGAGGGGAGAATAGAGATGTAAAATTTCTTGAAATTTTAAAACCATGGGTAAAACAAAAGTTTCCCTAGGTTTTTTGAATGGCCGTTTTGGGGGAAATTGAAATATATACAATACTAACTTTCCTCTCAAACCTAAACATTTTTTTAGTAATTGAACAACATAAGATACATCATTTATAATTTAGTAAGCATATAAATGGTGTTACTTGGCATATTTATAGAATTTAAATGTATAACTGTCTTCATTTTTCTATAATATAAAATTGTAAAAATACTCAGTACTTGAAAAAGAATTGCAAACTGCTGCACTCTATGCTGCCATAGCACATGTATCATTAATTTTTGCCATCTGGGAGGTAAGGAAAAAAATAAAAATTGAAGGTAGAAAACAAATTCTGTAGTAAACAAAAGAAAGTGTATTATTTGGATAGAAATAGTCTAATAAAATAATATCCTACTTGTTTGGATAAACATAAAACTGAATACACTGAACTCTTTAATAAAGTATTATCATTAAACACATTAGAGTATATTAATTGGTGCCAAAATTATTTATATTTATCAAAATATTACTGAAAATGTTGTAGATGCTACAGTATACATTGGAATTAGCATTGTCTAATGCTGTGGGTTTTCCATAACATTTTTATACTACATATTTTGAATAAATCTTTGTCTTTCATTTCACTCATTCCAACATGGGAGATGGACTCATAGAAGGTTTTTTTTAGTGTTCCCCAAATTTCCCAATTTTTCCTTTGAAAAAAATTGAAAAAGTCCTCATTCTTTTTCATGCTGTACATTTAGAGTGTGAAAAACCTTGTCTTGAAAGAGAAAATATTTTTTCATTGTTTCCCAAAATGTTCCAATTTTTCTTTTGGAGAAATGGGACACAAGACCTCAACAGGGAGGAAAAAAACAGGAGAAAAGAGACCCCTTCGCCCGGATTTTTAATGATTTTTGGGGGGGCCTTCTCTGCGGGGAGGGTCATTTCTATTACGGGACATCTGGGATTTCTCTAGGAGGGAATCACCTCTATTATGTTTCACAGTCACTGAAGGTCTTGGAGAGGCAGTTTGGTCAGTTCTTGGATTCACCATGGTTCAGTGATACTGCCTGTTTTAAAAAAAACAGACTGCTGTCTCTCGTTTAAGCAAAACAGATCTAATTTTCCTTCCCTGAGTTCTGGTAAAACTGAACAGGTACCCATAGGCTTTTTGCAGCAAGTTCAGTGGAGATTGTGTTTTCTTTTCAAAAGATCAGGGGAAAGGTTGGACTGAGGTTTCAAGTATATACAAAATGCAAGTGGCGAGGATATTTGTTTCCCCAGTTCTCTGTGAAAAATTCTATTCATTTAGCAATCTTGCTAAGTTTTGATATGCAATTTGGCATAGGCTGACTGTACAGACACTACCAGTAGTTGAGATAAACAGTAATACCTAAAACGCCAGATGTTCTGGTCCGTCCCAAATTCTTGCCAGATTGCAGTCCACACTCCACAAGGGCCAGCAGTTATTCACTGCATTTTTGGCCAGTCATATGTCTAATTCCTTACATCTCCCCAAAAGTGCTCCTTTCTTCTCAACGACCTCGTTATTTCAGACATTCAAGGATTTTTTTCTGTGGTTTGTCCAGGGAAAGCACACCTGAGACCTCCAAGTACTGCATTCATATTTACAGAGAGTGTAATACTCATTTTTCTGAGTAAGGAGAGATGGGGAGGAGGATGCTGTGCCAATGCCCACCCACCAGCAGAAGCTTAGGGGAGGCAAGCTTAAGATGTGTTATCCAAAATTTCGTGGGGAATTAGAAGATTCAGTATTTTTTTTAGAAAAAGAACCCAAGGAGGCAGCCATATTCCCCTTTGAATTCTCCACTTGTGCAGACACGTTATAACTTTTTTCTCAATAAGAACTAAGGTTACCAATCTCCAGGTAGGATCTGGAGAGCTCCTGGAATTGTAACTGATTTCCATACTACAGAGATCAGTTCCCCTGGAGAAAATGAGTACTTTGGAGGGTGAACTCAATGGCATTATAACTTGCTGAGCAGCTTTTCTCCCCAAACCCCCCTGCCTTCAAACTCCACCCCCAATCTCCAGGAATTTCCCAATGCAGAGTTGATAACCACAGCAAGAATCTTTAAGAAGGAAAACATTGTGCCTTTGTGCCCAGGGACAACAGAGTTGCTCATGGCCAATAGTTGTGGGTTTTCCCAGAAGTGACATAATGCTGTCACCCAACAGCACCCCTCCATGTTCCCAACCCCCTGTCCCCACAATTGATTTATGGCTATCCAGGGCTCATTTCGAGGGGGAACGCGCCAGAACACAGTTCCAGCAGTTCCCCAAAGAGGTCACGTCAGGTGGCTCTGCCCACTTGATTCTCATCCATTTTGGACCCATTTTAGCCTGGATTGGGGCTGAAACGGCCTGATCCTGACTATTTTGGGCCCCCTTTTGGCCATTTTCAGCCCCTTTTGGCCATTTTGGGCCCAATTTCGGCCCTGAATGGCCAAGGTTGGGTCCAAAACAGCCAGGATAGGTGATGTCAGGGGTGTGGCATATGCAAATCAGTCATGCTAATGACACACTTCTGGCGATGGCAAGGAGTGTGGCTAATGAGTTATGCTAATGAGTTCCTGCAGCTCTTTTTCTACGAAATGATCCCTGTGGCTATCCCATAGGATTTTCAAGGCAAGAGATAAACTGAGGTGGTTTGCCATTGTCTGCCTCTGGACTTCCTTGGTGGTCTTCCATCCAGTTACTAACCAGGATTGATCCTGCTTAGCTTCCAAGAACAGATGAGACTGGGCTAGCTTGGGCTATCCAGGTCATGGCAATTGCACTGTATTGTAGTAATACAGAAATATTACGGAAATATGGACTTAATGAATTGGGTTGAGCTTCTCACAAAAGCCAAACTGTTCAATGAAAAAACTGTTTTCTTCCTTGCAGAATGTGAGCTGAACTGGTGGGTGTTCGAGTGTCCCTATTTAGGGATAGGACTATGCTAGGCAATGGTGATACTCTGGAGTCGCTAATGGCCTGTCCACTGACCACTGGCAGCTAGCATGCTGTAGTGGTTAGGGCTTTGGACTAGGGTCTGGGAGGCCTAACTTCAAATCTCCACTGGGCCATGGAAGCTTGCTGGGTGACCTTGGGGCAGTCACACACTCTCAGCCTACAGGGTTGTAGTGAGGATAAAATGGAAGAGAACGGTGTGAGCCACTTTGGGTCCCCATTGGGTAGAAAAGCAGGGTTTAAATAAAGTAAATAATAGTGCGGGTTGTATCAGGGAATTCTGGAACATTCCTATTTCTTCCCTCCGGAGCATATCATTGCCTGCAGTACGGGTGAGGGAACAGCTTAGAAATGGTTCATCTCTCTCCAGGGGATATAGAATGGTAGATGTATCTGACCTGGTGGCCTAATTTGTCAAGGTATGTTTCAGCCCCTTTTATGGCACAGTAGCATGCCACAGCGCATAGTTTGGAAGTCATTGTCATAGTGTTTTGGAAGAATGTTTTCCCTCTTATTCTTCCCCTTCTTTAGGTGATGACCTTGGCATGGAAAGCTCTTGTTCATTTCTTTATTTCTCGGAAGCCTTTGGAAACCTATTCACACAGTATGTGAATTCGTATAATTATGAAACATAATGTTAAATGTGTGCAAATTGGCCCTTATTCAAACAGGTTGCCATGTATGCAGTGTTTCATTGCATCTTTTTGCTCTTCTTAAGGTACGTTGTTGTTGTTTTTTAAAATGATACAATGTTGTACTTCTTCTGCAAAGACCAGGAAGGACGTCGGCAAGGTCAGATGGCAACAAAAGCTCAGAAATGACAGAATGGCTGTGAATGTAGGATGCATAGACAACAGCATTAATGGAACCGGAAAAATGAATCGCCTACCCTGCAAATTACGAAAAATGAGTTCTATGAGTAGTGCAAGATAAGAAAGTAAAAGCTGATTTGCTCACAGGGTGAGGTAGATGAATCTGCCATATTGAGTCAGATCACGGCCCATTTACTGTCTTCTCTGACTGGCACTGGCTCTCTAGGGAGGGATTGTAGCTCATGGGTAGAGTATCTGCTTTGCATGCATGCTGCCCCAGGTTCAAACTCTGGCACCTCAAGTTACAGGGGTCAGATGGGAAAAATCTTTGGAGTGACGCTCTGGAGAACCACCCCCAGTCAGAGTAGACAGCACTGATCTGGACACAGTAGAAGGCAGTTTCGTGGTCTTACCTAAAATCTGGTGTCTTCCGCATGGCCATTTTGCAGCATATCATGCTCCAATCTGCTTCCCATGTTCTCCTCATTTCCAGACATCCTAAGTAGTCATGGGATGCAGATACAACATGTGTCCATCTTTCCCCCATATCTTGCCCTACGCACATTCTGTGATTTATTCTTGAAGCCAATGCCTAGTTGAGACTGATGCATGTTATTCTGCTTCTCATGCTCCCCTCCTCCTTACCCCCAGGAGCTGATTTGCCTGTCCACCGATAACCACTCCCACTCTCCTCAGCTCTCGGAACCCCCTTTCCACCATTTTTATTAGTAAAATGAGGTAAGGGTCATAAGGCTGCTTCTCCATTCGTTTCCTTCCTCCCAGATATGCACACACATTCTTTTTCCTCCCCCAAATCAGGAACGAGTCCTAACATTGCTGCATATTCTCTGCTGGCTTTAAAAGCCAGGAAAGGGTTAAATGGCTGCTTTCCCCTCCGTCCCTCCCTCCCGCTTGTTTCAGGCTTCTGTTAATGCCAAAGAGGAAAAAAATGCATTTTGCCCAGCACTTGCCAGGAGGGAATGAAGCAGCATCGTTTTAACCCTTTCCTGGCTTGGCTTTAAAAAAAAATGAGAGTGGAACAAACACAAAAGTACATTTCCCCCCAGAACTCCGCCACAAATTGCCTCTCCAATGGCCACAGGACAGCCCAATCAGTGTTTCAACCTGGATTCTCCAACTCCAGCGGACACCTAATAGGGTGGACCTTACAGGGACCATCTGCATTCAAAGCATGCGTGGGCCTCCTCCGCAGTGGCTCCTGCAGATATTCTAAAGACTTTACAAGTTAAATGCTTTAGCATATGCTCAATAGAATTCTTAATAAGCATCATGAGGTGACACACCATAAGGAAGAAACTGAGCCACATACAACTGCCTTGCATGGATAACACGGGTAGCTGGGGGAGGATTGGAAAGGTATAACCACCCTGGAAATAAAAGGCCTGCATCAAGCGATGTGACACTTCTTGCAAAATGTCTTTGTTTCCTTTGAAGGGTTAATTACAAGGGGTTCAATTAGTGAACCCATGTGGGATTGGAAGGGTTAAAGTGCCACCACCATCCATGATCTGACATGGGGCTCGGTGCAAGAATTTATCGAGGTTACTGAGATCCCTACACATTTCGCTTTAAGGTTTCATCAGGGGGTCTTCTATTCAGCATTTCTGACGGTGATACTTGAAACGCTGTATAGAAGATCCCCTGACAAAATCTTAAAGTGAAATATGTAGGGATCTCTATAACCTCAATAAATTCTTGCACCTTGCACCTGGTTTTTTTCTTCTCTCCCTACTCTTTTCTGTTTCTCCTGACATGGGGCTCCATATGGCCGTAAATTTGAAAGATGACTAGGCTCTCTGTCTTGTCAAGTTTGTCCCACAATTGCATTTTCCTGAGAGATGAGCATCCCGTATGCACGCCTTGATTATTTGTTCACAGTTTGGGCTTGTAATGATGCAGGGGTCATTTTGTAGAAAAAGAGCTGGAGGAACTCATTAGCATAACCCATTAGCATTTGCCATGCCCCTTGACATCACCAGAAATGTGTCATTAGCATAACTGATTTGCATATGCCACCCCCCTGACATCACCTATCCTGGCTGTTTTGGACCCAATCCTGGCCATTCAGGACCAAAATTGGGCCCAAAAT
Organism: Eublepharis macularius; assembly: GCF_028583425.1. NCBI lineage: Eukaryota > Metazoa > Chordata > Lepidosauria > Squamata > Eublepharidae > Eublepharis > Eublepharis macularius. The sequence continues at coordinate 13,610,939 of NC_072798.1, forward strand.
GTCAAAAAGGGGCTGAAAATGGCCAAAAAGGGGCCCAAATTGGTCAGGATTGGGCCGCTGCTGAACAGGAGAGTGATCCACCACCTGTCAGAGGCCCAATCCGGGCTGTTTCGGCCCCAATCCAGGATGAAATGGGCCCAAAATGGCCAAGAGGCAGGTGGGTGGGGCCACCTGACATGTGACCTCTTTGGGGAACTGCTGGAACTGTGTTCCTGTGCGTTCCCCCTGAAATGAGCCCTGGAATGACGCATAAACTACACTTCCCATCAGTTTTGCTGGAAAAGTCATGATTGATGTACTTGAAAGATGAGCTGTAGTACACTGGAGTGACAAATAGGGACAAGTGGGAATGAAGACGAGTTGAAAATATCAGAAGCACCGTCTATTTTGTGGACTGTTTCGAAGCAGGACTGCTAAGCACACTCCATTGCCATGTCAAAAACAAATGCGGACTTTTGTTGCATCTATCTGACTGCTGAAGCTAGCTGGTGTTGCCGACTGCTTAACCATCTTGTATATACGGACCATGATTTGTGTTCATACAGCTTTACAGTAGGAGAAACAAGTCCTCAGAAACAGTATATATACACTCCAAAGAATGATGACACACGCAGGCATTATATATAAAAAAAGAGTTTACACTGTTTTTACAATGCTTTTTATATTTTATGCAAGCTGTCGTCTAATGGAAAGAATGACCTCAGGGACGTTGTTTATCAAGGTTTTAGACCACTTAAAATGCATTCAGCCTTTAGCAGCTCCCTAGGCCAAAGCCACATCTAATGGGTCAAAGATGGAATAAATACAAACATGCCCTCCTGAGGTCGTTCCCGCTTCATGGTCATTGGTGGAACACAAAAACGTCTGTCTTTTTACATTAGGGCTTCTACTTAGCGGTTCTGTCAAGGGAGGGGGAAAGGAACTCTTAAGGTAGACCCACATGAAGTTTTTGAGAAGTGTGCTTGGTGACAAATGTGGGGAAATCTGCCTGGATATTAAGAAGGTTCAAAGTGTCGTCAAGGGAAAGGATAAGCAGTGCCTGTTTTCTAACTCTGTGTAGTGACTGCACAGAAAAATCCAAGCAGTGAAGGCAATTGCAAGCTCACCTGGGCTTTGAAGAAATGGGTGCTGGTTGGTTTGGAAGCAGAACAGCCAGCTTTGATGTCACAATGTTGTATCAAGTGAGTACAATTTAAGTCTATTGTATACGCGATTACCAACCTGGAATAAGTGTTGTTATATCCCCTCTGGAGGTAGGATATTTCCCGCTACCAATACCTCCACTTGCCAGCAGGCAGAAAAAAAATTAAAAATAATTGTCGGAAATGGCATGATGTCACTTTGAGGAAAATCCCCAAAGTGACATCAGTCCTCTCTAGGAAACACTGGAAATGCCATGGTAAATCATAGAGTTCCTAGAAATTCCTAGAGAGGACTGGACATCACTTCTGGGTTTTCTCCAGGAGTGATGTTGCACCATTGCCAACAGAGCCCCCCATTTGCCAACTCTCCAGACACCCCACCTGGAGTCCTGCAGGAATTAAAATTAATCTCCATGCTACAGAGATCAATTTCCTTTCAGGAAATGATCACTTTGGAGAGCAGATTCTATGGCATCACATCCCTGCTGAGGTTCCTTCCCTTCCCAAACTTCACCCTTCCCAGGCATCACCTCCAATTTCCCAAGCCAGAGTTAGCAACCCTAATTATGTACCCTATCACTGTCATCATGATTGCTGTTGGCAAAGTCAAAGCCAAGCATACCTGTTCAGGGACGATTTGGCTCAGATATGGCTCATGGTTGGGCAGGAGGAGATAATGGGTGAGCCTATGTCCGTAGTCTCCACTACCAGCTATAGGGCTACCAGTTGTCCATCCATGATAAGCAACCTTCCATCCCTGCTTGCTTTTGCTGCTTTCAGGTATTTGAATGGTGGGAGAAAACCAGGGATGGGGGGATGATATTGTGGATGTAGCACGACCACTTCCGGTCACTGTGTCCATTACACTCTAGGAATTTCACCAATCTTGATGGTCTTTACCATAGAAATTTGGGGGGATCTTAGAGTGTTGCTGATACAAGGATGTCATTTCCAAGTGATCATCCAGAAGTGATGTTGTCATGTGCTCCCTCTCCTCACTTTTCATCCCCTCAAAGCTCTCAGAGGTTGCCAGCATTGTGCCGGCATTGTACTGGCAACCCTGGATGGCTGGAATGGAGCTGAGAGACTGGTAGCCTTGCTCTCATACCACCTTTAAGCATCATAGTCTATAATTTATGCCTTTAATCCTTCACACTCTGGATCCTACAGTTTATTCACATAATCATGGGACTCCCATGATCTCATGGGTCAGGAGGTTGTAGTGGGGAGGGCAAAGGGGACAAAACTGTCCCTTCTGCTTTTACCATCACTGTAGTTCTATTGACAAGAGAGGAAGGAGAGGACCAGTTAAATATCTTGGGGTTGTAAACAGCTGCTGGGGGACAGGGAATGCAGGAAAGATCCATGATCCTTACATCCATAGATAGCTGGAACCAACCCAGTATACCTCTGAATACCAATCACTAGTGAGCAACAATATGGGAGAGGTTTGACTTCTGCTGGTAGGTTTTCCAGGGGCATCTAGTTGGCCAATGCATCTGGCAGGATGCTGGAACAGGTGGACATAGAATTGCCAACTCCAGATTAGAAAACTCCTTGGAGATTTGGAGGGTGGAGCCTGAGGAGGGTGGGGTTTGTGGAGGAGAGGGATCTCAGCAGATTACAATGCCATAAAGTCCACCAACACAGCCATTTCCTCCCTGAGGAATTGATCTCTGTAGTCTGAAACTCAGTTGTAATACTAGGAGATCTCCAGGCCCCACCTAGAAGTTGACAATGCAAGGTGGACAACTGTTCTTTTCCAGCAGGGCTACTCTTACATACTTATAGAACATGCACAATACTATGATGTCAGGATATGGGATATGTTTTTGCCAGGGCTGGCTGCTACTTGGGGCTGCCACATTTTAAGGTACAGTAACCAGGATAGATTTCCAGCCTAAGTGGTGTGACTGGTTTGGACTTTGGCTGATCTGTAGGTAGAGTTACCTTGGGAAAGAGAAGAAGGAAAAGAGGAGAAGGAAGTGGACCATCGAGAATGCAGGACCTTTGTTTTTGTGCACTAAATGCAGGACCTTTGTTTTTGTGCACTAAAACAAACACGAGTAACTACAAGGGATGCTTTATAGATCATGAAGGAATGGAAGAACAAAACACCTTGCGGTGGGAAAAATGTCAGCTTTGCAGGCATAGAAGTGGTTAGGGGTGTGCACTTGAAAAATATTCAGGTTTCCCACTTCGAGTTTACCCGAAGCAGGAAAAAGTTTCAGAAAAAAACCCGAAATCCGAAGCAACATGCTGCTTCAGATTCAGGAATCTAAGTTGCTTTGGCATGCTCCATAAAGATTTGGAACATACTGAAGTGACAGGGATGGGGGGAGGGAGGAGGCCCACCCCACCCTTAAACTCCCACCCCACCCTTTAACCCCATCCCCCACCCCATTCCACTTACCTGGTCAGACTCCAGCCGCCAACACTGCACTGGCCAACTGGCCAGCGGAGAAGGCCTCCCCTACCACCTCCATGCTGCCACAGCCGGTGTGGCTGGCCAGCAGAGAAGGGCTTCCCTGCCGCCATCGCCAAGCAGCCGCAGCCATTGTGGCTGGCCAGCAGAGAGGGCCTTCCCTGCTGCCGGCACTGCGCAGCTACGGCTGGTGCGGCTGGCCGACAGAGAGGGCTGCTGCTGCCACCAAAGGCTAGCAGGGAGGCAGGAGGGCCTCCTCCTCTAGCTGGTGCCAGGTAAGTGGGGGTGGGGAGTTAAGGGTGGGGAATGGAAAAGTTTAAAGGGCCCTGCCGCTTGCAAAAGCGCCCTTTAAACTTAACCTCTGGGGCCCCCAAAGCTTCCCAAAGCATTACGAATGCTTCGGGAAGCTTTGATTGGGTATTTCCAGAGCATGCTGGCCCCGATTCGGAACTACTGAAGCTTTCCGAATTGGGTCTGAATTGGGTATTTTACCCGAATCGGATACCCGAAGCACACACCCCTAGAAGCGGTTAGCCTACCAGTAGTAGAGAAGGGATGAGCAAATTTTTCACATTCTGTTCCTTTTAAAACATTTCTTTACACCTTTGCGAGGATTTTCCACTTTCTGCTGTTGGTCTTGCCTCTCAAGGTTTGTCTTGTTGGTTTCTATCGCTCAAGCTTGTTATATATAGTTCGTGTAGCACAATCCTTTGTGCATATAATATACAGTGATTTATTGATGCACAAATAATGTTTAAAAATGATTCTAAGTTGCACATAAGAAAACCAATTAGTTGGGAGAAAGAGAGAAAGCCATGTAGATTTTTTAAAAATCCTAGGATTGATTAGCAAAATGAAGAAGCAAAATGAAAATAGGGATTGTTCAGGCTGAAAACAGCAGGGGTGAGTCATTTGAAATTGTCCCAACAATAAACTCTTTCTCTGCCTCCCTTGCATGGGAAGTCACTCTTAGATAATCTGCTGTCTCCTCTAAGAGTAAACTGACAATCCATTTTTAGTGAATTCTCTTCTTACATTTGTTTTTTCTTTCCAAATTGCAGCTTTTGAGTCAGGGAACTAGCTGGCATTCTCTAATAAAGTTATTTTGGTCCATACAAAAAAATGCACAGGAATAGTAAAAAAAATACCTTGATGAGGACTTAAAAGTGTTCTCACTGTGGTCCTAGCAAAAATATTATGTTACTATTTTTCTTAATTAAAAAACCAACACCTGGCTTTTAAAAACATATATTTTGAGGTGAGTTTAAACATAACTTTGGCTCTGAAAGGCCAGGTCTCAACTGGCTCTATTAAGCTTTTTTAACCTTGTCCTCTCCGGTGGTTTTTCCACTGAAAAATTCTCTCCCCACCTGCTTCCCTCTCTTCCATAAAAAATATGGGTACACATACTTCCTTCCCCCATAAGCAGCTAGGATGGATGATTTTCAGCAGGAAAAGGTTAAGACTGGAAAAGTTTGAAAAGCCATGTCCCATGTATAGATTTTTCAAGCCAACTTGTAACCGCTGTAGTTACCTTGCATAAAAACATACACACTTTAAGGGAAAACTATTTGCAAAAAATTAGTCAGAAATGGCCAAGAACTTGACACTATGAGCGGAACCACAAGTGACAAAAGGCATAGATTGGACACTTGTCAGCTTCCCTCAAGTTTTGATGGGAAATGTAGGCAGCTTGGCGGAATGTTGGACAAGTGACAGTTGAAAAGTCCATTGGACAGCAGGCGGAGAGCCAAGCTGCGAGACCAGGACGCCTACATTTCCCATCAAAACTTGAGGGAAGCTGACAAGTGTCCAACCTGTGCCTTTTGTCACTTGTGGTTCCGCTCTTAGTGTCCCTATTTGAGTGCTCTTTTGTGCAGAAAAGGACTTATCTTTCATTTGATGTTCTAAACACAATTTAATTCCGAGACCAGTGCAATTGTAGAATCTTAAAATCCAACTCGTTGGATCCTGTAAATCCATTTTGCTAAGGCACAAGTGATCTTCTCCTGATTCAAACACTTTCCCCTCTTGTATCAGGGGAAGCCCTGCTGTGCCATCGACAGACTGCAGCTCTTAGCTGAACAGATGCCCAGAATTCATCCCCCTGGTTTGAACATCATTTGTGTGTGTTATGTGCCATCAAGTTGCCTCTGACCTATAGTGACCCTATGAACAAAAGACCTCCAAAACATCCTATAATTAACAGACTTGCTCAGATCTTGCAAACTGGAGGACATGGCTTCTTTTATTGAGTCCAGCCATCTTATTTTAGGTCTTCCTCTTTTCCTACTGCCTTCCACTTTTCCTATTATTGACTTTTCCAGAGAATCTTGTCTTCTCATGATATGACCAAAGTACGATAGACTCCATGTTGTCATTTTAGCTTCTAAGGAGAATTCAGGCTTGATGTGATCTCTGTGTGTTATGTGCTGTCAAGTTTCCTCCAACCTATGATGACCATATGGATGAAAGACCTTCAAGATGTCCGATCATTAACAGACTTGCTCAGATCTTGCAAACTGAAGGATGTGGCTTCTTTTATTGAGTCACGCCATCTCCTTTTAGGTCTCCCACTTTTTCTAGTGCCTTCCACTTCTAGAGCCAGTTTAGTGTAGTGGTTAAGAGTGGCGGGACACTAATCTGGAGAACTGGGTTTGATTCCCCTCTCCTCTGCTCTGACCTTGGGTCAGTCACCGCCCTCTCAGAGCTCTCTCAGCCCCACCCACCTCACAGGGTGTTTTGCTGTGGGGATAATAATAACATACTTTGTAAACCATTCTGAGTGAGTGTTAAGTTGTCCTAAAGGGCAGCATATAAATCAAATATTATTATTATTAAGAGCAGCAGGACTCTAATTTGGAGAGCTCTGTTTGAAGCCAGCTGGGTGACCTTGGGTCAGTCACAGCTCTCTCAAAGCTCTCTCAGCCCCACTTACCTCACAGGGTGATTGTTGTGGAGATAATAATTATATACTTTGTAAACTACTCTGAGTGGGCATTAAGTTGTCCTGAATGTGGTATATAAATCAGATGTTTTTGTTGTTGTTGTTATCCTAGAATTACTGACTTTTCCTGAGAGTCTTGACTTCTCATGATGTGACCAAAGTATGATAGCCCCAGTTTTGTCATTTGACAAAATGATCATCATTTATATGATAGCATTTTGGTGAGGCACAGGGGTTTTTATCTGAGAAAAGAGGTGGCGGAACTCTCAGGAGTGAAATGAGGAAGAAACACACGGGATTCTTTGAAATAATATTATTTTCACATACTATTGCCGAGTATTTTCAAGAGGTGCCAGAACTCTGTTCCTCCGCATTCCCGCTGAAAAAAAGCCCTGGTGAGGCACAAAAGTAGGCAATCTCATGGGAGTAGCTATATACTACAGGCGGGCTTTGGCTTTGCACCTGCAAAGAGAGATCGTGGCTCAGTGGCAGTAAAAGCAACCGCTTTGCATGTAGGAGGTCCCGAGGATCAGTCCTTGGTATCCCCAGTTCACAAGATCTCAGGTAGGAAGGGCTAGAAAAGACCTTTCTGTATCTGACCCTGTATCTGAGCTGCTGCCAGTCAGAGTAAACAGTACTGAGCTAGGTGGACCAATGATCTGACAGCTAGGTAGAAAGCAGGTGGGTGAGAGCTTGTGCAGAGGATCTTTACTGGTGAGATGGACAATACAGGATGAGGTAGTCCCTAAGAACCCGGCATGCAAGCTGTTTAGGGTTGTAAAGGTTTTTTTGGTGTGTTGTCAAATCACAACTGACTTACGGTGACCCTAGCAAGGGTAGTTCAAGATATGTGAGAGGCAGAGGTGGTTTACCATTGCCTTCCTCTGCAGATTCTTTCTTGGTGGTCACCCATCCAAGTATTGCTCCTGCATAGCTTCTGAGATCTGTTGAGATTGGGCTATACCATGCTGTTCCATCACCCATAATGATGAGAATAAATAACAACATTCGATTTATATACCGCCCTTCAGGACAACTTAATGCCCACTCAGAGTGGTTTACAAAGTGTGTTATTATCCTCACAACAAACATAAGGTGGATGGGGCTGAGAGAGCTCTGAGAAGTTGTGACTGACCCAATGTCACCCATCTGGCTTCAAGTGGAGGAGTAAGGAATCAATCCTGGCTCTCCAGATTAGAGTCCTGCTGCTCTTAAGCACTACACCAAACTGGCTCCCACCTTAATGATAAGTAGCGGCCTTTTGAATTTTGTCCAGAAACAGAAGTTCTGCTGTCATTGTTGGTGGGGAACGGAGTATTTCCCACTTGTAAGAAAGTGTAGAGCAGACAGCATCTCCATTCCACTCATGAAAGAAACCCGTACATTTTAGCTCGGATGCCCAAGCAACGTTCTGAAGCATTTTGTGCTGTCGATTTTACTTAGGATGCAGCTTGGGGACTGGGAAACTTTACATGTCTGTTTTTTGTTCTGGCTTGTTGCATCCTGAAATGTACCAGAGCTTGGCTCTTTTAGCCACAAACTACAGCACAGGTGTGTATTAGTGGCCTCTTGGGACATTTTTATTGAGGAGGCTGAGTTTGAAAGAAAAAAAAGAAGGGGGAAAAAAGAGTTAGGAAGAGTTCTCTGAAGTGGCACAAAGCATCAAAAGTCCTTGTTTTTCAGATGGGTGCACTGTGCATTGTAAAGCATCAGACTTTGATGCCTTCAAATGCAGCAGCACTGTGGTGATAATAATCGTCCCCAGACTAGAAGGTGACAGCTGTTCTGCATACATGACTGTGTGTGACTTCCTGATCACCCCTGGCTGCAACAGAAATGCCATTTTGAGAAGCATGTCAAGGAGAAAAGACCGAATACAAAGCAACTGGAACAAAATGACTTTTCAAATATTTCTGCTATCTAAGGCAGAGCATTGGCCAGTGTGTAAAGTCAGTAGCATCAAGTGGTAAAGTCCTCCAGACTATACCACTTTGTATAGCATGAGAGGGGAAGTGCTAGGTTGACAGGACAAGTTGGCAACTGGCAGGAGGGTCGGAAGCAGGGACAAGGTGGGGGTGACATTATAGACATGATGACATCACTTTGGGGGAAATCTGGAAGTGACAGTGGGTAGCTCTAAGAATCTTTGGAAACTCTATGGTAAACTCTAGGTAAACTTTAGGTTTTACCATAGAGTTTCTGGTCATTCCTAGAAATACTGAATTTTTAACCCCCACACTTGAAGCAGTGGCAAGCAATGGGGATCAGGGCAAGTTTTACCATAGAGTTTCTAGCGATTCCTAGAGCTACTTACTGTCACTTTTGGTTTTGCCCCCAGAAGTGATGTTATCATGCCTGCAATGCCACTGGATTAAAAAAAATCTCACTATTACTACCACATGGAATGGTGGTAGGCAATGAGAGATCAGGGCAGGGGGTGCCCCATCCCAGCTGGGTGCTCGGAGGCCTAGCTTTCTACTGGATATAGCCTTTTCCCCTATAGGGGACTGTTCAAGCATGCAACCTGCAGCCTGTAATTGTAAGTGTTAGAATGTCAGATTCTAACACTAGGGAAGACCCAGGTTCAAATCTCTTTACTATCATCACTGGATGGCTTTGGGCCCATCATCCACTCTCAGCACAATCTACCTCACAGAGATCTTTTGTAAGGATAAAAAAGGTAAAAAGGAGAACAATGTAAGCTGCTTTGTGGAGGAAAAGAGGGATTCATAATGTACGAGATAGGGAGTGAGTCCTTTAGATGAGCCTGCCGATTGTTTAACTTGTCCTCAAACACTTTCTATGGCAAGAAGGTTGTATTTGGCTGAGTTGTGGCTCGAAAATAATGATTCCGAGGTTTTAAACCTTGCATCGCAATCACAGATTTTGAAACAAAGATTTCTGCTTCCTCAGCTGAAGTCACAAACACCACCCTTAGCATGTGGCAGGCAAAATCCTTAGACAGGCCAAGAATGCCTGAGCCTCTTTCCCCAAATTGTCTGGCCTTTCCTTGCTGGAGTCTTTTGAACTGCCTTTCTCTGGGGCTGCCAAAGGAAGCACAAGCACGTTTTAAGAGATGGAAGGTTTCAACTCTCCTTTCTCTGTCTTTCCCTTTTCTCTCTCAGGGATAGAGGCTGTTGCTTCAGAGCAAAGAGACTTGGCCTGATTCCCCCTGCCCCTCAAATGGTGCATAGTCAAGCTAATTAAAGCACCACACTTAACGGAGTCTTGGTTCTTGCAAATATTTGAACTTGCTTAAATTGCATGTGAAGATTTGCATCCCATTTGCACATTTTAAAAACCTGGTCAGTTTCTGCTTGAATTGGAACTCATCTGTAAAGACTGTGCAAGGAGGCTGCTGGCATTGGGATTCTTTAGAAAGGCCTTCCGTCTGGCCTTTTTAAAGCCTCTACTGTGTTGCAGCCTGTGTTACCCAAATAGGCAGTCTCCTAATTAGTTGGGGGAATTAGCTTTAAGGAGACAAGTGTGTGTATGTGTGTGTGTGTGGGGGGCGTAACTGGGATTCTCCACCTATGTTTATGGAACTCTCAAATAAGACAGGCAGATGTTCAACTGGAAAGGTTTTTTTATTAAAGAAGAAATAAAAGGGCAAATGTACAAAAATCTCACACAGCACACATACAAGCCTAACTAAGAAAATCAGGGAGGAAAAGAGGACAAAGCAGTTTAGGGAGGGCGATAATTACCAATCTAGAAGTCCACAGTGTTTCATGACCAGTGTTTCATGATGAAGAGAAGAGGCCCAAATGGATTTGGGGATGTATGGTGGGTCCCAAGACACACAAACATTCACTGGTGGCCAGGGAGCCCAATTATAGGGCAAAATGCTCCCTGGGGTAAACTGATGTCTTCTTCCCAAAAACAGTAACTTAATGGGTTGTCCGGAGGTTGGGCAATAAGTTCAGAGAGGTTTTGATGGTTCCTATCTGTGGTAGACTACAGGTGAAAAAGTGTTTGATGACCCTTTAAGCACTGGATGGGGAAAGCTACCAGGTTTGCTGAATACCTTGATTAGGGTAAGTGGGTGCAGAAAAGTGAGATCAGGCATTGACAAGATAAGTCAGGAGTTTTCTAGGAGCCACATTGTCCTAGGTTGTGTATCACTTGCCGGGATATGGAGAGGCGTCAGACAATCAGTTGTTCTGACTCACACTCTAGCAATTTTCCAGGCTCCCACCAGCTGCATCCGCTCTGGGCCAGGCAGTGCCTTAGATATATGATAGATGAGGAAGGGGTATATATGATATTCCATCCATAAACTGCCCTCTTAGTGGGAGGAGGGGTCTGACTGCTAACACCTGCCCCTTCTGTTCCTTCCCTTGCCTTTACTTCCCCAACTTTGCACTTGTTTTCCTTCTGTATTTCAATTGGCCTGCTGTTGCTGTTCTCAGTGACCAGCAGGAAGGTTGGAATCACAGAACGCACCAATCCTTCTCTTCTTGTGCTGTTTGAAAGAATGCAAGTCATTGCTTGGGACTGACCCTTCTCCTACACTGCTGTACTCTTTGGTCTTTGACCTAGTGCTGCTCTCATGAGGTTTTGAATCAAACCATCTCCTGTAATCTCTCCAAAGGATGCTTTCCAGTGCTGATCTAGTTGCTACCCAAACCTGCTACTGTTGGAGCACAGTGCAGCTCCTCCCCTGTGCATACATCACTGGCCAAGTGGGATGCTTCTTCATGTCCATATTATACTTTCTTGGGGACGCTGCTGCTAGCTTGAAACTATTCCCCATTAGAGATGGGCACGAACCGGAAAAAACCCGAACCATGCGGTTCGTGGTTCGTCAAATTTCACGAACCATGAACCATGAACTTTCATGAGTCTGCCTCTGGTTCGTGAACCAGTGCATTTGGTTTGTGAAAACGTCACATCCAGGTCAGAAAATCATCACTTCTGGGTCAGCAGAAGGTCACTTCTGGGCCAGAAGAAGGTCACTTCTGGGTCAGAAGAAGTTCAGCAGGAAGTCCATCCCCTGTTGCCTAGGAAACTGATTGATTGGCACCAGGCTGTCTGCAGTTACGAACCAAAAAATGAACCAAATGAACCAGCCTAATATTCGTGGCGGTTCGTCAGAAATGGGATCTGACAAACCGCGATTCGCGAACCATGAACTGGCCTGGTTCCTGCTTAATTTTGGTTCATATTTCAGTTCGTGCCCATCTCTGTTCCCCATGACAGAGTCAGCTGAAGCAGTCAGCGATTCATAGCTCCAAAACCAAAACAATTTGTTAGGTTTTTGCTCAGTAAGTTGGCAGTAGAGTGCAATGTAACTTCCTTGGAGGAGGAGGTTCCCCCTGTTGTCCCAATCAAACTAGAATAACTTGGGAGGGAAGAGGAGCAAAGATATTCACAGATAAGCCTCAACCCCACCACCCAGGAGGAGGCGTGTTCCAGGGAGCAGCCTGCAGAGATGAGAAGGCCCCTGACTGTATGTCTTGAGAACCTGCATGATCATCCCTAAGTCCCCAAGAATGGGGATGGGTACCAGTCTGGATCAGGAAAATAAAGACATCCAAGATATCCCATTGCACAGTTTGAAGGGATTATGGAGGGAGCAGAGATCAGCTCAGGGCTCCACGTAAGTCAACTGGAAGAGCCTGTTCCATTCAACATACCCAGTTGTCTTCCCTGCAAAATCTTGGGAAGGAGGAGAAGGCCAGTTCAGAAATGGTGACAGGAATTTTGAGTCCACTGTGCTGGGCTTTGATGGCACCACTTCCCAATCCTTGGGAGAGGTCCCACCCATAATATGTCCGAGAGTAACACAGTGCTTCTGAGATAGGCCGCTCCTCTTCTTGAAGAATGGGTTATCTCAGTTTTCTCTACGATAATACATCTGGCGCCTTCAGGGCCTAAGAGTGGTGACTGGGGAGCGGGAAATTAAAAAGTGGTCACAGATGGTTCTTTTCTTTAGATTACCTTCCAAAAGGCTGGTGCTCCTTCCAGCACTAATGGAGAATATGCTGTAAATGGCTTCTTTGTTCTTGGGACAATCTCTCTTTTAGTGTCCAGAAATTGTGAACACAGGTTCGTAAGAAGATCTCTCCTGGATCAGACCAATGATCCATCGAGCCTAGTGTTCTATTTCACACAGCAGTCAACCAGTTGCCCTGAAGGACCAACAGACGGGGTGTAGAGGCTAAGGCCTTCCCCTGATGTGGCCTCCCAGCTCTGATATTCTTGAGGTTTGCTGCCTCAGTATATGGAGGTTCTCTTTTATCACCATGGCTAGTAGCCATTGATAAACCATAAACCGTAAATCTGCCTAATTCCATTTTAAAACCATCCTTGATTGTGAATGAATGAATCAATCAATCAGTTTATTGTCTTTGGCCATATGCCATCCCAAAATTACAAAAATCCCGTTAAATAAAATACAATTATATATACAGTACAGATTTACCAATGCACAGAAAGAGATCAACTAAAACAAAAGTTAATTAGAACCAGAATTCAATATGTTGACTACAGGTTCAGGTAACGTCCTCTTTCTTTGCAGCATTAGACATTATCTTCATAGCAGCAACTATGAAGATAATGTCTAATGTCTAACTCTATATGTAACATATGCATCAATACCTGAAAGCAAAAATGTAATTTTCTCGGCGTCTGTATATGAGGTTAGACCAGATAAAATTCCTGCCAAAAACTTAGGGTCAGAATATAAGGAGCAAAAGAGAATATAATGAGGTAAATCCTCTAATGCATGAGATCCACAAATACAAAGTCCTTGTGCCATAGGAGTTCGAGGCCTTCTTGCTTGTGGCCATCTCCATGTCCCATCCTGTCCAGTGTGGGGTGTGTGTGCATGTGTGAACACTGATGCCATAGCTTAAGGTGTCCAGACTCTAGTTTGGCTGGGGAGAATCCAACCCCCACGTACAAAATTTGGACCTCTCTGATGTACACAGTAGAACGAAAGACAAGAGAAGCAAATGCTGGGGCTTTTAATTTGCGCTTTCCCCCCCAGGAGCACCTTGGAATGGAAGAACAGAAATGGCAGCTAAAGCAAATAAGGCACATGGAAAATGTCAGGCAGATTTTATGAGGGATTTAAGAAACTTCGTCCTTTGGAATGGAGTGGGGAGGGGGGGAAGAGATTGTAGCGGGATAAGAAAATGGCATGAGATTTTAATCTTAAGATAAGGCCTAATGAAATGTCGGAGGCAACAACTTGTAATAAGTTGCCTCTCGATGCTCACCTTGAAGGTTTCCAGACTGAAAGCAGGAGTGACGGCTGAGTGGCAGAGTGCTGGCTTTGTACGCAGGAGGCCCCAGGCTCAGTTTCTAGCATCTTCAGTTCAAGGGACTAAGGAAGCAGGCATTGAGAAAGACTCTTCTCTGCCTGAGAGCCCAGTTCTGAGAATAGACATGTGTGGACCTGGGTAATCCCATCCAAGGAGGTAATACTACAACACACTGGCTGTGTTCAGATGACAGAATGAGAGTAGGCAGAAAGACTGTCTATTCCCTTATGAACCCACTGCGGTCATCTTTGGAGGTCCAGCATTAGGTGTCCCCACCTTCCAAGTTTAGGTGGGTGGCAACCCGGGAGAGGGCCTTCTTGATAGTGGCTCCAAAACTTTGGAACTTTCACCCACAGGAGATTCTCCTATCCTCCTCTGTTGCCATCTTCTGCCATTTTGTAAAATATTTTTTGTTCAGTTCAGTTCAGAGTTTAGGCCTTCACAAAATGACAAAAACCCTATTAGATAAGATAAAAATTAGGTAAAATACAATGATATATACAATTCAGATTTACCAAAATGAGGGGGGGATTCCATTAAAACACACATGGATTAAACCCAGAAATCAATAAGTTAACTGCAAATTCTGGTAACACCCTCTTTCTTTTTGTTTCACATGGTGTGACAGAACCCTAAGAGTCAAGCTACAAGTGACACCTGACACAGGTTGGACACTTGTCAGCTTCCCTCAAGTTTTGATGGGAAATGTAGGCATCCTGGTCTTGCAGCTGTAATGGAGAGCCAAGCTGTAAAACCAGGACGCCTACATTTCCCATCAAAACTTGAGGAAAGCTGACAAGTGTCCAACCTGTATAAGGCGTCACTTGTGGCTTGTCTGTAAGATTCCATATGGCTCAAGAGTGCCACCTAGAGTTTCTGGATTCTTGGACCCCTCGGGCTTACTCTCTAGCCTTTCCCACTTCTTCCAGCGACTATTGTAACATTATTAGATGCCAGAAAGGTTTTCCCCTCATTATTGTTGCAAAGGGGAGAAAGGAAGAATGTGAGAAGCTGGAAAGGTAGTAGAGGAGAGAAAGAGAAGGGTGCAAAGGGCAGGAGCCATCATTATGGATGGCTGGTCTGCAACCTAGACTCTCTCTCTCTCTCTCTCTCTCTCTCTCTCTCTCTCTCTGTGTCTCTCTCTCACACACACACAAATCTGGAATTCCCTCCCTCAGAATGGATGATTATGAAATACAGAGCAAGGCTCATCCAACTGACCTGTGTGAGGGGAGAAAATGAATTTAAACGATTTACTGTGAATATACCTTGTGGACATCTCTGGTTAAAAGAAGAGCAAGATTTGAGTCCAATAGTACCTTAATACCAACATGATTTTCCAGGGTATAAGCTATTGAGAGCCAAGCTCCCTCTGTCAGATATGCAACAAAGGGAGCCTGTCTGAAAAGCTTATACTCGGAATATCTTTTTTTGACTTTAAGGTGCTCCTGGACTTAAATCTTGCTCTTCTACTGCAGACCAACACAGGTACCCAGTTAGAACTCTAATCTGGAGAACCGGGTTTGATTCCTCACTTCTCCACTTGAAGCCAGCTGGGTGACCTTGAGTCAGTCACAGCTCTCTCAGAGCTCTCTCAGCCCACTCACCTCGCAGGGTGTTTTGTTGTGGAGATAATAATAACATACTTTGTAAACTACTCTGAGCGGTCGTTAAGTTGTCCTGAAGGTGGGATATAAACCAGATGTTGTTGTTGTTGTTGTTATCCTAGAATTATTGACTTTTCCTGAGAGTCTTGACTTCTCATGATGTGACCAAAGTATGGTAGCCCTAGTGTGGGTGTTACGTCATCCTGAAGGGTGGTATATAAATCAAATATTGTTGTTACGAGAACTTCTGCTTGAGCTCTTGGAAAGTTGGTATCAGCTAGATTAGACACTTCTGGGCTATATGGCCCAATGACCTGACTCGGTGAAAGGCACCTTCATACGGTCATTCATATGATTAGGTATGCCTGAGGTTGCTAGTCCCTTCAAACTCTCTAGTTGCCACAATTTCTTGGTTGAGAGTTATGCAAACAATAGGAACTGCAAACAGTTTTAGTAGATTGCACTTTCCCCATCCTACTAAAACTTGCCTTTTAACTGAAAATGCCTGAGATCAAAGTACATTCTCTCCTGCACAGCTTTCAGGTGGTACATGAGTATGAACCAATGTACGGGGAAAAAATCTTTTAAACTCTCTTATATGCATTCTTAGGATGGAACACAGCTTGTGCAATATCTAAACTGGTGCTTAGTTTTAGAGGGAAGATAAAGCTTAGCTATTTCTACAGCTGCGGAACAGACTTCATCTATACTGTAACTCTTACAAATGCCTTTACAGCAGGCCAGTATTATCTTTTTCATATGGTAGATGGAAGGTTGGAGCAGAGATAATGAAGGCCTGGTGAAGATTGCCCTTACTTTGTTGTCTTAACCACAACTGATTTTTTAAATTTTATTTTTATTTGTCATTTATAGTCCCTCCTTTCTCACTGAGACTCAAGGAGAATTATGTAGTGTGAGATTAGTATGATCAATATCAAGGACATTTCAATAAACAATGCAGCAGAGTAAATAAAGGTAAGTTTATAAAGACATAACTAGTAAAAATCCAGTACAGAGTTAAGCAATGCATAGGACATAAAGCAACATAGTTGTGGAGTCTATGTCCCTAATAGAGAGAGGCACGAACCAAAATACGAACCAAAGTTTTTCACGAACCAGGCTGGTTCGTGGTTATTGAACCAGCGGTTCGTCAGAGTCCATTTCTGACAAACCACCATGAACTTTAGGCTGGTTCGTTTGGTTCATTTTTTGATTCATCATTGCAGACAGCCTGGTGCCAACCAATCAGTTTCCTAGGCAATGAAGGGGGGGATGGGCTTTCTGCAGACCTTCTGCTGCCCCGAAAATGATGTTTTCATGAACCAAATGAACCAGTTTGTGAACCGGGGCAAGTTTGTGAAAGTTTGTGGTTCATGGTTTGTGAAACACGACAAACCACAAACCACCTGGTCAAAAGAGGCTCTTTCTCCTTTTTTTACAGTGGAAAAGCTGGTAGGATCCAACCCATTTTGAATGGTATGCAGTAGTATTGGCTGAAGGAAGGAGACTCCTGGAGAAAGATTTCAAACTTAGGGTGGAAATACACATTGTCAAGTACCTAGAGATGCTCAAGTGAACCTCATTTCATGTGCCCCTCTCCAACTTCCCATGCACTTGATTGCACAGTCACACTGGCATGCTCGATATCAGCTCCTCCCCGCCTACTAAAAGTATCCCAGTTTCCCTCACTTCCCATATCCATTCATTGAAATGCAGATCTTGACACTTTCTCACACCTTAAAGAAATGCAAATTGGCAACTCAAAGGAGCCTACAGTGCTTGTTTCTCACAGCAAAAACAGAGCTGAATTGGCGCTCTGCCCTCTGGACTCACTTGCAGATGCAATCACACGAAGAGGGCTCCCACAAAAGCGGCATGCACTGAGCAAGAACAGCCTGCATGTGAATTGAGGACCACACATAAAATCCTGCACTTGAGTGTCTCCAGGTAATTTGCATTGTGTATTTCCACTCTTTACTGAGTGGAAAAGCAGCAACAGTGGCAGGATACAGGGCACAATTATTAGTAGTAATGGTCTAGAACTATGTTGTTCTGACCTGGCTGGCCCAGGCTAGCCCAGTTTCATTGGATCTCAGGGTTGGACCAACTTAGTACTTGGATGGGAGACCACCAAGGAAGCCCAGAGTTGCTATGCAGAGGCAGGCAATGGCAAACATCTGTTTGTCTCTTGCCTTGAAAACTCTATGGGATTGCCATTAATCAGCTGCGACTTGATGACACCTTACATATACGTAACTGTACCACTATCACTAGTATTGTAGTACTAGCAATAGTGGTACAGCATAAAACATTTCAAGTATGCCAGGTGCTTCACGTTATCTCTGTCATCCTCAGTACAGCCCTGGAGGCAGGCCAGTATTGTTTCCTCCCTATTGTGGCGGAGGAAACGAGAACTTCTCTAAGGCCACTTAATGACTTAGAATGGCTGGTGTAAACTTTGAGCTGGAGGATTATCTCGCATTTTGCAGCTTTACCCTACTCTTATGTACGCAGAAACCATTTCTCCCATCTCACCTCTGTACCAGAGAAACTGAAGAAAAGTCTGTGTTTTTAAAGTTTGGCTCTCTATTTCACACTGTGCAAAAATATTACACAGATGGTACTGGGCTTGAAGCCAAGCTGGCTACGGCTCGATTCCCTTTGGCGATTGCTGGCGGGATAGTTTCAAGATGGTGTTCTCCTTCTCTTACATTCTGTTCCTTTGCTCTCCACCTCAGATGTTTTCCTGGCTTAAGATGCCCAACATAATTAGCAATGTTTGTTTCCTTCCCAAACTTGTACTTTTCGTAAGTCTCCTCATTTTCTTGAAGTTCTCGCCTATGCCTTGCTTGTTTCTTTTTTCCTGTTGGCAAACCCCGTTGCCAAAAGAGAAAGTGTACCTCACGGGATAATTAATGAGTCTTTTATTATCTTCAAAAGGATACAAAGAATTCTTCTGCTGCCAGTGATGGAACATATATGCGTGTTTGTGTGTGTGTTTGAAGAGAGAGCAAGAGAAGCACACATGCATGCACACCACTGGGAAATGCATGAAGAAATTCTAGCAAACAAGTCAAATTTTACTAATCAAAGAAATAATTGTACAACTCAGCTTTAAAATTGATTTCACGTGGCTCTAAGTCCAAGTTATATAGTGGGACCCAGGCTGCATTTGAAGTAGTGTTAAAGTTCTGTCAGTTATTTGGTAAACTCAACCTATCTTCTCCATGGTATTGTATGAGACCATTATGAGTCTGTTCACCATTTATGACCCTCTTGCTGAGCCTCTTCCTGAAGAATTGAGTGGGCTGTGGTCCAGAAAACATATGATGTAATAAAATCTTATTAGACTGCAAGGTGCCCCAGAACTACTGTCTATTTCTCCTGGTAGCACCCATCCACAAAGTGGCCCTGTTGGTCATTGACTGGGCCCTTTCTTTCCCTCTGACAGAACCAACTCTGTGGAATTCCTTCTCTAAAAAAATGTGAGGAAGACTCTGAGATTGGTTGGCTTTGAAAAAAAAATAAGACTGCTCTCTTCAGGCAAGCTTTGGGCAAGGAACAAACCACATGGATTTCTGTTGTGGGGGGATATGTCTTCGAATTGATACTATCATATATGTATGTGCTGTTAAGGAACTACCAATTCATGGCAACCCCACCAAGGGGCTTTCAAGGCAAGTGAGAAGCAAGAGATGGTTTGCCATTGCCTTCCTTTGCAGAGTCTTCCATGGTGGTTCCCCAACCAAGTACCCAACCCTACTTAGCTTTTGAGATTGGGTTATACCATATCTTTTCACCTCCCATCTATCATAGTTATGTTTCAATAATGGTCTGCAGTGCGTGGGTTCAGTCTACATGGGTCAAATGTCTAAAAAAGCCTATGACAAGTGTTTGAACTAATTCCATTGAACCGCATTGTGTTGGTTGTGATGTGAGAAGATATGAAGCTCTGTTGGTCTGTCTGTCATTATGGTCTTCAAATGACGAACATGAATGTGTGAAAAATTATATAGATGTAAATCAATCTATATACATGCATGAACCAGATTTAGCCTTTTACTATCATCATCATCATCATCATCATCATCATCATTTATTTATTTATTTATTTATTTATTTATTTATTTATACAAATGATGATAACTATGACATTCCCTCATCCTTAAACTATATCAAAGTACTTTGAAAACATCAGCCAATTATTTGCCTTTGGTAATGCTGTGGTGATAGAAATACTCTAAAGTGCTCTGAAGAAAATAGTCCTTCACAGAACAAAGGCTACTGAGGCTGCAGACTGACAGTGCAATCCTAAACAGGTTTCAATGGACTTAGACTGAAATAACTCTGTTTAGGATTGCTCTGAGTGATTCAGATGTCTCAAGTCAATGACATTAACCTGTGAGCTAAACGGGAGCCCAAAGCATTTGGATTCCACAACTGAGTTCTAAAAATAATGTGTTGGTTTATTTACCAATGGGGGACAGTCAGGTGAAATCAAGAGGCTGAAGATTTCTGAGGTAAAATTCAACATATATAACTATCACTGAGGTAAAATTCAGAATATGCACAGACTTCAGTGCTCTTCACTGTTACTTAAGGCTTATGTTTTTAGGCTTTGGTTCCCTTATTTCCCCCCAAGCCCTCGAGTATACTTTAAAGTATTCTCTTTCTCTTCTTAAGTTAGGAAGGCTGGTACCTGCTTTCTAGTACCCCAAGCCCCCTCTCTTCACATACTAGTGCTTTCTGTCAGTTGTTAACTGAATCTGAAGGTCTCCACAGGCAGTTTTCAACCACACCCAACCAGGGATCTCTTCTCTCTCCAGAGCTACCTCCCTGTTTGATTGGGTAGGGAAAGTCTCCTCTGCTTAGAAGGTCTATTCTTTGGCCCGTTTGGGAGTCTGCGCCTATTGCACAAACCTCCTTGCCAACTCTCTCCAGTTCTCCTGTCAGTGGTAATTAGGGTTGCCAGGCTCCCTCAACCTCTGCCTGACACTTACCTTTGGGGAGAGGGGTGTGTGCGCACATGGAGCGCGCACACACACCCCACAGGTGCGATGACATCACTCCAGGAGTGACATCATTGTGCACCCCCTGGGCAGGCCTATTTTCGGGTGCTGCGGAGTACTCCTGCACTCCGCAGTGCCGGAAACGGGCTGTTCTGCCACGGATTGGGCCCGTTTTTGAGGTGCTGTGGAGTGCAGGAGTGTTCCGGTGCTCTGCAGTGGCTCAAAAATGGGCCCAATCCATGGCAAAACGGGCCCGTTTCTGGCGCTGTGGAGAGCAGGAGCGTTCCTGCGCTCTGCAGCACCTCAAAACAGGCCCGATCTGTGGCAGGATGGGCCCATTTTGGGTGCTGTGGAGTGCAGGAGGGTTCCTGCACTCTGCAGCGCCTCAAAATGGGCCCGATCCGCACCAAAACGGGCCCATTTTGGGGCACTGTGGAACGCAGGAGCTCTCCTGTGCTCTGCAGTTGCTGAAAACGGGCCCGGTTTGCCATGGATTGGGCCCATTTGAGCACTGCAGAGCACAGGAGTGCTTCCACATTCCATAGAGGCCCCGATCCGGGCCAAAATGGGCCCAATCCTGGCAGCTGTGGTGCATGGGAGCACGCCATGCCGCTGGGGAGCACGCAAGGAAGGTGCGCCCCCCCCACTGCTCAGGTAAGTGGGGGCAGGGTGTGGGGAGGGCGGCAGGGATCCCCCGCCCCCACTGGGGTTCTGGGATCCCTAGAGGTAATCCACTTTCCCTTAGTACTCTCGCTGTCAACTCTCCACACTAGTTCTCTCTGCTAGGACTGAACCAAGATCCTCCTCTCTCAGCTCAGGCTACCCAGTCAGATGCCTTGGAGTCGCCTGCCACTCAAAGCTCTCATGTTGTGAGAGGAATTAATGCTGAACAGTCCTGTTAATGTGTATATACAGCCCTTCCAGGCTTTCTTTAAGATGAGCAGACCGTTATCGCCTGATGTCCAGGAGCTCAAACATCAATGTGGTCCTTGTATGGATTTCCTTTTTAAACCTTTCACCACATTAAGTCGGTTCTGCACACTTTATTCTAGATCCTCAGCAAAAGCCGAACTGGCTTGAGTAACTCTGCCAGTAGCCTTGCCACTCCAGAGGAGCACCCATTCCCCCCTCCCCCCCATGAAAAGGTAATATCCTTGTTGGGGACAATTGCAAATAGCTGCACAACTTGGAACATGCTACATATTAAGGCAATGCCTCGCTGACTCCTAGATCCTTGGATAAAATCCGAGTCGGTGAAGAATTAAAAAATTCCAGCCCAAACATCTGCTGGACTGTGACAACATCACATAATAATTATAATAATAGCATAATGGCTTGATGGGAATAGGCAATCAGGAATTGGAAACTGGACATCTGTCTCAGATTAATATGCGCTTCTTGGAAAAGTTTGTATCACTGTACTGGCTAATAACGATGACTCCTACATTACCTAGATCTAATTCATATGGTTCGTTTTTCAGGTAACCATGGGAGAGATACAGTGACAGTTTTTACTGCCTTGAAACAAAATAATTCAGTGCAACTAGAAAATCTGTTATTTTAGGATATAATTTCAGTTTACCATAGACCTTATGAGGCAATAAATGGTACCTCCCTTTACCAAGCCCGTTTATAGTTCCCCTTATTACCCAATCTACTTACAGCCAGCTTAAATTATCACTGTTGTATCTAAACGAGAGGAATTTTTACAAAGAAAAAAGTTTTGATTCAAGGTTTGCAAAACAGAACCCTTATTTCTGCATCGATGGGTCAGGAAAGGAAAAACTGAAATCTTTTTTCCATCATCCAGGGCACTTTGGAAATATATCTTAAGCTGATTTGTGCCACAAGCTTTTGTGTTTTGCATGTAATTAGCATAATTATCTTATTGTGAGAATATCACAGTGACATAGGGCCAATTCATCTGTCACAAAGACATGTTCTGGAGTTCCCCAGAAACACATGGGCCTGGTTTGGGTCAGGCCATAGAACACGGGGAGGGCTCTTAAGCCTTTTTTTTGTGCAATTTTCTTGAGCTGAAATAGCTCCAGGGAGCCACTATTTGCCCTGTTGGGGAAACTTATATGTAGCCATTAGTATATGTAACTTTCCACAGTGGGGCATGCAGTGGTTCTCACTGTTTTTGATTAGGAAAATGGCACAGGGAGTAATGCCTGAGAAGCACAGTATTCCAAAACATGTCTGTGTAACATGTGAATCAATCCTTAGAGTAAACTGAAAGTTCCACACCCATACCCACACCCACACCCACACCCACACATAGGCCATTTCCACACCGCTTACCTTCCCTTGGAACGACCCAGAACATCGCGCAAAAAACATCGAAGATCGCATTTTCTCACGCGAGATTTGCGTGACGTCGCAAAACTCATGCGATGTCGCGCAAAACTCTCGCAAGAAGACACTATTTTCCGTGTTTTTTGTGCTGTGTTTTGCGATGTTCTGGAAGCAGGTATGTAGTGTGAAAAGGGCCAATGAATCAACCACAGCCAAAGGGCAGTCACAGAAGCGCCGATCTGAAGGTGTCTTGAAGAAACGGCCCTTCATCTGGGCTGTTGGGAATGCATTTCAATGTGAAATCGTGTAGGACAGCCTCAGTTTTGGGACTGCCAGTGTAGCAGTGTAGCCCTTGCCCACTAGAGGGAGATAGACAGTTGGGGTATTCCTCATAAGGAAAAAAAGGCACAATTTTCCCTGGAGGGCCTGAAGCTGCAGGGAAAAGCACTCTCTCCTCAGAAACACTCCTTTCTATGAACTCTGTATTAACATTATAGGACTCCTGTGAAGAACGGAAGGCATCTCAACGTAGAGCACAGCTACAAGTTGCTGCAATTCAAGGGACTGACCACCATACAGAAGTCAGAAAGACTGAGACTTGGGTCTGCTTGAGTAAAACAGGCCTGTTTTGTTATATGATTGTTGTTACATATGCTTTATTATTGTATTGTTCCAAATAAGAATTTTGGGGCACCTTCATTTGAAGGGATGCTGCACGTCTTCTTTCAGCTTCTTTCAGTTAAAATTCTTGAATTCCGTGAACAGAGACACTTTATTTCCACGTCCACCATTCTGTTCCACTTTGATCAACAATGCTCATGGGCTGCTGATTTAGTGAAAACTGGAAGGTCTTCAGAGTTTTGCAGTCTGCATTTAAAACTGACTATGGCAAGGCTGAAATTTCTGGAAGGCCCAATTTGAGTCGTATGACTTCAGAAACTATACATGGTGGTAAAGCAAGTATTTTGCAGAAGAAGGTTAACTGAAGCTTGTCAAGTTATTCTATTTGGCTCAGGGGCCAGACCTTAAGATGGGGATGCCATCAGGGAATATGCAGGTTCCCACTCTGTGGATGGGGGGGGGATCTACATCACCCTTGCTCTCTCTCATTCCCCTTGCAGGCCTGCTCCACCTGACAGAGTCCTGGCTGCCTTCCCTCCCTCCTCGCCTTCTGCAGCCCCCAGAATCCTGTCCCTTTCTCTCCATCCTCTCCCATCCTCTCCCATGCTCTCGCTCTCGCTCTCAACTCCACCATCCTCATACACAACAACCCACCATGCCCTGTGGGTTGATTCTCCTTATATCCTTTCCCCTATTCCCAGCTCCACCTGCCAGCCACGCCCTCCCCTGCACTCTAGCCACAGCCTGGGTTTTCTCTGCTGGCTGCCTTGATCAGCCACAGCTGTGTTTTCCAAGCTGGCTGCCAAGCTTTCCCTGCATGGTAAGGTTGCTGGCTGGTTTGCTGGCTGACTGCCCTTGCTTTCTGAGCCTTCTTTCTTGGGGATGGTCCCTCCCTGGTGGTCCTCACTCTCCTGGCCTGACCCTTGGGTCTTCCCCTGGAGGGTGGGGCTAGCTGGCTTCCACCTGCCCTGCCTGACTCTCTGGGGCTTGGGTGCTGCCCTACCCTCCTGAGACTGGGGGATTGCTCTCCTTCTGTTGTTGGCCTGGTCTGGTCCTGGGTGTCCATTGGTGTGTCTGGTAGCAGTTCCCCAGCTGCCTTCCATCTCCTTCTTCTGGCAAGTCCAGGGGCTGGGCCCCAGACTCCGGACACTGGGAACTGTACAATAAGCATATCACCACATGTTAATGTACAGTAGTGTGTGGACAATTCATCAGGCGAGCTGTGATTTAAGAATCTTCAGGTATAATTATTTGGTAACATGCAGTAACCACCTGTGATCTTGAACAAAAAGTATTCCTAATCAGAACAGGCAAGGATACATTTTTTTTGGTCAGGTGCTTGGACTCTGTAATTAAATTTTCAACAAATGGCTATGTCTGACTATTTTAATGTGATCCTTTGCAGCTTTTGTGTGGAACTCATTAGGTAAAAAATGAACACAGCCTTCCCACTGACGACAAATTCAAAGGGATTTGGAGGGAGGTAATTCACCTTAGAACATAATAAAGTCTGTTGGGTACATGAGACACACAGCCCTTCCCACAAAGCTAAGTATAAATAAATATATCACAGTGAAATCTGATACAGCATTTTGCAAGGTAGAACACAGACAAGCTGGCTCAATGCATTCAGGGAGAGCAGGTGTGTCACAGTTTGCATGTTTTGCACGTAGAATTCCCCAAGTTCAATTGTCGAGCATCCCTTGCTAAAAGGAGCCTCTGTTGGGAAAAGCTCTTTCTCAGCCTGAGATCTGGAAAGTCACTTCCAGTTAGAGAAGACAAGGATGAGCTACTTATTTGGCATACTTTTTTTTTGTTATGGGGTGGTTTGCCATTGTCTTCCCCAGTCACCTACACTTTGCCTCAGGAAACTGGGTACTCATTATACTGAGCTCGGAAGGATGGAAGGCTGAGTCAATCTTGAGCTGGCTACCTGAACCTGGCTTCTGCCAGGATTGAACTTGGGTTGTAAGCAGAGCTTGAGGTGTGGAATGTTGTGAGCCCCAATCAGCCCACATATGCAAATGACCTTGAAAGGCTGGCCCAATCAGGGAAGAGGAAGAGTGGCCAAGCTGGCAGTGGGCAGGGGTGCAAGCAGGAAGCAGCCTGCCAGACACCCAGGGAAGATGTATCCCTTTGGGAAAACACATTTGACCCCTTTTTACCCCCTTAGGGGGTGAATTTCTTAAAATCCCTTTTTACTGGGTATTTACATCATGAAAGGAATGTTCCCCCCAAATTCCATGTTTCTAGGTCCAGAGGTTTGAGCTGGGCATTGATGAATCAGTCAGAACACTTGTCTTTATATATATATAGATTTATTTACTTAATTTATTCCCTACCTTTTCCCCCAATGAGGATCCAAAGCCTTATTCTCCTCTCCTCCATTTTATTCTCCTGTGAGGTAGGTTAGGCTGCTGGCCCAAGGCCATCCAGCAAGCTTCCATGGCAGAGCGAGGACTTGAACCTGCTAGTCCCATAATTTTAACCACTATACCATGTAGACTCAGAGGCCATTTACACATGTCTTAAACATTGCGAAAAATCGCACAAAACTCTTGGAATGAGGCATCTTCGTGGTACGATTTCTGACGTCATTGTGCCACGAAAACGAAATCATGACGGGGTGATGTCAGAAATCATGCCATGAAGAGGCCTTGTTCCGTGAGTTTTGCATGATTCTCTGCAATGTTTAAAACGGGTGTAAATGGCCAGGGTCAGCCTCAGCTTAAACACCTTCATGAGTTTGTATATGTTTTGCTTGGCAGTGGACAGAGCGAGTTTCTTTAGTGAAGAATGCATCTGGGGAAAGTCTTTCTACCCACTTCTTAATTCTGCGTGCAAATTCTCTACAAATTCCTGGGAACACTGTAACTGGTGGTAGACGAACCTTTCCCGGCTTGGATCACAGGGCTCAGTAAATTATGAGAAGTGCTGGAGAAGTCTTGGAAATATTTCCCCCTCAAGACTTCCCAAATGGCTTGTTATTCCTGGGCTTTTCTCAAGATCTTCCAACCTGTTAATGTCAGGCACTGTGGAGATTTAGGGCCAAGCTACAAGTGACAAATTATATTTGAATGGCAAGTGAACAGACTCATGTGATTGAGTGGAGTGCAAGTGGATCGTAAGTGAACAGGGAGGAATACATGTGAGTCTGTTCACTTGCCATTCAAGTGTAATTCATCACTTGTAGCTTGGCCCTTAGTTTCTTAGTTCTTTGGGAACCATCGAACCAGTATGTGGTGCATCAAAGGTGGAGGCAGAGCCGCAGACAGAGGGAGGCAGAAGACTTACATGTCTACTGGCTCGCTAGCGCCGTAACACCACAAAAGCCACTAGATGCAGACACAAATCAAACAGATTATGGTGGAAAGAAGAGAAAGGAGTGGGAAAAGTTCTTCTCTAGCTTAGATTATATATTTAGGCTTGGCTTGAGAGCCAGCATGTTGTTATGGTTAGAGTGATGGACTAGGATCTGAGAGAACTAGGTTTGAATCTTCACTCAGCCATGGAAGCTGGCTAGGTGACCTTAGGCCAGTTTCACCCACATTCTGCCTAACCTACCTCGCAGGGTTGTTGTGAGGATGAACTGGAAGACAGGAGACCAATGGAAGCCACTGTGGGTCCCCTCTGGGAAGGCAATATATAAATGAAGTAATTTTTTTAAAAACTGAGTTAGAGAAAATCGTAGGAGTATGTTCGCTTTCCTATTGAGTATCAGAGGACAGCAACCTTCTACAGTCACTCGGAGCCAATTGTCAAAATCGTACTTCAAAATTCAGAGCAAGAGATCAACAAAGAGCTGGCAGAGAGAGGCATGCAGCTTTACAGTATTGATCATTGACACGAGGATTAAGAATCGATATAGTTTTTGTAGCTCAATCTTTGGCAGTTGTTTTATTAGAACGGGGCACACACAAGATCTCACAACTAATAAAAGAACACCCGTGAAATCTTTTAGTGCCCTGGCAAAACCCTGTGCACGGGTCATGCTTATATTACTGGAACAAAATTTGAGTCTAGTAGCACCTTAAAGACCAACATTGCTTGCCAATTTAGAGGCTTTCATGAGTCAAAGCTTACTTCATCAGATACAACTGAAAATGCAGACCCACCAGTCATTATATCCAGGTTAGAAGGAGGGAGAGAGTTACAAAGAAGGGCCAGCTGGAATCAGTTAAAGTGCAAAACTGTCACCGGCTTGATTAAAACAAGGATATATGCACAGAGGTAGGAAACACAGAAAATTAGCATCTGTAATGAGATACGAATCCTACGTCTCTCTTAAGCCCTGCGGGGAGTCCATTTTGTATATTACTGGTCACTTCCCTTCGAGTAAAGCATCTTTAAGAAGCCCTTCTATACAAAGCTTTGCCCTTCACATACTGCATTCCCTTCACATACTGGTATTCTAGCATCCCACCTATCCTTCCAATAGGCTTTTCTTTTTCTTAAGGGCATATTGGCCCATTGTTTCACATTTGTTTTATACTGAGCCACATCCACTCAAGAGCCGTAGGTTGCAAACCTCTGAACTAAAGCCGTGTGTTCTGGATAGGGTTGCTAGCTCCGTGTTGGGAAATTCCTGCGGATTTGGGAGGTGAAGCCTGGAGACGGTAGGATTTGGGGAGGAGAGGGACCACAGTGGGATATAATCCTATAGAATCTACCCTCCAACGCTGCCTTTTCCTCCAGGGGAACTGATTTCTGTGGCCTGGAGAGAAGCTGAAATTCCAAGAGCTCTCCAGCTACCACCTAGAGGTTGGTATCCCTAATTCTGGGCCCATGGATCTTCTGTTTATTAGGAAATATTTTCCTTGGTAGGGCAAAAGGCAGCTTAGAGGTTAGAAAAACAGTGTGAGAAGAAAGAGAGATCTCACTTTTCCCACCCGGTCACCCTCGTCTGCATCCGGTTTTACCAACACATGAACACATTTAGCTACCTTACACCGAATCAGACCCTCGGTCCATCAAGGTCAGCGTTGTCTATTCAGACTGGCAGGAGCTCTCCAGGATCTCAGGTAGAGGTCCTTCACATCACCTGCTACCTGGTCCTTTCAACTGGAGATGCTGGGGATTGAACCTGGGTCCTTCTGCACGCCAAGAAGACGCTGTAACACTGAGCCACAGCCCCCTTCCCTTCCCTTCCCTTCCCTTCCCTTCCCAAGAATGTAAGATCTCATTACAATTCTTTGTCTTGACTAATTTGATTCGATTTGTGTTTCAGCTGACACAGTTCTGTACTGGTACCCAAAGAAGTGAGCTGACTCACACAGGGATCATTTCGTAGAAAAAGAGCTGCAGGAACTCATTAGCATAACTCATTAGCATATGCTATGCCCCTTGACATCACCAGAAGTGTGTCATTAGCATAATTGATTTGCATGTGCCACACACCCCTGACATCACCTATCCTGGCTGTTTTGGACCCAATCCTGGACATTCAGGGCCGAAATTGGGCCAAAAATGGCAAAAGGGGCTGAAAATGGCCAAAAAGGGGCCCAAAATGGTCAGGATCGGGCCACTGCTGAGCGGGAGAGTGATCCACCACCCATCAGAGGCCTGATCCTGGCCGTTTCAGGACCAATCCTGGCTGTTTTGGGCCCAATCCTGGCCATTTTGGGCCCAAATTGGGCCCAAAATGGCTGAAAGGGGCCCAAAATGTCCAGGATCAGGCCCAAAATGGCCGAGATGTGGCTGCTGCCAGACCGGGGAGTGTTTCCCCATGTGGCAGTGGCCTGATCCAGGCCATTTCAGCCCCAAACCAGACTGAAACGGGCCCCAAATGGCCAAAAATCAGGTGGGCAGGGCCACCTGACACATGGCCTCTTGAGTGAACTGTGTTTCTGTGTGTTCCCCCTCAAAATGAACCCTGGACTCACAAAAGCTCATACCCTACCACTAATTTTGTTAGTCTTATAGGTGCTACTGGACTCTTGCCCTTTTCCACTGCTACAGACAGACTAACACGGCTACCGATCTTGATCCAGTTCTGTACTCAGTTTTGAGGCTTCTGTTTCCATTATACTCTTATCCCCTGCCTTTATTACAGGATTTGGTGGTCGGTGTCCCTCAAAAGGCTGAGATCCTGTAGCCTGTTTGGCAACCTAGGTTGTGAACAGAGATTTTCAGTCCTTCTCTTGTGCCCTGGTGCACCATGAACCCATTTGTCAAACGGAAAAGGTCTGCCTTTGTCAAAAGAAGAGAAGCTGAATACCAAACTTTTTTGACTCTTAATTCACAGATGCTAATAGAACCAGAGACTGTGGAAGAAAAGGTTGCATTTAAGGAATATTTGCCTTTAATTTCCATGTCAAATAACTCTTTTAATGATGTTCAGAGAACGTTTGAAGCTATTTTCTTTTCCTTTCAGGTCAACGTTCAGTTTGCCTGGTGGTCAGCTTTCTTAGTTGTTAACGATTCGCATTTCAATGCGAACATAAAGATCATTATCTTGAAATTGGCACGCATCAGGGTTCCCGTGGTATTCTACCACCAGTAGAGATTTTAGGGGCTGGAGGTATTCAGGGGGTTGAGAAGAAACCCAAAGAAATCATTACAGTCTGCTAAAGTTAACTGATTTTTTCCCCCCACGGGAACCATAAGTGAAACGTATATATTTTGCATAATGAAATAGATGACAAACTGAGCTAACCTATCTATTAATGAGCCACCCGTAACGCTAAAATGCGTGGGCATGGGGTGTGCACAAGAAGCAGAGGAAATCATGGCTCAGAGCATTACAAAATTTTTTTTTAACAACCAATTTTAATCAAACCTTCCTCTGAGATCCTTGAATTTTTCCTCCACTTCTAATGGCCAGTGTAATTTGAATTAAGAAAAAGAAAGGGAAGGAGAGGGGGTAAGGGAAGACATTCTAGGTTAAGATGTAAAGGCTTGTTTTAAACCAACTTATTCAGACATGAAACATATTATTAAGTAGGGGGAAAACTTATCAGTAAGGTGTTAAAACAGGGTCGGATTTGTATTAACTTTCCAGTACTGGGAGATGGCGTGCCGAGGAGAAGCGTTCCAATTGAACTGATTGCTCATAGTATCCTGAGAGCGGACACATACAAATCCCTTCATGGCCTTGGCCCCTCTTATCGACAGGAGTGCCTCTCTTCCTATGGTCTGCCACAGCAGCTTCGCTCATCTGAACAGGGCCTTCTGCAAGTACTACCGCCTGTACACATACATTCTCTGTAGTGCCCCCCACCTTATGGAATAGCCTGCCTAAAGAAGTCAGGATTCAGCTCCCACTCTCCTGGCTTTCCGCAAACTGTGCAAAATTAAATTATTCAGGAGGGCTTTCTTACCTAGGTAATAGAGCTGTGTTTCAAGGAAATGGTTCGAAGACATGCGTCGATGAAGGGATAGGAACTGTAGACTGTACTACTGTGCACTGTCTGTTACTATCATTTATTACATTCTTGTCATTTATGTCATGTTGCCAGAAGGTATCTTTGTTGACTATGCTGGTTTAGTACATTTTTTAACTCGCCCTTCCTCCATAAGTAGCATATATTATAGAAAAAGAAGTAGAAAAGAATTTAGGAGAGGACTGTTCCCTCCTTATTGCTGGAAAGAAAGGTATGAGGACAGTTAATGTAACACACTGGAATGAAAATAGCCTGGCCAAAAAAAAAAAAAGTGTGCTCTTAACTCGTATCCCTACTAATTGTGATAAACCTCATCTAACTCTTCAGTTCATGACACCGATGAAGGCTGATGGGTCTTCTAAAAAACAATTTACAGGGAAGTCAATTACCTGAAATAGCTTTCTCAACAATCTCATTAAGGGCAGAATTTCATGTTACAACTAGTACCACAATTATTTTCTGGGAGGTTACTTTTTCATATGTGTGTGCAAGGCTTTTTTACAGCTGGAACGCAGTGGAACGGAGTTCCGGTACCTCTTGAAAATGGTCACATGGCCGGTGGCCCTGCCCCCTGATCTCCAGACAGAGGGGAGTTTAGATTGCCCTCCGTGCTGCTGGAGCCATTAATAGCTGGAGCGGCGTGGAGGGCAATCTAAACTCTCCTCTGTCTGGAGATCAGGGGGCGGGGCCCCCGGCCATGTGACCATTTTTGCTGAAGGCGATTTAAACTTTAAAAAACTCCCCTTTTGTTCCAGCTGACCCAAAGTGCAGTCCTGAGTTCCACCACTGAGTTCCACCACCTCTTTTCCCAGAAAAAAAGCCCTGTGTGTGTGTTTGTGTATAGAAAGAGAGAGAGGGAGAATGTGTGTTCCTGTTTCCTGTTTTGTATGTTTTCCTATAAAAATCACCCCTACAAGGTGGTTCTCTGGGGAAACTCACTGAAGAAAGGTGACAATATTATTATCACAGTACCATCCCAGAGCAATACACTTTACAGAATGCAAGAAGAAGATTCCTCATCCATGGAGCTTACAATCGAGAGCATGATGTAGTAGTTAGAGTGTCAGAGTAGGGCTAAGGAATGTTGGTTTCAAAGCCTCACTTCCCATAAAACTCACTTGGTAACAGTCTCTAGGCTGTTTTCATACATGTTGGATAATGTACTTTCGTGATCGTTTCTTGTGTGAAACAGGAAAATCCACTTGCAAACGATCACTAAAGAGCATTGAAAATGCATTATCCAATGTGTGTGAAAGCAGCCAAAATCAACCTAATCTACCTTGTAGGTTGGTAAAATGAAGGTAGGGAGAACCAAGTAAACCACCCTGAGTAGCTTGGAGGAACAGTGGAATAAAAATGAAATAAATAAAAATGTGTTGTAGGCAAGGCAACAAAAGGCAGGGGAGAAAATGGGGGGGGGGCGGGGGAGAACGGATTGAAGTTTCCTTCATTCCATATAAATCTTTACAATGAGTGAATGAAGAGAGTCAGAAAGCACACATGAACTGTATGGGACTCATCTGTCCAGGAAGAAAAGTTTTATGCAGCTTTTCAACTTAAATATTGGCCTTTTCCCCCCGACTGGGAATCTCCACCTAGGATCAATTCCAGCCCCCCCCTTTCCAAAAATGGATTTCACTGCTCAGGCAAAGCAAATTTTGTGATGGTGAGATTCCCTTTAAGCGAAAATTCCCCCTTCCCTCCGAAATTCTGACACAAAGCAAAGCCCATTGTTTTTCTGAGCAAATCTTATGTATGTAAACATTCAAACAGCCTAATTAGTGCCTTATTATGTTGAGAATGATTATGCAAACGGGATCTCAAATTGGTCTGAGTCTCCAGCCTCGTTGCATTCTTAATGAAGTGCTCCCCCCTCGCTTTTGTAGAGTAACATTTGAAAATGACTTGCTTTGTGTGCACAGAATTTGAAGGCCTTTTTATCTTTTGCTGAACACTTCCTAAAGCAATTGAGAAACAGACTTTGTAAATCGCTGCTTCTTGAAGAACCCAGCATTTCCAAGTTTCATCTTGACTCATCTATGGTTTAGGATTATTGCTGCCATCAACACTACTGGTATTCTTCATGTTGTTTCCCTGTCAGATTGTAACCCACCCCACCAAAAAGGCTGCCAACTCTGACTAGGGAAATTCCTGGAGATTAGTTGTAGTAGATTTTCCGGGCTGTATGGCCGTGGTCTTGGCACTGTAGTTCCTGACGTTTTGCCAGTAGCTGTGACTGGCATCTTCAGAGGTGTAGCACTGAAAGACAGAGATTTCTCAGTGTCAATGTGTGGCTGAAGATCCACACACATCTTCTCCACACGTTGACACTGAGAGATCTCTGTTTTTCGGTGCTACACCTCTGAAGATGCCAGTCACAGCTGCTGGCAAAACGTCAGGAAGTACAACGCCAAGACCACGGCCATACAGCCCGGAAAATCTACAACAACTAACATTCTCTGGCCGTGAAAGCCTTCGACAATATTCCTAGAGATTCTTGGGAAGGAAGCTCAATGTGGTATAATGACACAGAGTCCACAGTTCAAAACACCCATTTCTTCCATGGGAACTAATATCTGTAGTCCAGTTGTAATTCTGGGAGATCTCCAGCCCCTGCCTGGAGATTGGTAACCATATCCTCTGAGATTTAGGTTCTGCAGAGCTTAGGACAGGGACTCAGAAAATTCCCTTCTTGTACCAGAGAATGGGCTGCTACATAGTCAAACGATAAACCTAAAAATGTTGAGTGACACATTAAATCTATTGTCATAGATCCAGAGGAGTTAGCCGTGTTAGTCTGTAGTTGCAAAATAGTAAAAAGTCCAGTAGCATCTTTAAGACTAATCAATGTTATTGAGGCATAAGGTTTCGAGAACCACAGCTCTCTTTGAATGATGAAGAAAGCTGTGGTTCTCGAAAGCTTATGCCTCAGTAAAGTTAGTTAGTTAGTCTTAAAGGTACTACTGGACTTTTTACTATTAAATCTATGGCAGATCTATTGCGAATCTATGGCCATTTGCACATGTCCTTAAGGGCTGTTCCACTCACTGAACACTGGCGGGTTTCCCCCTTGACTCCAGACATCTCCGTCTCAAAATGGTTGCAGGCTCTTTGGCTTCTCTTTTTTCGGCTCCTTTTCTGGGACTGTGCCTACAACTGTTTTGGAAACGGAGACATCTGGAGTCAAGGGGAAAAGCTGCCGGTGTTCGCATTAAGGATGTGTGGAATCGGTTTATATAATCCTAGTAAGCTTTAATAAATATACAAAATATAGACAGGACAAAAACCAGTCAACAACATAACATACAAACCAAAGTAAAAAAAGAATTTAGATTTTTAAAAAATCATATAGACCAAATCCACAACAACCAACATATAGACCAAATTCATTACTACTAAACCATCTTCCACAACAGTATGTAATGCATAAAATTGTACAGTTTCATAAAAATACATACACATAAAAAATAAGTAAAATATCAAGATATAACCCCAATATTAATATTACATTGGACAGTTGGACGAAGCCTCTTCAGTAACTCTTTACAGGCATTGTTTTGGAGAACCCGTCCAAATACACTATTTCCACCAAGTAATATATATTTGCAAGCTCCATAAGATGACATCTATTGACAGTGGGTGAGGTATGTTGGCAAAAAATATTTGAGAGCCAATGTGGTATAGTGGTCAGAGTGTCAGACTAGGATCTGGGTGACCCAGGTTCAAATCTTTGCCCTGCCACGAAAGTTTGCCAGGTGACCTTGGACCGGTCACACTCTCGGCCTAACCTACTTCACAAAGTGTTTATGAGGAAAAAATAGAGAGGAGAATGATGTGTGCCTCTTGAGGTCTACACTGGGGAAATAAAATGAAATAAAATTCAAAAATAATGCAAACTCCGTTTAAAACAAAACAGAGGAATTAATATTAGAGAAGTTGCCCTATCAACATGTAAGCTTGCATGCATGTATCTTAAGGGCCACCAATCCAAAAGGTCCTACATCTGAACTAAATGTAGTCAGTCTAATCAGACAAAGTCCGTAAAGGATCCCAGTGCTAAATAAACTGCTTGTGTCTGTAAGAGAACATTAATGCACATTAAAGCTACTAGCACCTCACACCAGCATAGGATATTGCTGGCCCCTCCACAGCTACACATATGTGAGGTGCACTGTCTCAGCTGACACTTTGCATCTTCCTCCAATAAATATGTGAGTTCCTTCCCCTTTGTTGACTCAGCGGTGCAGTCATATACTCGCTTCTTCCCCATGCCTTGACTGAGCGGTGCAGTCATATATACTGGCTTCTTCCCCATGCCTTGACTGAGGGCCAAGCTACAAGTGACGAATGACACTTGAACGGCAAGTGGATTGAGTGGAGTGCAAGTGAACAGGGAGAAATACACTTGCCGTTCAAGTGTCATTTGTCACTTGTAGCTTGGCCCTCAGTGGTGCAGTCATATACTGGCTTCTTCCCCATGCCTTGACTCAGTGGTGCAGTCATATACTGGCTTCTTCCCCATGCCTTGACTGAGCGGTGCAGTCATATACTGGCTTCTTCCCCATGCCTTGACTGAGCGGTGCAGTCATATACTGGCTTCTTCCCCATGCCTTGACTGAGCGGTGCAGTCATATACTGGCTTCTTCTCCATGCCTTGACTCAGTGGTGCAGTCATATACTGGCTTCTTCCCCATGACTTGGGGGTGAGTGAGGGGACGGGTATCAATGCCCCAAACTTAAGCAGGATGCTGGTGGAGGTTCAATAGGGATTCTACAAGCCTTACAGCGAAGAGGTTCAACTGGTGAACATACCCTATTCAGCAGTCATGATCAATTGTGAGCCGAGCTTTGGATCTGTTTTCCTTGCCACTGTCCTCCTTGAGTAGTTGCTGAAAAGCTTTTTGTCTGCACGTAGTGTCCTCATTTCATGTTCTTCTGCCTTTCAAGCTGCTTTTACATCTAAGCAGTAAGTGAAATTGATCCCTCCCCACCCAGATCATGAATGGTTGGGCCAGGTAATTAAATGATGTAGGAGATCTCAGAAGCTAAGCAAGGTCACCCTTGGTTAGTAATTGGATGGGAGACCTCCAAGGAAGACCAGGGTGGCAGAGGCAGAGAATGGCAAGCCACCTCTGTTAGTCTCTTGTCTAGAAAATCCCAGCAGGATCGCCATAAATCGGCTGTGACTTGACAGCACTCTCCACCAGAAGGAGTGTACTATGATGACTGTAAGGCTGTGTGAGAATGTAGGGCCAAGCTACAAGTGACGAATGACACTTGAACGGCAAGTGGATTGAGTGGAGGGCAAGTGAACAGCGAGAAATACACTTGCCATTCAAGTGTCATTTGTCACTTGTAGCTTGGCCCGTAGTGGTTAGAATGTTGGAGGATTTGGGAGGCCCATGTTCAAATTTCTGCTCCGCCATGGGCCAGTCACACACACTTAGCCAAGCTGACCTCAGAGAGTTGTTGTGGGGATAAAATGGAGAAAGGGAGAATGATGTAAGCCACTTTAAGTCTGCACTGAGGAGAAAGATAGGGTAGCAAATAAAACAAATAAACAAACAAAATAAACCGTAATGATAATATTGAGCAAAAACTAAAGCAGGGACCTCCAACATGGAGCCCATGGCACTACGGGACTCACCAACCCCTTTCCTGGCACCTGCTCACTGTTTTTAGAAAGTGGGTGGGGCTCCTGCCCAGCATGGCTTCTGACTGGCCACTGGAGATCCTATTGGCTGTGGAGATTAAAATAAAGTTTCTGCAACAGCTGAAACCAGGGTATTTTTAAATTTTGCTCCTCTTGCCCTGTGCACTTGGGTTCCTTCTGTGTGTGCAGGTCTGCCTCCTGTGGCAGCCATTTTGTGGTTGTGCCCACCACCCTGTGTCAGAATTGCAAAAGTACCCACAGGGTCAGAAAGGCTGGGAACTCCTGCACTGAATGGTAATTTTTTTTTTAAAAAATAGTGTTTATAATCACTGGCTGACCAATTAATATGCTTAATATTTGTGTGATTGGCTTCTGAGCAGTGAGAAGCGACAAAAAGTCTGAGGAGAGAGGAGGAAACTAGGATTTGCACTGAGTCCTGCCACAATGCAGATGTGTGAAATACTGCTGACAGCATTTCACTGTACTGTTTTAATAGGCAAAAAGTAACTTGAGGAACAGGGTTGAGCTGCTCACAGAGAGCTGAACAGCCCATGGCAAAAACGGTCCCTTGCTTGTGCCCAGCAAGAAGAAAATGAGCCCAACTGGTCGATGTTCAAACATCCCAATGGCTGCCTCCTGCCTCACCAGTGATATCAGTGACTGGGTTATAGGGCTCGGAGATCTCCTTTCTTATTTGGATCTGATGAAGAGCACTTGATTCTTGCAAGTTTATACTCTGGAAATCTTGTTGGTCTTTAACAACAACAACAACAACAACAACAACATTCAATTTATAAACCGCCTTTCAGGATGACTTAACACCCTCTCAGAGCAGTTTTACAAAGTATGCTATTATTATCCCCACAACAAAACACCCTGTGAGGTGGGTGGGGCTGAGAGAACTAGAAGCTTTGACTAGCCCAAGGTCACCCAGCTGGCTTCCAATGGAGGAGTGGGGAATCAAACCCGGTTCTCCAGATTAGAGTCCCACACTCTTAACCACTACACCAAACTGGCTTTCAAGTGCCACTGGACTCGAAACTTTATAGTGATATCAGTGACTTCCAAGAGAAAACAACCATCAATCTGGCAACTCTAGAAAGTGGCGATTCCAAACTTCCATCAGAACGACTTTAGTTACAGTCCTGAAACTCCATGCCCCTGAGTTAATGCTAGTCAAGTCTAGCCTACAGGATGCCCCAAGAGTAAGGAGGCACAAACAAGCGGCCTCTCTCTCACAAAGCCAGATATCCTTCTTTCGGCTCATCCCAGTTGCATTTTGATGCTTTGCCGTAATGCCCTCCAAACAATACGGAAAGGGCTTCTCCCCAGCTTTTTTACTCTGTGCATATTGCATGGCAGGGAGACAACATTGTTGTGATTACTGAATGGCTCTGAAATGAATGAATAAATCAACAAGATAAACAGGCGGGATGTGTCACCGGGTCTCCACAGACCCCAGACCTCAGAGCTAGCAATGCCTTTGAAGGTGTACTTCTACCGTTCTTTTATTATTCATTGCTGATGTGTTTGGTGTTCTCATTCCATGACCAGTGGTAGGTCCCTTGGGAATGAGGGAGATCTGAAAGCCATTGTTGTAAGCATGGATACAGCCGGTAGGAAGGAAAAGGAAGTGTTCGAAATGAAGCACAATGTCACAGCCTTTCAGTGTTGTTGTTTCTGCTGCTGCTGTGTAGGAGAGCTGGAAAAAAAACAACGACGACAGTTGCAAGATGTATATATTCAGGCATTTTCTTCATAAAAAAAATCTTTATTTTTTTCGACACAGTGAAGTGAAATATCCCAGGGACATGAAACTGTGTCGTCAAAGAGTTCAGAAAACCATGTGTTGATAGAAACAAGGCTACGTATCAAAGCCATTTTCATCCTGAAAGATAACAGGATTCATCTTCCTTCCATCCTAGCTGGTTTCAAAAGGCCTAGTGCCTTCTTCAGCTAAAGAAAAGGCCGTACATAGTTGCTGTGCAACATTTCTAATGCAATGGCCGGTGTGGTGAAATCACACCATTTTTGTGGGCCACGGTGAAGTAATGCAGGACGCATTCTGTCCAACTGTTCTTGATTCACCAAACCGAATGGACGATGTCCCCATTTAGATTCTGGCTGGTTTAAAAACTGTTGGTACGGTATTAGCCTCATTCAGGACTTAACCTGTGTTTTCGAAATGTGGATAATTACCCTACCGTAAGGATACCATAATCGCATTGACAGAAGGACTCATTTTATTGTGGATAGCATTAACCAAAGACTTTACGGCCTTCTTCAAAAATATCACATTAAGCCATATCTGCATATCTAGATATGAAACGTTTATTTTTATTTATTTATTTAAAACTTTCATATGCTGACTTCCCCCCCGAAAAGGGCCCGCTAGTTGCTTTTCTTCTTTTTACAGTAGGCAGGGGACCCAACATACCAAGTAATGGATGTTCACAGAGTCAGTATGAATATATA
Source organism: Eublepharis macularius (assembly GCF_028583425.1). NCBI lineage: Eukaryota > Metazoa > Chordata > Lepidosauria > Squamata > Eublepharidae > Eublepharis > Eublepharis macularius. The sequence goes on from NC_072798.1 coordinate 13,649,769, forward strand.
GAACAGGTTTTTATAGAGAAATGTCATTAAAATGGCATGTTTTTGGGGAGCATTAGGCATATCTATGTATTGTTTTTATTCCAAAGGAAAAGTAGGCTTTCCCCTCAGGTTTTGTCAAACAAAAGAGAGTCTTGGCATTGTAGTTCCTGACGTTTCACCAGCAGCTGTGGCTGGCATCTTCAGAGGTGTAGCACCAAAAGACAGAGATCTCTCAGTGTCTCTCAGACACTGAGAGATCTCTGTCTTTTGGTGCTACACCTCTGAAGATGCCAGCCACAGCTGCTGGCAAAACGTCAGGAACTACAATGCCAAGACCACGGCAAGACAGCCCGGAAAACCCCCAACAACCATCGTTCTCCGGCCGTGAAAGCCTTCGACAATACATCAAAAGAGAGTCGTCTTACATTTGCATACAAGTTACAAATATGTACAATAATAATATTTTTGTACATAACATTGTGGCGGGGGGCGGGGTTCATTATATTCAGGATTGCCGAGAGCCAGATTGGTGTTGTGGTTAAGAATGGTGGGATTCTAATATGGAGAACTGGATTTGATTCCCCGCTCCTCCACTTGAAGCCAGCTGGATGCCCTTGGGCCAGTCAGTCACAGCTCTCTCAGAGTTCTCTCAGCCCCACCCACCTCACAGGGTGATTGTTGTTGTGGGGATAATAATAACATAATGTAAACCACTCTGAGGGGGCGTTAAGTTGTCCTGGGTGGTATATAAATATATGGCATTTTGCATACCCCATGCCATGTAGGGATTTTGTCAGCTCCCTAGCCAATCTGTGCCAGTCCAAACAGTCCAACTGAAATGCCCTCATTAAAAAGGTCTGCAAGTAGGGTTGTCAACTCCAGGTAGGGAATTCTTGGAGGTTTGGGGGTGGATTCTGGGGAAGGGTGTGGTTTGTGGGTGGGAGGGACCTCAATGGAGTATAATGCCATAAAGCCCACCTTCCTAAGCAACCACTTTCTCCAGGGGAACAGATCTATGTAGTCTGGAGATCAGTTGTAATTCCAGGAGATCTCCAGACCCCACCCAGAAGTTGGCAGCCTTATCTGCAAGAGCCCTTCATTATTAATATTTTAGGCATCAGGGCTCTCCATTTTCTTCAGTTTTGTGTTGAATTTTTTGGAATGGTTTGTTGTACTTTGACTTGTATGGATTGAATCCAATGGATCATCTCCATAAATGGCAGTGCTGCCCTCTAAAGCATGGAGCAAAATTTGCCCCCCGAGTTGGTGAAGTTTCTTACTTCCTCAATCCCTTAGGCCTCTGAAGTTTGCAGACCGTCCCTGAAGGACGTCTGCATTTGCCAAAAAGAACCATGTGGGTGTTTGTGTATATTAAATCACACCTTTTTTTTGGACAACGTAACCTAAGTCATTTTGATTGGCATCATTCACTCTTTTAAAAAAATCACCCCAATTCTTCAGCCTAAATGACTGTACAGGAAGCGTGGGGCATTCGGTATGATTCACTTGACACAGAAAGCAAGAAATGTTCCTATCAGTGCTTTCCAGGACCTGTTAACGTACCTCGACTAAATCCAGCAGTCCTGTGATATTGATTTGATTAAAAATGGTTTAAGACTTGTAAATGTCACTGGAACTTAGCAAAACGAACGTTATTAAATCCTTCTGGTGATGGGGAAAACTAACAAAGGGATTTGCAGTGGTTTCTGTAATTAATTGCTCTGTCATGATTTATATTAACTTACAGTATGACTCCATTAGCGCGGGCCTGTCATCTCGACTCAAGGAACCACCAAGTAATCACTACCACATTAAAGAATAAATTAGTTTTTGGCTGGGAGCCTAGTTGTGGAATGTTTCATTTGTGTCTGCCATAGACATATGTACCTAATAAAAGTTGGGAAGAATGAGTTAAGGCGCATATACATCAATGTCCGTCGACTGTATTTTAGAGACAATATGATCGGCATTGTTCATTAAAGCTAATGAATCACTTTATACCAATTGCATTGCCTCATTTTTTCTTTTCCTTTCTTTTTTTTTTGGTAAATGCCTTTAGGTGATCCGTGAAGCCAAAGAGGAATGAAACGAGGAGACACCCCCCCACCTCCCCCACAGCCCCCTCCTCCCCTCCCTTTTGTGTTTTGTGGCCTGTGGTTGTAGCAATAATAACTTCATCTGGTTTTGGTTAACACTTCATTACCTTGGGCTTGGATAAATTATTCTCTTGCTCCTTTCCCACTTGCAGACACGTGGGGGAAGCCAAGGTCTTAGCTGCTACTTATGGCTGATTAGAAGACTTGTAAGGGGCTATCAAGTCATCTACGGCTTTGATAGTTTGGAGATATTTAAGTGGTTTGGACTTTATTATTCCGTTTCCAGTGTTTTGCTGCTTACCTTAAGGCCTGTTTCCAGTGTTCACATAGGGTCCCACCGCCTCAGGAGCCCAGGTGTTAAGACTTTAACTGACTTCATTTTCCATATATAACAGGGGAGGGGAATCTCGGGAATATCTCTGTAGCTAAGTAGGATCTGGACTGAGCTTCTGCTTCCTTCCTTTTCACAGGTATTTAAGCCCGGCACGGCTGGAGACTCTTCTACTGGGGTGAAGAATCTTGGGAACGTGTCTGCCAGCTGAACGAAATCTAGGCTGCATTTCTGTTTCACTTCCTGTTATAGGTATTTAAACCTCAGCACAACCAGAGGGACAAGTAGAATTGCCATTTGCCCACTTACAATGGGGAATTCCCCCTTACATTGCTCCCTGTCCCCCCCCCCACCAGTGTCCAAGTGAGTAGCAGGGGGAAATGGGGGGAACAGCATCATACAATACCATATCATAATTTCTGGCCCAAAACGGACGTGATGTCACTATGCTCTAGGAATCCTGATCTCTATGATAGAATTGGGGTGATTCCTAGAGCATCACATAATGTGGTGATGTCATTTCCAGTTTTTTGACCAGAGGTGACATTGTGGCATTGACCAATACCATTCACATGTGTCACCCCCTGATCCTCTCCCTGCTTGTCAGCCTTTTATCATAAGCTAAAGGGCAAAAACCAAACAGGTGTTGCCCCCTGGATCTTAGCCCATGACTCACAACCAGTAGGCTTGTATGAGCTGGCCCAGTGGATCCAGTCCCACCCAGGGGCTGGTGTTGTGCTGTATGTTTGGTTGTTTATCTAAATGAAACCTTTGTGTTCCTTTGTTCCCAGTGGGAAGAAAAGAGGGCTAGAGAATGAATGAATGAATGAATGAATGAATGAATGCCATTTCCACACATCCTTATAGGGACGACCCACTCATGAAATGCTACCAGCTTTTCCTCACAATTCCAGATGTCTCCATTTGCAAAATGGTTGCAGGCTGCTTGGTTTCTGTTTTTTCAGTGCCTTTTCTGGGACCGCACTTTCCCTGGTCTTTTCTTTTGCCATGGGCTGACGGAGTGCTTCTTCCATGTTCTTGGATGTGTGAATGGTTAAAGCACTCTGAGGAACTGTCTGATCACAGCCCAGCTCCTCCCTTGAAGCTCTTAGCATGCAATAGAGCATGTGCAAAGCAAAAAAAAAAAATTGAAAGAGAGGTAGGTGATTATGACAAAAGTGCCTGACCTCCCCTCCCAAACTGCAAGGTAAGCACTTTTGGGGAGTGTGTGTGGAGGCTGAGTTTTTGGAGCGACTCAGCAAAACATGCACAAAAAGCGGGCAAAGGGCAGGAAAGACCAACTGCGTGGAAATGGCCATTGAATGAATGAATGAGTGAGGGTCAGTCTTACACGGTGACAAGAAAAATAGTAGTATGCAAAAGAGATCTTAGAGTAAGAGTGGACAGTAAAGTAAATATGAGCAGTCAGTGTGATGCAGTGGCAAAAAAGGCAAACTCAGTCTTGGGTTGTATCAAAAGGGCCATTGCATCGAAATCAAAGGAGGTCATAGTCCCTATACTGACTTGGTAAGGCTGCACCTGGAGTACTGTATGCAGTTCTGGAGGCCTCACTACAAAAATGATGTGGACAAAATTGAGAGAGTGCAGAAGAGAGTGACGAGAATGATCAGGGGTCTGGAGACTGAGCCCTACGAGGAAAGGCTGAGGGCCCTGGGAATGTTTAGTTTGGAGAAAAGGAGATTGAGGGGGGACATAATTGCTCTTTAAATATTTGAAAGGTTGTCATTTGGAGGACGGAAAGGAGCTGTTCCAGTTGGCAGCAGAGGATAGGACTCGAAGCAACGGGCTTAAATTACATGCACAAAGGTACCGGCTGGATATTAAGAAAAAACTTTTTCATGGTCAGAGTAGTTCAAAGGTGGAATCAGCTGCCTAGGGAGGTGGTGAGCTCCCCTTCACTGGCAGTTTTCAAGAAGAGGCTGGATGAATATTTGTCAGGGATGTTTTAGGCTCAACCTGCATTGGGCAGGGGGTTGGACTAGAAGGTCTGTATGGTCCCTTCCAACTCTGTGATTCTGTGATGATGCAGATTGTGAGGTTGCCACCCAAAATGGCAGCCCTGTCTCATGTCCCCTTCCCACTTCTAATAATATTTAGTTAAAGAAATGCATGATGTCATGTTATCACTTTATGCATCTCCTCAAACTGCATCTACTTTATTGGATGCTGGTAGGGAGGAGTGTGGCTGTGCATGATGTCATCATACCTTAATGTGATCAAAGGGAAGGAGGGAGCACCTGACACAGAGCTGCCATTTTTGATGGCAACCTCCATGATCAGCGGTATAGCTCATTCAGACCACTGGCTCAGCAATGTCTATTCAGACTGATGAACAGCTGTCTGGAATCTCAGGCCAAGATCTGCTGCTCCTGAGTTTCTTCAACTGGAGATTACAAGTATTAAACCCGGGATCTTTTGAGAACATTCTCCAGCTCTGAGAAGACTTGCAAGAACAGGACTTGTGTAAGTCACTATTGTTTAATAGGTGGGTTGTTGCTCAAATTCACAATCTCTCACGCTAGCCTGCCTCTCAGAGTTATTGAAAAGATGAGATGGGATCACAGCTGGCGGCAGGGTTTCTGGTGCTTGTGGCAACCCCCCCTCCACGCGCTGTGCATGCGCGTGCCACAGACTGCGCAATGACATCATCGCATGATGATGTCATTGCGCAGCGCAAGCCGGGGTCATTCGCCGGCGCATGGTTGGGGTGGCGGGCGGAGGCTGCTCAGCGCTCCGCGTGCCGCCCTTGCAGCGGCTTGTGGTTGCTGCGCCCGGCTGGGTCATGTGGTGGCGGCGGTGGTGGCAGCAGCATGGGGCTGGCTGCAGCAGCTGCGGGCCAGTCATGCCAGCTCCGCGGTGCGCGCCTCCGCCCCCAACACCCCCTCCGGCGCCTCTCCAGGGTTCTCGTGCCTGAGGCCACCACCTACCTGGCCTCTATGGGCGTGCCAGCCCTGGATGGGATAGTTCTCATTTATGCTGTCTTGAGCTCCATGGAGAAAAAAGGTAGAATAGAAATATAATTAACAAGTAAAAAGTAGTAACAATATTTAGCAACAGTATGACACCACAGAGTATTCCAAGTATTTCCCATACTGTATGATGCAGCATTCACTGCTAGACCAACCGGTGCAGTTATCACCATGGTGCCAATAGCGGGTAGGACTAAGAGGGAAGGCCTTGCCAAAATTTGTGGCAGAGGTGAGATTGAAACCAGCCATTTACAGATCTGTAATCCAGTCCCTTTGATGTTATGCTACACCAGGGGTCCCTGACCTTTTTGAGCCTGTGGGCATCTTTGGAATTCTGATCCAGGGTGGTGGGTGCAAACACAAGATGGTTGCCGCTCGAGGTGGAGTCAACCACAAAATGGCTGCCAGAAGTAGTGGAGCCAACCTCAAAATGTCAGGGACCAAGGTTGTGCATAACTGTAATGGTAACTTTTAAAAATTTCAGTCAGAAGCTCTGCTTATAAGATGGTTTGGAATCTGCACAGATGATCAGATGTTCAGTGGCTAATCAGAAGCCCTGCTGGGCAAAAGCCCCAAGTGTCCCCTCTCACTTTATAAAAACATTTGGTGGACACCAGGGAAGGTGCTGGCAAGTGCCACGGTGTCCGTAGGCACCATGAGAGCCAGTTTGGTATAGTAGTTAAGAGCGCGGGACTCTATTCTGGAGAGCTGGGTTTGATTCCCCACTCTTCCACTTGAAGCCAGCTGGGTGACCTTGGGTCAGTCACAGCTTCTCAGAGCTCTCTCAGCCCCACCCACCTCACAGGGTGTTTTGTTGGGGGGATAATAATAGCAGACTTTGTAAACCACTCTGAGTGGGTGTTAAGTCATCCTGCAGGGTGATATATAAATCTAATGTTGTTGCTATTATTATTATTATTATTATTATTATTATTATTATTATTAATGTTGAGGACTACTACATTTCACCAACTCAGCTATTGTGAGTCTATGTACCAGGATAGATCCCTTTCCTCTAACAGTAGTGCACCCCTCCCCACCAGAACAAGGCAACAGCCTCCCAGGGCAGATTATCTGTGCCCTGAAGCATTCCATTGCAAACACTGACAGCCGCAAAAGGGACACCGGTTTCCACAACACAACCAGTAACTTTTTCTTGTTAGCAAAATGGCACTAGCTATGGCTTGTCAGTCATCTCTTGAGTGTATTCAGTTGTTTACTGCACTGTAAACTGATAATTACCAGCATAAAAATGACGTCCCGCTGAACAGAAGGTCTTGTGCAGCATATGCAAATAATCAAGCGGATGCACGCTGTGGCTTTTAAAAAAGACACAGGCCGGTCCTACGCATGGCTACTCAGAAGCAAGATCTGTGCAATTTGATGTGACTTCCTCCCAAATGAGTATGGTTAGGACTGTGGCATTAGTCTTACTTTGGGGGAAAGGGGAGAGGGAGGTACACTCACTGTCTAACCCCAGCCTGTCTTGACCCCTTCTGACCAACCCCAGTGGCTCTGAATCAGAGGGTTGAGAGGAGCCGAGGCCAAGGAGCCAGGAGGACTAGAGGGATCGAGGAGGGCCAGATCCTGCAGAGACACCTGCTGACCACACCCTGGCAGTGCCAGAGGCCACCATGCCAGAGCCTCAGTAGGGTTGCTGGCTTCAGTTAGGAAATTCCTGGAGATTTGGAGAGGGTGGAGCCTGAGGGATGGGGGTTTGGGAGGGGAGGGATCTCAGTGAGGTATAAAGCCATAGAGTCCACCTTCCAAAGCAGCCATTTTCTCCAGGGAGCTGCACTCCATGGCCTGGAGATCAGTTGTAATTCTGGGAGATCTCTGCCCACTACCTGGAGGTTGGCACCCTGTGAGAGACCTTTATCATTGGTGTCTGAGGGCCAAACTACAAGTGACGAATGACACAGGTTGGACACTTGTCAGCTTCCCTCAAGTTTTGATGGGGAATGTAGGCAGCTTGGCGGAATGTTGGACAAGTGACAGTTGAAAAGTCCATTGGACAGCAGTCAGAGAGCGAAGCTGCGAGACCAGGATGCCTACATTTCCCATCAAAACTTGAGGGAAGCTGACAAGTGTCCAACCTGTGTCATTCGTCACTTGTAGCTGAGCCCTGAGATAGCCACTAGGCCTCCACCAAGCCGGACCTGCTCCCACTCCACCAGAGCGGCATTGGCAGAGGGCCTGGGCTGAAATAGAACCAAAGAGGCGGAATGCTAGATTGGCAGCACGTTCCCAGCCTAGATCCAGATCAAAGCTCTGGGAGCAGGACTTCTTTGCCGGATCCTGACCAAAGCCTAGCACAATCTCAGGAGCCTCGGGACCTCCCAGTAAGTGCCACTAAGCCAGATCAACTCCAGTCTATTTAGGCTGAGGTTTGAGAAGGCTGCGTTGCTGGACCAACTGGTCTCTTAGGTACAAGACTTGTTCTCCTAGCTCCAGTTTAGCAAGCCAAGCCTGAAGCCAGCAGAGCACAGGACAAAGCCAAAGCAAATACATACAGTTCTTCTCCCTTGGTGTTATATATTATTTATTTATTCTTCACTTCCTTTGTAGCCCACCAGTCTACGCAATGGGGACCCAAAGCGGTTTACGTCATTCTCCTCTCCTCCATTTTACCCTCACAACAAGCCTGCGAGGTAGGTAGGGCTGAGTGTGTCTGACTGGCCCATGATCACCTAGCAAGCGTCCATGGAAGAGTGGGGATTTGAACATGGGTCTCCCAGATCTTAGTCTGACGCTGTAACCACTACACCACAATGGTACCAATTGAGTGCCTTACCACTGTCTTTTTGCACACCAAGACAATCTGTTCTAGAGTACCCTACCCTCTTTAACCAGTCACACTTGTTAAACAAGAAAATAATCTGTTTATTTAGGCTTAGCTTGTATCTTACTTTGGTGGCATGGTTGCTATTTGGACCACATTGCTGTGGTATATTTGTGCGGCTTGCGTGATGCATTGTTCAGGAGCATATTTATCTCAAATCTTTACAGCCCTTCCTCGCCAAGAAATATCTATGATGTGGCTTGTGGCCTAATGAATCACAACAAAACACTAAACACAACAAAGGATGTAAAATATTATTTAAAAACATAGAAACAGCCACATGAACCATACAAAAGATTACAATATAGGATTAGAATTAGGATAATGCTTTAAAAAGCATCCTTTTATTTTACTCTGCAGTAGACTGTTCTTCATTGATTTAAAAGCCCAAATGGGGCATGCTAATTTTGGTTTAAATATATATTAGGAAAAAAAACTAGGCAACGGGGCAGGAGTGGCTAAGGTGCTACTAGGCAGGCAGAAGTGGCGACTGCCACTCCTCTAAAGCTGCCCCACTTAAATGGATCACCTTAGTAATCCTACTGATTGTGGGGTGTGTCATAGAGATATGGAACCATGAATTTTATTAATGTGGATTAAATTAGTGTATATAGTAGTCTAACCGTGTAGTGCTATACAGAGTTACTTCCACTGGAATCAGTTTACTTACAGACTAGAGTAATTCTCCATAGAATTGCTCCGAAAAAGATTTTTATTTATTTATTTGTTTGTTTGTTTGTTTGTTTATATTCTGCCCTCCCCTCACCAGCAGGCTCAGAGCAGATTACACTTCATAACATACCAATAAAATTTACATTTAAAATAATTTTTAAACCACAAAAAATACAGTATAAATATTTAAAATTACAAATTTACAAGATTTCAAGAGCAGCACAGAGATCCGTCAATCTCTCACCCAATCGTCACTGAGTTTTTAAATAGATGAACAAGTAAACAAATAAAAGCACAATCAGGTGGTGGATATTTCCAACAGGGAGGGTCACGTTCTTCTCCAAGCTGGCCGGCAGGGCCCAACTCAGCCCCGACCATACGCCAGGTGGAATAGCTCTGTCTTACAGGCCTGGCAGAAAGATAGCAGATCCTGCCAGGCTCTGGTCTCATTAGTCAGAGGATTCCCCCAGGTTTGAGCCAGCACTGAAAAGGCCCTGGCTCTGGTAGAGGCTAGGCGGCCCTCCCTAGGGCCAGGGACCATTAGTAGATGTTTCTCACAAGATTGAAGCGTCCTCTGGGGCACATATAGGGAAAAGCGATCCTGCAGATATGCCGGTCCCAGACCGGATAGGGCTTTATAGGTCATTACCAAAACCTTGAATCTGATTCGGTACTCCACTGGCAGCCAATGCAGTTGGCGCAATATCGGTGTTCTATGGACAGTGCTCAGCACCCCAGCGATGACATGGGCCGCTGCATTTTGGATCAGTTGCAAACTGCCAGATCAGACCCAAGGGAAGCCCTGCGTAGAACGTGTTACAGTAGTCTAACCTAGAGGTAACCATTGCTTGGATCACTGTAGTTAAATCGCGGGTCGAAAGATAGGGAGCAAGCTGCCTGGCCAGACGAAGATGGAAAAAAAAAAAGACTGCCGCAACCTGAGCCTCCATTTTCAAGGAGGCGTCTAGGATCACCCCCAGGCTCCTAACCCTTGGAACTGGTGTAAGCACCACCCCATCGAGGGTAGGAAGCCAGGGACCCAAATCCATGCACCCGTGACTCAAATACAGGATCTCCATCTTTTGCTATCCAAGTCCACACTATATCCACTATATCCAAGTCCACAAAGGATGCAGTAGAAATCTTTGGTTGTTGCCTGACAGCTGTGGTGAAATGGCTGAAAACGAACAAACTGAAACTGAATCTAGACAAGATGTAAGTGATGCTCATTGGGAAGGCAGAGATCTTGAAGGACATTGTACTCCCCGCTTTCGATGGAGTTCATCTGACCCTTGCAGACTCACTTAAGAGCCTAGGGTTTATACTGGATCTAGCTTTACTACTAGAAAAGTGGGGTTTAATTTCAGCTGACTCTGCTTCAACCATCCAGTCACGGCTTCAAAAGCATGCCCCAGGACATCCGGGGCGGAGCCAGGCTGGCCGTTCATCAACAGATATAGCTGGGTGTCATCAGCATACTGGTGGTGACACCCAAGACCGAAACTCCGCACCAGCTGGGTGAGGGGTTGCCCAGGGAGCACCCAGGGAAGCAAGCAAGGTTACTATAGATATAGATTTGGGTCCAGTAGCATCTTAAAGACTAACTAGATTTCCAATGTATGAACTTTTGAGAGTCAGAGCTCCCTGACTCTCGAAAGCTTATACTTTGGAAATCTAGTTGGTCTTCAAGGTGCGGCTGGACCTGAATTTTGCTCTTCAACTACAGACCAACATATCTATTCACCTGAAACAGCAGATATAAATTCAGTTGAGTATATTTCCCATTGTGAGTAGCGGCAATTGAGTTGTAAAGGGCGATAATATGAATTATACGCACACACAGAGCTTTTTTCTGTGGTGGTACCCATCAGTATCTTTTGGAGATATCTTCCAAGTCCTGAGGGGGACTTCAGCCATATACATGAGTACCGGTACCATTGTTAAAAACAACAAAAAAGGACTGTATATACACCCAGCACATGTCTGATCTTAGTGGAAGCAGTACAAAAAAATGAATCAGGCTGTGAGGAAATCTGGCATGGGATATGTATGCAAATCGACTGCACCGCACTCTATAAGAGTATCTTGTCAGGAAACTTGGAGCAAGCAGTAGGAGAATCTGGCATCCAAGCCTAGAAAGGAAAGTATTAACAGCCTACAAGAAAGTCTGGCTTGTATAGTGCTGCAGGGAGAGCCGCAACTGGCAAGCGTTCAGAAAGCACACAAGGAAACTCCTGAGCTGTCGATGCGGCACCATTGTCAGCTGCGAGAGGAAGGAGAGGGTTTTCGAAGAATGTCGGCTTTCTTACGGAGCGGCTGAAGTCAAGAAAGTGTGCTATGGTAACAAGTTGTCTGACCCAAAGAATGTCCCATTGGAAAAACACACATGCAGTGTCTGTGGTGGCTGGGGAGCTTGGTTAGAATTGGAACAATTTAAACCTCCAAAGTCATTATAACATGGCTGCTGTCTTTTTAGAAAACAAGCAGCCATTTATAAGGGCAAGTGTAATGGGAAAAAAAAAGATTCCTTCATTTCAGGGAGCGGTATGAAAGGTGGCCTTGTGGAAGTTTTCCGTGTTTTCCTAGTTCTTTTGTTCTGAAGTATCACCCCTTTTTCTAGAATAATCACCAGGCCCAACCTTACAATTAGCCAAAGGGACCAGGAAAGAAAACTTACACAGGATATATATTAATTAATTTTATTTATTTACTTTGTTTGTACCCCGCTTTTCTCCTCAGCGGGAACCCAGAGTGCCTCACAATGTTCTCCTCTCCCCTGTATCACCCTCACAATCAGCCTTTGAGGCAGGTTAGACAGAGTGTGTGGCTGGTCCAAGATCACTCAGCACGCTTCTGTGACATATCGGGGATTCAAAGCTGGGTCTCCTGGATCCGACACTAGCCTTTACACTACCAATTGCTGTGTGTATTTTTGAGACAATCAAGTGAGAATCACATGACTAACTTTATGAGATGGCTTTCACATGGAGAGAAATTTATGCATGTGGCAAACAAAACTGTGAAGTCTCTGAGTCTCTCTACACGAGACGTCTGACGCATGAAGAACACGTGTCGGGAGAGGCAATGTTAGCCGGGGAGGGTTGTTTAAAAAGACGGAGCTGGTGGCAGGGCAAAGGCTTTGTTATAGACTGAAGCTGTGTGAGGGGGCTGTGAAATGCCAGAAGGGAAACTTTAGCCCATTAGAACCCCTCCAGACCCAAGCCCAGCTCTGGAAGGCAGCTCCAGCCCATTTCTATTCCTCCCTGCTCTCTAGTTTGCATCCCACACAATTTATTACTGGAGAGGTGAAATTGACAGAGTGAAAATGAAATTAACAAACCCTCTGAGGAGCGATCTCCACTGGCTCTGTCTTTTTAAACTACACTTCCTGGCTAATGTTGCATCTCCCTACACTTGATGAACATGTGCTGAGGAGGCTTGTGTAGACTCTCTGTCTAGTGTATTTTAATCATGACCAACCTTTCTCCAAGGATTCTCTCTTCTCCCTTTTATCTTCACAGCAACTTTGTGAAGTAGGTTAGTCTGTCCCAAGGTTATCCAACAATCTCTTGGAAAGTTTGGTGCTTAGCCTACAGTTAAATGGACCACAAAATAAAGCTTACACGTGATATATAAAGGGGGGGAATAAGTAGAGCTAAGTTATTTTTAAGGAGTTTCTCTTAGCTTTTCTGACTAGTTCAAGGACCACATGTGTTCCTTTGGCTGTGGCTCAAGCGATTTTCTCCATTTGGTCCATTTCATCTATCATGGGATGGTCCATGAGCCAAGCTGTGTTTTTTTCCTTGAAATTAAGAAAGCATTTTGAAAGGAGTCTAAAATAACTTTTTTAAAGAACACTTTTTACATAGGCACTCAGTGACACTGAAAAGATGCATTTAGTTTTGGCTCAGTCCTAATTGACAGGAAATAGGTTTTAATATTCTTCGGAAAGCGTTCTGAACTTCAATATCAGCTTGGTGGTTGCAAGCTATGGCTCCTTCTCCCCCTCTTTCTTGACCTTACACCCCATAATATTCATCATGTCAACACCTTAATAGCAGGAAACAGATTCAATGAATATTGTCCATCTTGGAAAATAAGTTGTTAGGTGTTTTGGGGTTTCATTTATGAAGGAAAATAGTTTTAAGTAGGTAGTTCTGATTTATTTTCATTTTTTTAATTAAAAGAAAATTACAAATAGAAAAAGATGCAGTAGCAACCGCCATCCTACCAAAGCAAAGCATTGCAATGTAATTAAAAGGACTCCTGGAATTATAATTAGATTTGAAATTTAATTATGACTGGAATACTTCATCTTTTACGCACAACTGACAACTTATTGATACATGACCCTTATTGGGATTTTATTACGTTTATGTCTGAGATCTTAATCTCTGGACTAAGAGCAAAAGTATCAGATTTTCATGAAGGCTTCTGGTTGTGGCAACAGAAACCAAAAGTGCTCTTTTAGTCTAAACAGAGTTGACACTTTGCAGGACAAATGGTCCTTGTTGGAAGCGACGTGCTGTGAAATCCTAAGCAGAATTATGCCAGTGTAAGCCTGTTGACTTCAACAGGAGTAACTCTGTTTAGGATTGCAGTGAAAGTTATATTTTTCAAACAAAGTTCTTGCAAGAAGAACGGGAGCTACTGTGCCATACAGGGTTTGCCTCGTCCATCAATATTCTACACTGCTGAATGCCAAGCAGGGACCAAGTGAGATCGGCTTGCTGATCGACATGAACCATGGAGTCTCAAATGATATCTTCATACCATGGTACATAGAAAACACAGTCAGGCTTGTTTGTTTGCTTGCTGAAAATTATTTCTATTTCTATAGCCAGAGATTTCTCTCATCTGTTTTCATTTTTTGTCATCTGTTTCTTTCTTTTCTTTTTTACATTCCTGCTTCTTTCTTTTGGGACTTCTCTCTAAAGGCTCAAACCAAGTCCCACATATAGATATTCCGCACACGTTGGATAATGCACTTTCAATGCACTTTATCAATCGTTTGAGGTGGATTTTTTGTTCTGCACACAAAAAAAATCCGTTCCAAATGATCTATAAAGAGGATTGGAAGTGCATTATCCAACGTGTGCGGAAAGACTGAGTGTCTATAATACTGGTGTGAAAATTAGCTAACTATGTCATAAATAAAGAGATAGGGACTATAGATTTTACTTCTATGTACTGTCTATTGCTATAAGTATAATCCTACTGGATAGTTTCTATGTTGTTTATTATGTCAGTTTTAGAATTGCTTATGCCCATTTCTTCACCTCTGTATTGGATTTCTGTCGGTTTTAAATCATTGCAAATTTGCATTTATGTACCCTATTACATTTTACTGAAGTGATGTAGTTGCACCGTCTGCAGGCATGCTCCTGCATTTCGCTGGGGCCAGTTTTGGCCCCAAATGGGCCAGAATTAGCCCTGTGCAAAGTGCAGGAACACACCCATAACTGGTGTGATGATGTCACTTCCCAGAAGTGACATCATCATGCCTCTCCAGATGACTTCCACAAGTTAGTCCTGGGTCCCCCCCCCTCCTTTCAGGAGGGTATAGGGACCTGGAAACCCTACACACAGGGTTTCAAACTCTGGGTTGGGAAATTCCTGGAGATTTGAGGTAGAGCCTGGGGAGGGCGGAATTTTGGAAGGAGAGGGGGTTCAGCATTGATGCGATGCTATACAGTTGGCTCTCTGAAGCTGTCATTTTCTCCAGGGGAACTGATCTCTGTAGCTTGGAGAGCAGTTGTAATTTCTGCAGAATTTCAGGTCCCACCTAGTGATTGGCCCCCTTCCAAACACAAGGGTCCCTCATTCCGAATCAATAGCCCTTAATTGCTGGAGAAGTCCCAGTCAGTTTGTTATCTCAACTGAACAGGACCTGCTTACAAAGATGTAGCTCACTAGTGGCTAGGGTAACCGTGGCTCAGTGGTGGTGGGAGGGCTTGGCTCCATGGCAGGTCACCTGCCTTGCAGAAGGTCCCAGGTTCAATCCTCGGCGTCTCCAGTTAAAAGGATCAGGTAGCATGTGATGTGAAAGACCTCGGCCTGAGACCCTGGAGAGCTGCCGTCAGTCTGAGTTGCAGCCAATACTGATCTTGAGGGATCGATGGTCTGATTCAGTGTGTGTGTGTGCATGTAACATTTGAAGCATCTCCATTTGTGCTGCCATATGGAAAAGAGTCTTGGCACCTTTGCAGCAGATGGTGTAGAAAGCCTCCGAATATTATATCCAGCCATTCCTCCAGCTGTATGCTTTACAGAAAGTTTGGTCTTCTTTTTTCTCTCTGGGAAAACTGAAAAATTCATCACAAATGGGGCAGGTTCCATTTGATTGCTTCCTGCCTCCCTCTGAGGTTCTTATCAATAGCACTTGGAAGAAGAAGGGAGGGAGACATCAGCTGGGGCTGAGTTCAGGCACATTGGTGGGGTGTTGACTGCTACCTCCCTTCCCTGTGGTGGCCTCATTGCTGGAGGCTGGAGGGACTGAGGGTGTCAGCAGGCACGACGGAGGGGTAGCTGGATGTCAGTTTGGTGTTGTGGTAAATAGTGGTAGGACTCTAATCTGGAGAGCCCAGTTAGATTCCCCACTCCTCCGCTTGAAGCCAGCTGGGTGATCTTTGGTCACTCACAGCTCTCTTAGAGCTCTCTCAGTCCCACCTACCTCACAGAATGATTGTTGTGGAGATAATAATAACACACTTTGTAAACTGCTCTGAGTGGGCATTAAGTTGTCCTGAAGGGCAGCATATAAATTGAATCTCATTGTTTATTATTATTATCATCCAAATTGCACGGAACACAATCAATAATAGATAAAGATCACGTTATCATTGATTGGCCTTGCTGAGCTGATACAAGTTTCTGCCAGAGACCTAAGTATCAGCCAGGTATCGGATATCATCATAATCAATTATTATTATGGTTGTTGT
Organism: Eublepharis macularius; assembly: GCF_028583425.1. NCBI lineage: Eukaryota > Metazoa > Chordata > Lepidosauria > Squamata > Eublepharidae > Eublepharis > Eublepharis macularius. The sequence continues at coordinate 13,665,620 of NC_072798.1, forward strand.
GGATTTTCCGGGCTGTATAGCCATGGTCTTGGCATTGTAGTTCCTGATGTTTCGCCAGCAGCTGTGGCTGGCATCTTCAGAGGTGTAGCACCAAAAGACAGAGATCTCTCAGTGTCACCAATCCATATGCAAAAGAACCTCCTCAGGATACAGTGAAGCCTCCCTCCATTAGCATTCCACACCCTGGGAAACTCTTACAGGATGACTCAGCTCAACCCCACCCCTCCTGAGTAGATATAAATTACCTGCCAACATCTTTTCCACACTGTGACACTGAGAGATCTCTGCATTTGTAGAACAATTAATAAATGAAAACATGGTGAACACATGAGAAATGCTTCATCAGCAGTTTGGTGTAGTGGTTAAGAGCGCAGGACTCTAATCTGGAGAGCCAGGTTTGATTCCCCACTCCTCCACTTGAAGCCAGCTGGGTAACCTTGGGTCAGTCACAGCTCTCTGGAGCTCTCTCAGCCCCACCCACCTCACAGGGTGATTGTTGTTGTGGGGATAATAATGACATATTTTGTAAACCACTTTGAGTGAGCATTAAGTTGTTCTGAAGGGTGGTATATAAATCAAATATTATTATTATTTGTTGCTAGGATCCCATCCTCAGTGTCACAGTGTGGAGAAGATGTTGGCAGGTAATTTATATCTACTCAGGAAAGTGGGTTTGGGCTGACTAACATAAAGACTAACAGTGAGATCTCTGTCTTTTGGTGCTACACCTCTGAAGATACAGCCCGGAAAATCCACAACAACCATCGTTCTCCGGCCGTGAAAGCCTTCGACAATACAATTATTATTATGATCATCATCAATTATTATTATTATTATTCCTGATTTCCACCTAATGGCCTCACTGATGGCAGTTGATGGTTAGAGTAGTGGTGAATGCAAGAAAGAAAGAATGAGAAATGCCCAGATGCCCACCCCGCACCGGTTTTACTATAAATGGGAAACAGGGACAAAGCATCATCAGTGCAGCTGAATCCGAGAACAATGGAGGGTGCCCGTCTACTTTCCTTTGTTGACCTCCACAATGGCACTTAGATGCTGCTCAAACCTTTGTGATGTTGTCTGATTCTATGTGTCCTAATCCTGTCCGTATCCGCTACAATCCTCAAACCTGCCTGAACCCACAATTGTCTTTTTTATTTGCAATAGCAGTTAAGTTTGTACATACAAGTACATTTTATATCACTTTACTAGCACCAGAGCTCATTGTGTCTTAATACAATGGGCTGTAGCAGGGGGGCCCTGCCCATGGATCAGCTGGGCAGAGGGAAGGAGGATGTTTGCCTGCCTTCTCTCTGCCCAGCTGAGGGGGGTCGGCGGTGCCCCTTTGCCTGTGGATCAGCTGGGCAGAGTGAAGGTGGCTGCCTTCTCTCTGCCCAGCTGAGGCAGGCTCTGCTGCCCCCATTGCTGGCCTCAGGGATCTCTGGGGAGTGCTGTTGGGGGGACCGTGCCAGGTGCCCTGGCAAGCTCCTGTGCCTAGCAGTGGCCCATTCTGCCCCCACAGGAGCTAGATCAGGCCACCGCAGGAGCGGAGTGCTGCTGGCGGCCGCAGCAGGACAGGTTGTTGTGGGCCACAGGGCCAGGCCGGCCCACATAGCAGTGGGCCGGGCAGCCCCACACTGCAACCGGCTGCCAACCAGTCCTTCTCCCTGCCCAGCTGAGTAGTGGGCAGGCTAGGGGGGCTCAGCTGCCTCCCATCCTTGCCCATGGGTCAGCTGGGCAGGGAGAAAGTGGTGTTTGCCTGCCTTCTCCTTGCCCAGCAGGGAAGCCCTGAGTCAGCAGGAAGCCCCAGTGCCATGGCACTGGGCCTTCCCGCAGCCGTGTGGTAGGGAGGCAAATGGTTTTGCCCCACTCACTTCTAATCACCGTGTTTTGTGTCCTGTGCATGCACGGGGATAAGACGTGAGTCGTCGGCAACACAGTTTGCCTTTTATATAATAGGATGTGCATTATTTCAGTAATGCTCACAACCCCCTTGTGAGTCTGGCCAAAATTATAATTCGTATTGCCTAAGGCCACCCTAGTTCATCTATTGCTGTAGAGAGAGATGATAATGGGTAAGCAGGAATGCAGCTTAAGTTTTTAGTTTCAGGTCCTTGTTATAGAGTAAGATCTGGGTCCATAGCACATTGGACCCAGATCTTACTCTTTGACCCGCCCTGACTATTTTTTGAATCTAAACTGTGGATTTAATCATGAAATGTATACCTTAGTCATCGGTTATGATCTAAGGCACGATATATATATTGACAAACAAAGATTGCTCAGTGGAGTGGGGGATAGGGGAAGGATCCATCCCTCCAGACTCTTTTTGTCCTATTTTTTCCTTCCGTCCTATCACTGTAGCTTAGGATGTGTAATGAACAGTAATGCAGAACTATGTTCCTTTGCAAAGTAAGAACTTCATTGCAATAACAAAAAGAGTCCAGCAGCACCTTTAAGACTAACCAATTTTATTGTAGCATAAGCTTTCAAGAATCAAGTTCTCTTCGTCAGATGCCTGATACAGAAACTGGTCAAATATAGAAGAGGAGGGGGGAGGAGGAGGGGAGGAGAGAGAAGATGCAGTTAGGGGGGGAGAGGGAGGGTGCAACCAAAACATTCCTTTGCTAGTAAATGTAAACATCTCCTCTTGGTATGGAGATTAATTGGCTTGTGTGAGGCTTCAAAGGAGTTTGCCGTGTCAAAACAACCAGACCATCCAATTCCAATGTAGTATAAGCCTTCGATAACCACAGCTCTTCCCGTCAGATGCATCTGGCAAAGGGAACTGTGGTCCCCGGAAGCCCACGCCAGGTGCCACTGGGCTCCCCCAGACCCCGCCTCTGTAAAGGAAATCTGTTACCTGTGATAATGTGATAACCATTCATAGTCCCTATTCAGTCCCAGCTTGACAGAGTCAAATTTGCATATGAATTCCAATTCAGCAGCTTCCCATTGGATTTTGTTTTTGAAGGGTTTCTGTTGAACTACAGCGACCTTTAAGTCTTTGATGGAATGTCCTGGTAGATTGAAGTGTTCTCCCACTGGTTTCTGGACGTTTCCATTTCTAATGTCCGATTTGTGTCCATTTATTCTTTTGCGTAGATAGCCTAACGTGTGTTCGCATGACTGACAGTACCATTTCCATGTTGGATCCCCCCGCCCTCCACAACATGCTCCAAGAACCACCGTTTCCTGTTTGAGTGAGCAAAGTTTAGTTCAGAGACAAAGCAAAATTTCTGGCTTGGCAGCAGAGCCGGTTAAAAAGAGCAATGCCATTTTTATGACAATTTTGAGCCTTTGTTTTGACACGGCCCTCACTGGCGCGTCAATAACGCAGCAGCAAAACGTCAAATGTTGCAAAGAAGGAAAACTGAAATTTTGATATTTTCCATATTATGGGATACTTCTGGCGTGGTTGTTGAAATGGCAAAGAAGTTTGTTGGAAGGAGAAAGAAACGTGTGTGTTTCAGAGGAAAAAAATAACTCCAGAAGCAAGCAAGCAAACAAGCAACAATAAAGAGAAGCTACCCTGCAGAGGTTGGTGGCTTTTGGGGGGTCAAAACATAACGTCTTTCTACACAAGACCTCTTATACAAGAATGCTCAAGTTTAGGGAGATGCAATGTTAGCCAGGAAGTGTAGTTTAAAAAGGCAGAGCCAAAGACTGTCAATTTCACCTCTCTACAGGAGGGTAATTTAAAAAGACAGAGCTGGGGGTGATCGCTCCTCAGAGGGTTTGTTAATTTCATCTTTGTTTCCCCGAAGGGGCCAGAGTGAGAAGAAGATCATAGACCAAGTGGTCCTAGAGCAACTGCTTAACATCCTCCCACCCCAGGCCTCTACTGGTTGGCCTGCAGCAAGCCGGCAGGGCTCAAAGAGGCAACAACTTGGAAAACTTCACCGCTGCGGAACCTCAAGAATCTGGAAAAGACCCACATCTGAGTGGGAGAGAACCCAGCAGAGGAGGGGCAGGCAGCCCTCAAACCGCCAACCTTTGGGTGGTGGAAAGTGCCATCAAATCATTAGCTGACTTATTGGTGACCCCTGCTGGGGTTTTCAAGGCAAGGGACTAAGGTGACTTGCTATTGCCTCCCTCTGCATAGCAATCTTGATCTTCCTTGGAGATCTCCCATCTAATTACTAACCAAGGCCAACCCTAACCTGCCTTTTAATTCCTCTAAAATAGAATAGAAGTCCAATAACACCGTGAAGACTAACACCATTTATTCCAGTGAGTTGAAGTTCACTCCACGCGTCTGATGAAATGAGCTGTGACACAGGAAAACCTATGCTGCAATAAATGTTGTTAATCTTGAAGGTGCTATGGACTCCTGTTTTCTTTTCCTATCAGACTATCATGGCTTACCATCTGCATTTAATTCCTCCAGTTTACTTTTCTTAATCTTTCGTAGTATGACATCCTGCAAGAGGGCTAGGGAATTGTAGCTTTCAAAGCCGCCCAAACAGAATCAGAAAGTCAAGAAAACTACAGATCCCATCAACCCCAGTGACCCATCTAGTTTGAACCGAAAATGGGCGTTATCAGCAGAGAAAGAAAATGCCTTGTACCCTACTATGCTGCTCTGCTGAGTCAGAGGCTTTCCTATCACCCGAGAAGCTTTTCTCCAACAACTTCACACTTGGCTGGATGGTGCTGTAGCACAGGAAAGTTGCTGGGGTGGGGAAGGCTGACAGAATGGTAGGACACAAGCAGTTATATGGGAGGACCACAACTTGACTACCTACAGCTTTATATCGGTACCTCTGATAGTTCTTACATGCCCTGACCTGGGCCATTTCTGCACGTCCTTCAAGGGACGACCCACTCACCAAACGAGGCTGGTTTTCCCACTTCAATCCACATGTCTCCAATTTCAATATGGTAGCAATATGGAAGATGACTTCCAACTTTTCAGTGCCTTTTCTGAGAACACACTTTCCCGTGGTCCCCGAAAAGTGCCAACATTTTCTGTATTCTGTATTGTTCAGATTTGGACTGGTCTACGACCAAATAAATTGATTGAATCGGAGACATGTGGAGTGAAGGGGAAAAGCCAGCAGTGTTCAGTGAGTGGGCCGTCCCTTTAAGGACATGTGGAAATAGCCCTGGATAGCCCAGGTGAGCCTGATCTCATGAGATCTCAGAAGCTAAGCAGGGTCAGCCTTGGTTAGTAATTGGATGGGAGACCTCCAATGAAGACCGAGTTGCAGAGGCAGGCAATGGCAAATCACTTCTTGTCATGAAAACCCCACCAGGGGTCGCCATAAGTCAACTGTGACTTGAGGGCAGTCTTCACCACCATAGCTCTTACATATGAGGAGGAAGTAGATATTATCTTCCAAGAATCTGTCCACCTTCTGTTCCTGTGTTGATTTCCTGGCATATTCAAGAAAGGTATTGTCAAGAACTGAAAGGCAAGAGTGGTGGTGGTGGTAATTAGTTCAGTCATAATGCCAAATCATGGTATGGTGCTACGTGAGTGAGACCTGAAAGAACTTCAGATGTGAACGCATGACCCATCCTACACTCTCCCTCCTCCCCTTGAATGCCACCACCTAATCGTACGCTTTCTCTTTTCATGACAAACTACAGTTTGTGGTTACATCCTAACTAGCAAGCTGTGAGTTACACTATTATTTTAAACAGAGCTGGCTTGTAAAGAGAGCTCACAAGAATCACTATTGGTCACCAAACAAAGACTGCTTTGTTCCCTCTGACATCTTTAAAGAAAAATGAAATTAAGAAAGGGAGGGAAAAGGCCAAACCAAGGAAAGAGAGATAGGGAGGAAGGGAGAGAAATCCCTTCACACACACATGCATTGTGGATGAGAGGGAAGGGATGCTTGAGGGGGAAAGCCTCTCTGGGAATCCAGATTCTCTCATTTTAGCCTTTCACTTCACAGAAAAACATTGCAAGTGCTCTTTGCATATTTCAGAACAAGATAATGTTCAGAACAAGATAATGTATGCAAAGTACTTTAAGCACTCAAAGTGATGTACAAAAGCTAACTATTAGTACTCCTGGATATTACCATGAGATGTACTCCATAAAGCTACTTCACTGTGTGAATTATTGGACCCAACTGTCACCTTGTAGACAAATGCTTGTGTGGATTCGGGATCTACAGGTCAGACAATTTTCAGTCCCTTGGGGATTATTTAATGTTCAAAAACCTCTCCTTCATCATTACCTAAATTATTTTTTTCAAAAACAATCTGAATTTGGGTATTTTCTTTTAAAAAATGCTAGTATAACATTTGGGTTATGCTTCTTTTTGTCATATTTTTTCAGTCATCCTTTTAATCATTTTATTATTTAAAATGAGTTTCATTCTATGAAGCATTTAAAAATCATCTGTGTCCTGACTGAATATCTTCTTTTTGTCCTTTCCAGTAGTGTAATTGTGTTGGCTTCAATTGTTTAGATTTCTTTCCCCATGGCAAACTAGGCTTTCTCTTCATGTTATGCAGTTTCTATCTAATCTATCTAATCATTCAGTTGCAGTTTCCCTCTTACCCAGAATGAATGTTCACATGCCATTCCTTCCCTCTTCTTTTTTTTTGCACCCGCTTTTGGTACATTTTGTTGGCAGCATCTTAGGCAAACTTTGCTTTCTACGCAGGCACCATACTTTGAAAGTGATCGGCAGAATCTGGCTGACTTTTCATCAGCAGTTACTTATGTTGCAAATGACCTTGGACTTGCACTGGAGCCTATGTTTTGTGAGTGACTGGCAAGTGAGGGCATTCCTCTTTAACCAAGAAATGCAAATTGTAGAATGACAGCTCAACAAACTAAGTAGGATTTTCCCCCCTAAAAGAGATGTTTCTTTTATTGAAAAGTGTGTGTGTGGGGTGGTGGGTGGTGGAATTGAAATGCTAACTAATGTGAGGGGTATATAAATAAATTCCATTGGTCATTGCATTTATTCAGTATATTTCCCTCCCTCCACTCTTCCAAGATGTTCAGGGTGGCACACATACTTTTTGTCTCCTATATTTTATCATCAGAACAACCATGTATGGTCAGTTAGGCTGAGAAAGAGTGACTGACCCAACATGACCCAGTGAGTTTCTTGACAAGTACGGAATTGAACCTGAATCTCCTCGCTCCTAAACCACTACTATAGCCACCATTACCTGCCTCTGCTTAGCAACCCTAGTCTCTCTTGGCAGTCTCCCATCCAATTACTAACAAAGGCCAGCCCTGCTTAGCTTCTGAGATCTGCCAAGATCAAGTGAGCCTGGCCAATCCAGGTTAGGGCACAGTATAGGATACTTTAAATACCATTACAGATCCCAAGGGCAGAATTGGTCTGAGCTCATGAAGGAAGGCAAACAAAATTTGCTTTGTATGTTGGAAGTCACATACTCTTCAAATAAAGAACGACAAACATGGATTCATCCATATCCATTAATGAGCCATTACATCACTCTCTCTCACACACACACGAAAGCAGGAAACCAGGTTACAAAGGAAACAATGCTCCTAAAGGAATGTTAAAAAACAGATAACCAGAACATCAAAAAAAAAAAAAAAAGAACATATCAAAAAAGAGGAAACTGGACAACTGTCTGCCTCTCTGGCTTTATGTGAGAGCAGAACCACAAGTGACAAAAGGCACAGATTGGACACTTGTCAGCTTCCCTCAAGTTTTGATGGGAAATGTAGGCAGCTTGGCGGAATGTTGGACAAGTGACAGTTGAAAAGTCCATTGGACAGCAGTCGGAGAGCCAAGCTGCAAGACCAGCATGCCTACATTTCCTGCCAAAACTTGAGGGAAGCAGACAAGTGTCCAATCTGTGCCTTTTGTCACTTGTGGTTCTGCTCTGAGTCGAACATCTTCTATGACTAACGAACTCATTCTGTGGCTTGAAAGAATCCATTTGAAACAACGTGTTTCGAAACAAACTGTCGAACGTGAGAAATTGTTTTGCCTCCTTAGCATGACTTACCTCTTACCCTCCAACCTGCTGCTAAATGTTTATCAGAACATTTTCTTCTTAATTGGCAAGGGCCAGTTGTTCGAATAGATGCTGTACCAAGACCCATCACATTACCCTAATTATACGCTGTTGTAGATTTTTTTTTGTCTAAATTGCTCAAAAATTAATGAGCTTTCCCTTCACAGATAATGCATTGACCCTATTTTTAGTCATGTCTGTGCCCTCTTCTGTTGCACTTTTCAAGGTAACCTTGATGATATTGTTATATTCATTACAATATTTTTTTGATGGCAGGAAGTGGCTATATTGATTTGACTCTGCCCTTTGATCTAATAAATCACAACATATTGCTACCTACATCCCTTTTCCTTTGCTGGAGTTTTAACTACAGGAGAATTGTTCTTTAGCTACATTAGAGAGCAAACACCAGTCATTTTGTTTAATGGTGTTGAATCGGAGGTGAAAATGTTATGCGCCAAGTTACCTCAGATACTAATTAGAGGGCTTTTACTTTTTCAGTTTTTATTAATGACCTGTCGGTGCTGTACAGTTCATGAAACATTCTATACATCTACATGCTGATGACGTGACCTTGTTCACAGTAAGAGCACCGTAAGGTTATCAGACCTTGACTGTTTTAACTAGAGATTTATATGGAGAAACATTCACCGTTTAAAGATGCAGAGTCCCCCCCCCCCCCCCGCTCCCATCCAACAGCAACAAATTGACTTGCGGCCTGATCCTTACTCAAAAGTAAGCCTTGCTCGGACTTACTCCTATTGCCTTAGAGTCTGTGGGAAGAAATGAAATATCAGTTGCGTAACTGCAGCAGAGGTTAACGAATACCGTAGATGTGCTGTTGGGAACCGACGCAAAACAAGATCCCCATCACATCCGAAGGGCAAAGCCTTTCGAGAGGAGAATTGTTGGCAGGTTAGACAATGTGGACATTTTGCCACTGCTGCAAATGTTAAAAGTATATCTAGTTGCTACCCCTTTCTCCACAGCATTTAGAATCTACGGCTACTTTTTTTTTGTCTTATTGAAGAACCTGCTGCATAGATAGCATGGATGTTATGCTTTCTGCCTCTTTTTGCACACACACACACACAAAAAGCGGGAAAATTATGAGGTATTTCTGTGATGGAGGGAACCCTCTATGGTTCTCACATCCATGTGCTTGGCTTGATTCTTCTGTCACTAACAGTTTTGGTCTGGTGCTGGTCTCAAGACCATTAAGGTCATAACTCTGCATCCTCTTCTTCCTGTCACATGACATGCTGTCATGTGCTTGCAGCACAGTGGGTCCTAGATCTGCAAAGATCCCAGGTCTGAATGGGTGAGTGAGTGGCACTGACAAGAGAACTAGTTTTGGGGCAGCAGTCCACCATTTACCTTGATGGTCTAGCTCAGAGGCCGCCAGCATGGTGATCGTGGACATCCTAGAAGGGGAGATGAAACTGACAGAGTCTTTGGGAGGCAATGAGGAAATTAACAAACCCTCTGAGCAGCCATCTCCCTGGCTCTGTAGAGAGGGGATATTGACAAAGCCTTCTGATCTGTTTTAAAACTCAGCTTCCCGGCTAATAATGCGACTCCTTTCACGTGTCCCTCCATGTGTAATTCGTCTCCTCTTGCTCAGCTCTCAGATACCCTTGAAACTATTACATTAGTGCTGTGGGAGGTACTTTCCCAGGAGTTCTTCCCATGACATTAGTATAACATTTAAAGAACAGTTTTCTGATGATGCAAAAAACAAACAAACCCTAAATGTGTACAACTGGCCAACCATATGGAAAATAAGAAGTTCCTAGAAATTGTATCAAGAAACTGATAGGACAGGTTGCCTACATATGTGCTAGCATTGAAAAGTATGTGGATTGTGTGTGTATGTTTGTAAAAAAAAACACCCAACAAACTATAATTGCGTAAATGCACAGTAGTCAATTGTTTCCCCCCCATTTCTTTGCAAGGTTGGCAGTTTCTTCAGCAGCTGTGCCAGCTGTGCTAAGTTCCTGGTTTACTCTAGTGCATTGTAATCTAAACCACGTTGCTTAAACCACTGATTTGGCACACATCTGCTAGATGAAATATGGTAGGCTTGTTTTGTGCTACGTGAAAGAACAGTTCATCACAGACAAAGCAGCAGCAACCACCAATTATCTTCATGAGGTCTAGTGATTTACATATTCCTGTATCATTTGTAACTGTTTACATTAAATGTGTCCATTTCCTTCTATTTTCTGCCACAGTGTTCACTAGCATGGAGGTGTGCTGCGTGATCCAGGAAATATTGGTGTTACACACTAAAAGAGTTTTTTGGCTAAACATTAGGAAGAACTTCCTGACAGTTAAGAGTGGTCCCTCGGTGGAACAGGCTTCCTTGGGAGTTGGTGGGCTCTCCTTCTTTGGAGGCTTTTAAGCAGAGGCTATATGGCCAACTAAAAGCAATACTGTTATGCACAAACTTGTGCCCTAGGTGTCCCTCTCACCAATCACAATAAGAGACACACACCACGGAGTCCTGTTGAATTGAAGCAGAATAGATTGTTTAATTTAAACAATGGAGGAGCAATTTACACAGGAGTAGGTGGTCTCCTTGTGTCCAAAGCTCACCAATAGAAGTGCAAAGCAATTTATACCCTCAGGTTAATTATAATAATATTACAATATTCTAATATTTGTTATCTTATTGGCTCGTAGTCTTGACACAGATGTCTAGGTTTGGTTTGATTGGAAGACGCAAGTCTAGGTCAGCCACTTAATTGGGGAAATTCTAAGATTTGCAGTTCCTTATCTTGTCCTTGTGCCTGTTCCTCTCAGAAGGACACCTTCTGTGGGTGGAAAGGAATGTTCCACCCTGTACCTGTTTCTCTCTTTCTTAGCCTTGAGAGAGAGATGATACTAAAATCGGCTGACCTAGTTTGCTACATTAATCAGTTTTTACAGAGTTTTAACATGTTTTAACATACATTCTTCTTTGGTCTTCTTGTTTTAAGTGTCATATTCTTACAGGTTGCATTACAAATACTACATTGGCTCCTGAGCATAAAAAAAGTGCAAGGCATGTAATACTGAAAGGCACAGAATTGGTATATAAAATCCCTTTCTTTAAATCCATATTCCTCAATACTGATTCTGTGATCCTAGGATATCATGAGAGGGAGGGCAAGAAGGGTTATATCAGTGCTTAGTTCTCATGCACCTTCTTACGCACCCAAGGTAATGCCAATCACTACTTTGGGGTCAGGAAACAATCTTCCCCAGGCCAGTTTGGCTAGGGATCGTGGAGGTGCTTTGCCATCTTCTGGGTATGGAGCAGGGGTCACATGGGGTGTGTGGGGGGGAGGTAGTTGTGAGTTTCCAGCCTTGTGCAGGGGTTGGACTAGATGACCTTGGAGGCATCTTCCAACTCTATAATTTTATGACTATAATGTCAGAGGAGTTAGCCATGTTAGTCTGTAGTAGCAAAATAGTATAGAGTCCAGTAGCACCTTTAAGACTAACCAACTTTATTGTAGCATAAGCTTTCGAGAACCACAGCTCTCTTTGTCAGATGCACCATGCATCTGATGAAGAGAGCTGTGGCTCTCGAAAGCTTATGCTGCAATAAAGTTGGTTAGTCTTAAAGGTGCTACCATTTTGATACATAATGCAGAGGCTGTTTATGTTGGTATCCATGTAAGAGCATAAAACAAGTGTTAGAGTGCCATGAGAACTAGGTCCAACACTACACAGCTGCAGAAGTTCAAGGCACAGTATATAAAAGAAAAAATTATTAGATATGGTAAACAGTATTCTGTCAGCTGAGGAGGGCCACACTTAGACAATATATTCCAATATTATGTACAAGCTGAGACTCAGATGCTACTTATGCATATGAGAAAAATAAGCATGTTGAAGGGGATTCATAAATATAAGGTAAGTCACAGTTCAGTCCAGAATTGTGTAAAGCAAACATTCTAAAGGCTGTTATATGCACGCTCGTCAACTGAGGGAAATTGTCCTTTGAGTATTTTTAATATCTTTATACAATGACAGATGATAAGATTGTGATTCATGGCCTTCGATGGCTGGCAACTACTGGGGCTGCTGATGAGGGAGGGAAAAGTGCTATAAAATGAGGGGGCAAGAATTCAGGCAGTCCTCCTGCCCCATTTTGTTTCCATGTGAGGCATCTGTCTGTAATCTTTGTCAGGGATTGCCACGTATGCCGCTGGGCAGGGCACCAGTATGCCCAGCCCTGACATCAAAGGGGTGGCAGGGATACTGCTCTGTGGAAGGAGAGGCGGTATACCTCACCCAGACTCCCTCTCAGCCCACTCGCTGGCCTGCTCAACCTGCTCCTGTCATCCCCCTTGATCTCCACCCTCTCCTCCTTCATCAACTCGCCTCCTCTCACACTCCACTCCATCACTCCTACACAACCCACCAGGAGCACGCTTTGGAGCCAGCTTTTATAGGGTTCCCTCTAGCTGCCCCTGCCCTTCCTTCCGAACTCCTTGCCTCTCCTGATGCTGACCAGCTGTGTACGCTCTCAGGTGTTCCTGCCCTTCCACTAATTCCCCCTGGCCTTCCTTGCCTCTCTAGCAGGGTGGGGCTGAATGCGAATGTGACCCAGCTGAGGCTTCCTCCAGGTGTGCCTCCTTTCCTTCCGCCTTTCCTGCAGGACCGGGCTGGCAGGGCCTTTCCAGGTGATGCACCTTGGCCGTCTCTGCCTTTGCTCATGAGGTGCCACCCCAGCCAGCATCTGGCCTGCCTGTCTACTGGGGCTGGGCGTGGCTGTGCTTCCCTGGCCTTGCTCCTGAGGTGCCAGCATCTGGGCTGCCTGTCCCTTGATGCTGGGCATGGCTGTCCTTCCCTGGCTGGCTTCCCCCTCTGGCTCTTCCTCTCCTGCACTTGCTGCTGGCTGTGTTGCCTTCCCTGGAGCCTCTGGGCCCCCTGGCTCTATTGCTGGTGTGCTGTGACTGTTCCACCCTGCACAACTGTCTGTTGAGGCAGCTGGATGGTTGTCTCCTGGGGGTCTCCTGTCCTTTCCTCCAGGTACATCTGGGGGCTGGGCTGTGGACCCCGGACAATCTTGGACTTCCACAACAACAAGAAGACTCTCCAGGAACCCATAATTACTTGTTTTAATTCTTTACTTGACTAGCAAGTGATCTGGTTTCAAGGCAAGGCAAGGGTTAAAACTGGATTTATGGATTGTTAGAGATGCTTTCCTTCCTCATTTCCATTAAGGATTGGCTCTCTCACTTTCTCTCTTTCTTCTTGCCTTCCCCCTCTTCTTTAAATATGTGGGTTGGAGAGGGAATATTTCTTGGTGGCTCTTGACAGATTTGGCCTTTTGTGATGTTTCTTGGTAGATATGGCAACCACTTCAGGACACTGGAATGTCTGTCACAGTTAGAGTTGCCACCACTGCCTTATCAAATACCGGGAGATTTTGAGGGCGGTGTCTGTGGAGGCTGCAGTTTGGGGAGGATGCGATGGTGCATCTAGACCAAATTCTAGGAATTCTCCCTAATCTCTGTGGTAAAGACCATAGAGTCATGGGAAAATTCACTCTGGAGGGGGTAGCAGAAAGAATGTTATGGGGCACCCACCTCCTTTTATTTTTCACCCTAAACATCTAGCCTGCTGAAGAGTTATGATGAACTTCAAATCTTGTTCACCTTACGTCTTCTTAGGACCAAAGCAGATATAATACAGATAATGAATCTGTATCTGTCTGTAACAAGAAATTGCACACATGTGCAGCTGCAATTTGAATTGCGGTTATGTGGGAAAGGAAGAGGGGATATGTCTCTTCCGTTCTCACTTAATTTTGTGAACCAAATGTTGGAACCTCTATTCTTTTTTAGGTAGGTAAAGGTAACTGTGCAAGCACCGAGTTATTACTGACCCATGGGGGGGGACGTCACATCCCGACGTTTTCTTGGCAGACTTTTTACGGGGTGGTTTGCCATTGCCTTCCCCAATCATCTACACTTTACTCCCAGGAAATTGAGTACTCATTTTACCGACCTTGGAAGGATGGAAGGCTGATTCAACCTTGAGCTGGCTAGCTGAACCTGGCTTCCGCCAGGATTGAACTCAGGTCACGAACAGAGTTTGGGCTGCAGTACTGCAGCTTCCCACTCTGTGCCACAGTGCTTTATCGCAAGCACTGAGTCATTACTGACCCGTGGGGGGACGTCGCATCACGGCGTTTTCTTGGCAGACTTTTTATGGGGTGGTTTGCCATTGCCTTCCCCAGTAATTACAAAAATAGATTGGTCTTTAAAGGGCATGTTAATAATAACAGCATGGGGAGCCCAGTTTTGCTCAGCAAAACTGTGCAGGGGTTAGAGAGTTACATTTCCTCTCTGCATGGCTCCCGTTCCAACTGGGACTGCATGCTTATACAATTTATATTTTACTGATGGACAGACATCCTTGATTTCCATCTCATCTATTTTAGCCTTTAGCCAATTCTAATCAAGGTAACGCACGGTAGCTTGCTTTGGATGCTTTTCTAATGGATCAACCTTCACTTTTTATTTACAATACACAGTAAGTCTTCAGTGTTCTCTATTCATCATGAAATTGATTCTGTAAAACTATGCCTGGAACATCCTAGCATTTGAGGAAGTGAGCAACATGGAACAATGCTTTTAATATCTAAACCAGGCTTTAAAATAGGGTTCCGTGCGGTACTTAAAGATTTTTAAAAAAGGTCCCAGGGCACAGAAAGAAATCACTGTACACCTCTCAAAAGCCCCACACACTTTTATAAGTTACAGTGAGTTCTTAAATCTCAAGCCAATTAAATTGCTTTATGCTCCTGTGGTACAAAGATGGCCAAAGAGATTTCATTGGAAATATAATACAAAACAAAATTCTTAAGTCCAGAAGCAGAGCTTTTGTTTAGCACTCACCAGTGACCAGGTGAGAAACTATGTAAGCTTTCATACAGGGGGTTCATAAATAAATCACAAATTACCCCCAAAGAGAAGTGGTATCTCTACTCTGTTGCCTATGAGTTTAGTTGTCTTTAGATAACATTGTCAATGTGCTAAAAAATAAATAAATCATAGATTGTACCCTGGGGTACTTTTGTACCCCAATCCAGATTTCAATGTGACTTGGGGTAGCAAATGTCCCACCAAAAATAGCTTGAATACCCACCAATTTGACTCACGATCTGTCCACAAGTCTGAATTCTAGAGATGACTGTTTCGATAAAGTTTTTGCCTATAGGTTAACAGTTCCTATTTGTTTATGTAAAAAAGGTGGTTGTGCTATGATCATACTGCTCTTTTGTGGGTTCCTCCCACCATCTCCACTACTGACTTCCTCCTGCTCTTTGCCTCATTCTTTAAATACACAAAAGATTAACATTATACAATTAGTGATGTTTCCCTTTCAGGGTGCATTGACTGTGGCAAATCGGGGCCTTTCCTCCCACTGATAGACCCCACTCTGTCTTCCCCTCCCTTTTTGCCTAGCCAGGCACCTGAAGGGGCGGACTCCCTTTCCTGTCTCCAGGTAGTTGCTGCCTCCTCTGTCCCTGTATGGGGTTCCGGTTAGGCGGGACAGACTCCTAACCTCCCTCTGGTTATGTCCCTTTGTATTCCTTGACCTCTCTCTCCCCTCCTAGCAGACCCAAGTGGTTGGGGATTTATGTGGAACAGAGGGTCTTCATTCCTTCATTAATCATCAAAATTTATTTAAGATTATAACTCCACCCAGACAAGTATGCAGTGAACGGAAGACAATACGTAACATAAGGAAAAAACAAAACCTCTAATCTCCCTCCCTCCTTCTCTATACTCATGCCCTATCTGGATGTTGTATAGGGCAGGCACAATACTTTGTTACCTGGGGTTTAACTTAAACCTACAACAACCCTCAGAGCCATCCCTCTCTCTCTTCAGCCACAAACTGTCAACTTCCAACCCCCCCCTCTACCAACTGACTCGCTCTCCCTCCAATCAAATTCCACTCCAGAACTGGCCCCTCCCTCCTGCAGCACCTAGAAAGTTAAATTCACCAACAGAATGGCGTTTCTCCACACTGACCAACGGGCTCTGTGTTGACCAGTAGCAAAGGCAGCCAACCTGTCCAGATCGAAATGACTGGTGAACACGTGATCTCACATAGCCTCATGGGAACTGTTGCTTTTTTTAAACTTCCATGGCTCATACAAAGTAGGTCATTTACATGATACATCCTGACTCTGCGGACACATAGAGTGAGTTAACAGCTGTGCTCAAAAATTAGGTTAATTAAATCAGGGCTAGTGTTAGCAGAACCTGAGGTGGGGTAGTTGCCAGGGCTTCTGGTGGGGTCCATTGCCATTGACTTCTACCCACGCATCTTCTGTACCATCGGTCAGCATGCCCTTCACCTTCTGTTTGCTCGAAGTACTCCAACAGCCATGCTCTCAGCTGCCTGGTATCACTGGAGAAGGTCATATGGACGGTGCACTGTGGGGCACTCCTGCTAGCCACGGCAGCAGCAGCACCTGCTGCCTGCACTGGCTAGTGCTGTCAGGGAAAGTGTATGACTGTGCTACAGGCAACGGAGCATGGGAAATGGGAAGGCTTGTGAGTGGGAGAAGGAGGCACAGGCAGTTTGGGGGCACGCAGGTGGGAGGGGGAACTGGCAGTGAGCAGATAATAGGGTTGCCATGTTCCCTCACCCCCTGGGCAAAAGGTCTGAGGCTGGCACCCAACTTTTTGCTTTCCCTTCATGTGTGTGCTCTGTGTGTGTGTTCCCGGCCTGCATGATGACATCATTCCAGAAAGTGTCATCATTGTGTGGGTCACGTGCATCCCTAGGAGCACTCCTGTGCTCTGCAGGGGGCTGAATCGGGCCTGATTTGCCCCAGAATCAGCCCAAACCAGGCCTGAATCATCTCAAATCTGGCCACTGCAGAGCTCAGGAGCACTCCCATGCTCTTCAGTAGCTTGATTCAGATTGACTCAGGCCTGAATTGGGCTGCTGCAGCGCTTGAGAGTGAGCCATTCTGCCGAAGAGTATGCCCTGGGAGCAGGTCCCCCAAAACCCCACCTGCCAGGTAAGCTGGGGCTGGGAGCGGGGGATCCCCTGCCCTCAGCGGGGGACTGGCAATCCTAGCAGATGAGGACCCCAGGAACTCTCCACCCAGCCCCCCTCCCCAAATCTAAAACTGGCCTTGACTGGCCTGGCCCTGTTTCAATGGGATCTGTTCTTTTACCCAGAGGAGTTAGCCGTGTTAGTCTGTAGTAGCAAAATCAAAAAGAGTCCAGTAGCACCTTTAAGACTAACCAATTTTATTGTAGCATAAGCTTTCGAGAATCACAGTTCTTTTCGTCAGATGCATGGAGGGCAGAAAGAAACTGGTCAAATATAGAGGAGGAGAGGGGAAGGGAGGGGGGAGGAGGAGAGGAGGGATGTAAACAACTCCTTTGATATGGAGATGCAAACAGCTCCTTTTGATGTGGGGATCAGTTTGCTTGTGTAAAGGTTCAAAGGAGTTTGCCGTGTTAGTCTGTAGTAGCAAAATCAAAAAGAGTCCAGCACCACCACCAAGACCATACAATTCCACTGCAGCACAAGCCTTCGATAACCACAGCCCTCCCCACCAGATGCATCTGACAAAGAGAACTGTGGTCCTCGAAAGCCCACGTCAGGTGCCACTGGACTCTCCCTGACCCCGCCTATGTAAATGAAATCAGTTACCTGTGATAATGAGATAACCATTCATAGTCCCTATTCAGTCCCAGCTCGACAGAGTCAAATTTACATATGAATTCCAATTCAGCAGCTTCCCGTTGGATTTTGTTTTTGAAAGGTTTCTGTTGAACTACAGCGACCTTTAAGTCTTTGATGGAATGTCCTGGTAGATTGAAGGGTTCTCCCACTGGTTTCTGGACGTTGCCATTTCTAATGTCAGATTTGTGTCCATTTATTCTTTTGCGTAGAGGTTGGCTGGTTTGTCCAATGTACAGAGCAGAAGGACATTGTTGGCACATGAGGGCACATATCAGATTGGAGGATGAGCGGCTGTAAGAGCCAGAGACAGTGTAGTTGATGCCATTGGGTCCTATAATTGTATTCCCTGGGTTGATGCCATTGGGTCCTGTAATTGTATTCCCTGGGTAGATATCGGGGCGGAGCTGGCATCTGGGTCTGTTGCAGGGCCTGGTACCTGTGCTGGTGACTCTGCTGGCCGATTCATGATTGTAAGTGAGAAGTTGTTTAAGGTTGGGGGGCTGTCTGTAGGCAAGGAAATGTCTTCCACCCAGGGCTTCTGAGAGAGAGGTATCATTTTCCAGGATGGGTTGTAGCTCACTGATGATACGTTGGATGGGTTTGAGCTGGGAGCTATAGGTGACAACCAGTGGTGTTCTGTTGTTAGTTCCTTTAGGTTTGTCCTGGAGCAGACTGTTTCTGGGTACTAGTCTGGCCCTGTTGATTTGTTTCCTCACTTCATTTGGTGGGGACTGTAGCCCCAAAAATGCTTGTTGTAAATCTCTTAAGTGGGAATCTCGATCAAGAGCATTGGAGCAGATACGGTTGTAATGTAATGCTTGGCTGTAGACAATAGACCGAGTGGTATGTTTAGGGTGGTAGCTGGAGGTATGTAGATATGAGTATCAGTCTGTTGGTTTCCTGTATAAGGTGGTATTTATCCATCCATTATGTAGTTGTACAGTGGTGTCCAGGAAGTGTACCTGTTGTGTAGAGTGGTCCAGGCTTAGGTTGATAATAGGGTGAAAGTTGTTGAAGTCCTGATGAAATCTCTCAAGGGCTTCCTTCCCATGGGTCCAAATGATGAAGATGTCATCCAGGAATCTTAAGTATAGTAGTGGTTCCAGTGGATGGGAGCTGAGGAAGCGTTGCTCCAAGTCCGCCATGAATATGCTAGCATATTGTGGTGCCATGCGTGTGCCCATGGCTGTGCCATTAACCTGTAGATATAAGCTGTCACCAAATTCAAAGTAATTGTGAGTGAGTACGAAGTGGCAAAGTTCAGTGGCGAGGTGTGCTGTGGTTTTGTCCAGGATAATATTCCTGATGGCTTGCAGTCCATCTGCATGTGGGATATTGGTGTACAGGGCCTCCACATCCATGGTTGCTAGGATGGTGTCATCTGGTAGGTTGTCAATGGACTGTATTTTCCTGAGGAAGTCAGTGGTGTCCCATAAATAGCTGGGTGTGCTGGTGGCATAGGGCCTGAGGATAGAGTCCATGTATCCTGAGACTCCTACTGTGATAGTGCCAATTCCTGAAACAATGGGGCATCCTGGGTTACCTGGTTTATGGATTTTGGGTAGTAGGTAGAATTTTCCTGGTCGTGGTTCTTGGGGTGTGTCCGTATGGATGCATTCTTTGATGTCCACGGGGAGAGTCTTTAATATTTTATTGAGTTCTCTTTTGTATTGCTCCATAGGGTCAGAAGGTAGTATTTTATAGAATGTTGTATTGGAGAGTTGTCTTTCTGCTTCTTGTAGGTAGTTATGTTTGTCCATGATGATAACTGCTCCGCCTTTGTCAGCTTCCTTGATTACGATGCCAGAATTATTTTGGAGGCTGTTTATGGCATCTCTTTCTGCATGGCTGAGGTTCTGCTTTAGGTGTTGTTGTTTGTCAATTATTTCAGCCTGGGTACGTCGACGGAAGCATTCAATGTAAAAGTCCAATGAGGAGTTCCAGCCCTCAGGGGGTGTCCATGTGGAATTCTTTTTTCTGGAGTTTTGTAACGATGATTGTGTATTGCTGGGTTGGGGGGGTGATTGCTACTGTGATGGTGTCTGTTCAGTGCTTTGTTCATCATTTTGTTCAGCAGAGTAGTTGAAGAATTCTTTCAGTCTTAGGCGTCTAAAATAGGCCTCCAGGTCTCCACAAAGTTGTATGGTTTGTGTGGGTCTGGTTGGGCAAAAAGATAGTCCACGTGAGAGGACAGATTCCTCTGCTGGGCTCAGTTTGTGGCTGGAGAGATTGATGATGTTGCTAGGTGGATCCAAAGTGCTCTTGTTCCCTGTTGCATGCAGGAGTTTTGAGAATTTCTTCTCCTTCTTGTTCTGTAATTCAGTAAATACAGTGCAATAAATAGTTTCTCTGGTTTTGGTAAACATCTGCCAGTTCCTGGTCTGTGCAGAGGGATTGTTTTTCATGGAAGAGTCTAGTTCAGAGATCTCCTCTCCTCCTCCCCTCCTCTCTCCTCCTCTATATTTGACCAGTTTCTTTCTGCCCTCCATGAATCTGACGAAGAGAACTGTGATTCTGAGAGATCTCTGTCTTTTGGTGCTACACCTCTGAAGATGCCAGCCACAGCTGCTGGCGAAACGTCAGGAACTACAATGCCAAGACCACGGCAATACGGCCCAGAAAACCCACAACAACCATAGAACTGTGATTCTCGAAAGCTTATGCTACAATAAAATTGGTTAGTCTTAAAGGTGCTACTGGACTCTTTTTGATTTTGTTCTTTTACCTGTGATTGAGAAGATTCTACATACCAGCTGCACAGGCACAAAAGCTGCCGCAAGCTACCACATCTATGTTACAAATGTATCTTGTTTATTACCCGTCTATGGCTGTGCGGCTGCAGTGGCCTGGATGCTCGGCATGGCGTTGGATCCATACTTTGTGCAAAAACAGGTTCGGCCTGCATGTAAACAAACACTTTGTGGTAAGTCTAAATGTCAGTTGCATTCAGGCCGAAGCCTGCAGCATCCTTACATCTTTGCTCTGAATTCTGTTGCTTAGCCTCCCCGCTATCCTAATTCTCTTTTATATATATATATATATATATATATATATATATATATATATATATATATATATATATATATATATATATATATATATATATATATATATATATATATATTTAATAACTACAATAACAGTAACTACAAAAGACTACAATAGCACAAGGGAAGGGAAAGAAGGGAGAAAAAAAAGAAAAAGGGAGGGGGGGTGGAGAAAAGGGGAAGGTAACCTACAAACACTAGACGCTATCCTAATTCTCTAAATGTATATGCATCGTTTATAACCATGTACATTTGATGAGGCTCAGTCCAAAAGAAAACTGTGCGGGTCACACATGAGACTTTTCTTCTCTCTTTGAAAAAGAAAATGTTCCAAAGTGCTTTTTTTAAAAAAAATGGTCAGCACGAAATAATTCCAAAGGTACACAGCAAAGCAACAATACACTACTGATGTCCTATATTTAGCAAGATACATGCAAGTTAGTTACATTTTAACCAGACAAGAGGCCTCCTAAAAGCATATTCTTTCCTGTTGCCTTGTTTACAGAACTCTTTCCTTTTCTTTTCGCAATAATGAAATACGCCTGTACGCTTTCGCCTCTGTTTGGTTATCAGTAAGCCATTGTGTGACTAACAATGGCTCCTATTCCCTCCCCCCCCTTTCCACAATGCTTTGTAGAATAATGCTATTCATCCCCTACGGAATCGCTGCTTCATAAAAGGTATTGATGAAAGGTGGGGTAGATTTACTCAAGTTTTCAGTATAATAATCCTATTGTTCACTCCTTGGGCTTGCCTGACGAAAGGCCCTTAATGTAAACAGCCGAGCTAGTGTGCTTTGTGATTATATACTGAGGGGTCTGTTTAAGGTGGGCATTCCTGTTTTCTTTGATATGACTCATTAAAGCCCAACCGGTGTGGGTATAGTTTACAGTCTTCGCTGTGTTAGTCGGTGGCTTATGTCTGAATTCTTGCATGCCTTCTGAACGGTATTTTGTCTGCACTTAAAAGAAAGGCCCACAGTGCAAGCGGCAACCTTATGCTTTTCATTAGGTCCCACCTGTCAGCTGAGGGTGTTTGTTGTAACAAGACAAATGACCTTTTCATCTTTGTGGCCTGCTTCACTAGATGTCTATTTTGTGGAAAGCAAATGCTAAGACTCCTTGCTTTTCAAGTCCTTCTCTTTACTTTAGGGCTGTCTCGCAATCACACGTGGCTTATTTCTGTCTTGGTAATAATAATCTCTATGTTGGAAAATAACATAGATACCTATTATTTCATTCCTCTTATGTTTTGCCCCATTCCCTCCCCATCATGGAGGACAGATCTCTCAATGGCTACTAGCCAAGGTGACCATAGGGTTCCCTTTCATTTATATTTTGCCCCATTCCCTCCCCATCATGGAAGATAGGTCTCTCAATGACTATGAATCATGGTGACTCTAGAGGTCCTCCATATCCATCGGCACTAAAATTCTGAACACCAGTGCTAAGAGGCAATATCAAGGGAAGGCTTTGGTGTTGTGTGCATTGGCCCTCCAGGGTAAATGGTTGGTCATGACATGAAAAGGGATGTTGGACTAGGTGGCCACTGGTATGATCCATCCGGAGAGCGTTCTTATCCTAAGGCCCTCAGGATGGGAGACCATCAAGGAAGTCCAGGGGCACTATTATGCAGAGGCAGGCGATGGCGAAACTCCTTTGTTCATCTCTTGCTTTGAAAACCCTCTGGGGTCACCATAAGTCAACTGCAATTTGATGGCATTTCACACACACACAGGACGCTAAATCCAATGTGGGGCGTCGAGATCTCCTGGAATTACAAGTGCTCTCCAGATGACAGAGATCAGTTCCCCTGGAGAAAATGGCTGCTTTGAGGAGTGGAGTCATACTCAGCTGACCTCCCTCTCTTCCCCAAACTCTGCCCTCCCCGAACTCTACCCACAAATCTCTAGGAATTTCCCAACCAAGATTTAACATTTTTGTTTACCCATGGACCTTTATTACAACTCCTCAGTTCCTTCTTTACCTCAGGAGAGCCCTGGTCGCAACTAACCCTCCTTTTTTCTCCACACACACAGCGCTTTAGGTGTTTCTCTACTTTATCCAGGGTTTTTACCACAAGAACACTTTCTGTTTGGGGTCTTGAATCCCACTACTAACACCACCTCTGGTGTTTTGCCTCTTTTGTATGATCTCTACATTGTTGCCTCCTCAAAGGTTTTCATTGCCACCAAAGGCTCATCTATTTTCTGTTTAACTGCTATTATAGGAAGGCATGGGGTAGCCGTGAGGTAAAAAAGGCATTCTTTTTTGCTTAGCCAAAAGTAAAATGTATTTATAAGTTCATAAATGAGATGGTGGCAGAATGTTGATAAGCATATTGGTTTCAGAATAGTTTCATAAACACTATAAACTAGTGTTTTCAAAAATCACTACATATTCTTTAAGGTATATTTACAGATCCAGTCGCAAAGAAAGACTGATTTTCCACACAGATCTTCACTAACAGAATAAACACTCCTCTCATCCCACAGGAATAGATTCCCTCAGGCTTTCCCACAACATTTACCTGATTCAGCCAAAAATGAATATTTTCTCTTAATACTCTGATTAAAACCTGCAGTTCGCTCTGCCCTACTCTGCTACCATTTAATTACAGCACACTCCATCCACCCTTCCTTCTTACTCCAGAGGCCTCCATTTAAATCTACAGTAACCAATATTCAACCCTCCTCCCACATTAATAGACAGAAATAAAACACAGAAATGAAATTAAATCATGCCCTCAAGTCATAATTGACTTATGGCGACCCCTGGTGGGGTTTACATGGCAAGAGACTAACAGAGGTGGCTTGCCATTGCCTGCCTCTGCAACCCTGGTCTTCGTTGGAGGTCTCCCATCCAATTACTAACCAAGGCTGACCCTGCTTGGCTTCTGAGATCTGACGAGATCAGGCTCTCCTGGACTATCATATAAAACATTACACTGGAGTTGGCAACCCTACTTTACAGCTCAGCAAATCAAACGCATGAGTTCAGTCATGTATGGTGGATCCAAGAAGGCCTCAATAAAGTTCCTTTTATGCTGCCTGATTGAGGATGAGAAAAGAGAGGTTTTCAAGTATCCATGGGATTGCACTACATAGTTGATAGAGTATGTTTGTCCTGACCTGGACAACCCAAGCAACCCTGATCTTATCAGATTTCAGAAGCTAAGTAGGGTCAGCTTTGGTTAGTAATTGGATGGGAGACCTCCAACGAAGACCAAGGTTGCAGAGGCAGGCAATGGCAAACCACCTCTCTTAAAGTGAAGCTACAAGTGACTTTCTTCACGTGGAGAACACTAGATCTTTCTCGCAAGGTTACCTGGGAAGTGAAGCCCGAGTGACCTTCCCCTCTCTGTTATAATCGCTGCCTGAAGAGCTTCTACTTTCTCCAAAGGTGTCCTGTGGGCTGCCTGCTCCTGGGGAGCTGCTCTGGAGAAAGCGGCCATGTTGGTGAAGCTTCAGCCGCAGCGACAGTGGAAGGATCGTAGAAGGAGTTGTAGCAGATCCTTCCACTGTCACTGTGGCTGAAGCTTCTCCGACGCGGCTGCTTTCTCCAGAGCAGCTCTCCAGGAGCAGGCAGTCCGCAGGATGCCCTGGGAGAAAGTATCAGCTGCCTGCCCACAAACGAAGCCCTCTTGTGGCTCTTCAGGCAGCGATTCTAACAGAGAGGGGAAGGACACTCGGACTTCACTTCCCAGGTAACCTTGTGAGAAAAATCTAGTGTTCTCCACATGAAGAAAGTCACTTGTAGCTTCGCTCTTAGTCTCTTCCCTTAAAAACCCCAGCAGGAGTTGCCATAAGTCAGCTATGACTTGACAGCCGTTTCTACCACTAGAGTTTGTTTGTACTTGTGGGTCATGTTAGGCAAATCTTGGATAGACAAACCAAGTATAGTCCCATTTTGAACCAGTCTGGGGTTACCTTTTTTACTGAAGAATTTCCACCATTTATAAAATATTTACCACTTGTACCTGTGCAGCACTATTTCCCCCTTAAAAAGTCCAACCTACCCATTTTGAAAGAAAGATTTCAGTCAGCCATGCTGGGATCCCAGTATATGACCTCCTCATTAAATTCTTCATTGTTTCATATTTTATTCTGCATTACTCTTCCCAGACGAAAAGTGTCCCCACAATTCCAGCCCGGAAGAAATCCCACAGAAATTGAACATATACAAAAAATATTGGAATCCTAGTTGTGTTCTTAGTCAACCATAACCCTCCCTTGACACTAATGAGCGTTAGGAGGGCATGGAAGTGGGGGCGGGGGGGGGGGGGAAAGAGACTCTCGTCCTTTAGTTAATGGAGCCCATAATATGTTTTAGTGAGACAACCCAATGTTCTAAATATCACAAAGCCCAAAGGAGGTAGGAAGGCATTTCTTGGCACCAACGAGGGTCGATTCATTGCCGGAAAGTGGGTTGCTCTTTCTTCTCCACTGAAAGTTGAGGCAAATGCACCGATCATTTTCCACTAATGAGGAAAAGGGAAGGGAGACAAATGTAAACCAGGCAAGCCAAACGAGCGCAACGCGAATAAGCCATTGGACTCATCAGTTTGCCGTGCATAAAACCATCTGGCTGAGAATTTATAAACACTTCCTGCATCTGTACATGGGCAAAGAGTAGGGTCTGCCTCTGGTCACGGCCGTGGTGCCACACTGAGTTTATCCCACGCGGTAATGAAAAAATGTGAAAATCTCTCGATAAGCCCAAAGAATAAAACAACCACATGAATATATAGCAAAGTTGGGGCCATTCTTTCTCTCCCTTCCTGCCCCCGCCGCCATTATTAATATGATTATTGTTTAACCTTGGCTGGTTTATAATGCTGAACATATGTATCCTTGGCCTTAATCACCTTGTCAAGTTAAACGATATACTTAACTTCATTTACATGACACATGATCTAATGTTCGAGAACAACAATGCTATTGTAGCACTCACTGAAATGTCTGAGCCAAGCGCCAGAAGAAACCACTGGACTGATTGCTGAAAGTCCCCTTGGAAGGGGGCTTAGTCCCTTACCTGCAATTGGACTGTAATACCAACATTGTTACCAACATCTGGCTCTAATCAGCTTGGAGGCCTGATATGTTACTCCTGTGGCACATAAATTCAGCATTATATTCTTTTTCAAGCCTCTCCCCACTGCTTGCCCCACGACAGCCCATTCTTCCCCCCCTTCAGGGTTTTAAGGACAAGATAGATTCATGGCTCCGCAGAGTCTAACAAAATGGAAAACCGCAAACCGAGTAAGTTACTGCCAGGTTTCATAGGCTATACCTAGCTGGTACCGTACGCACCACTTAAATAATGGAATTTTATGATCTTGCTCTGGGCTTTCAAAAAGCGAGTTACTAGAGAAAGCAAAGTTATTTTTTTTTCCATGGTAGAGGAGGGGGTGAAGAGGGACACCCTCTATTTAATTCTTTTTAAAAAAAAATCAAAAGCACTCCAAGCCATCCCATTTGCATTTTGGCCGTCGATTTGCATACATCACTTTGCAAATTAGAAATGCTGCAGAGTCAAAGATAGATCAGTGACTGATCTACCAGTCACATTTGGGGCAATCGTTTAAAATACATTTTAGTGCTTAGCATTAATTGTTTTAGGATGTTACTGATGAGCCTTTGAAGAAGGCTAGATAGAATGATAAACATTCCATTATAAACACTATATAAGATCATTTTTTTCTGGATGCAAAAGTAGTTGAATTTGCCAATGGCCACAGTGTGTGAAACATTTTTGTTGTTCTAGTAATTTTTTTTAAAAAAATCAGTGTACAGTTTGTATACGTAGATCGAATCTAATATTTCTGAATTTGACAATTCTGTTCACAGTGCCCATGTCTGTTATCCTTCTGGTGAATCTGCTTATGATTTAGGCTTACTGGAAAGAATATTCTTTAATCATGATATAATTCCACCGTCGTAAGAACACAAAAGCAGCTTTGCTGGATCAGACCAGAATAATCTAGTCCAGAATCACATTTCCTGTCATGGCCAATCAGATGTTTCCAGAAGACCTTCAAGTAGATTATTGCCTCTGAACATGAATGTTTCGTTTAGCCATCGTAGCAAATATAGTGATTGATGGATCTGTTCTCCACGTATGAGTCTAACCCTCTTTTGACACCAGCTACGTGAGGGCTGCAGTGAATCCCACCAAGTTGTTTATTCAAATTCTCTTTGAGTAGAGAAATACTTTCTTTTGTTTGTTCTGACTCTACTGCCTATCAACTTTATTGGGTGCATGTGAATTGCGGTGTCATGGGGAAGGGAGAAAGAGTTCTCTCAATTCTGTTTCCAAACTGACCAGCACTGCCATTTATGCAAGGGAGTTGTAGGCTGCCATCTGGGTTGGATTGGAGCAGGAGTTTCCCATGGGAGCCAGAAAGTACAAAGCAGAGACCGTCCTGGAAAGCCAGAGTGCATTCATCAATGGATCTGTCTAGGTATAAGCATGAGCGGGTGTGGGAGAATGATGAAGTACCAAACGTTAGCTACCGACCAAGGAGTCTTAGCAACTGCTGGCCCTAATCCTGCCTCAACACCAAGCTCTTTCATCCTAATGAGTGCCAGATAACTGGATAATGCACAATTTTATAAACTATCAACATTCTCATGAAATGTCAACACTTTCACCCCAACTACATTCATTCCAGTAAGAGAAGAGCATGCGTAAGAAATCATAGAATCATAGAGTTAGAAGGGGCCTTACAGACCATCTAGTCCAACTCCCATCTAGTCCAAACTCATCATGCACCTGTAAGCCTACAAAGTCCATGCTGCAGTGTAACTATGAGCGAAACAAAAACCCAGAGTAATATTTTAACAGTATAATCTATGCACACCTAAAAAATTCATCCTTATGATTGGAACACAGATGGAGGGTCATACCAAACTCCCAAACTGTGTCCACAGCCTTTAAACTTCAGAATACATAGCACAGCGTGTCTGTAAATGAAACAACTGTGCAAAAACATCAGCAAGTGCGAAGGCATGACAGTATCAATGGAATTAGATAAAATGTGAACAGGTAGATGGATTTTTTCCCCATGCAAATCTACCACCTGGGGACAGGATAGCAGAACTGAATTTCTATCTGCGGTTTGGCACCTGACCAGTTAGCTCTCAATACATAGCGTCATATGCAAACCACAGTCATTTTTATAATGTACGTTGATTATCACACTAATAATATCTGTTGGCGCGGCTTCTATTGCAATTGCTTTAGTGGATTTCTGGTCTGAAAATAATCTGGATAATCTCACGATCTGCATCACCTTTACAACCTGGGGTTTGAAGATGCAATCTACCTCCCATTGAAGCCAGTGACACAACTCCTATTGCGTTTAATGGGTCTGCATTGCACCTTTTGTCAGCTAATAAATGCTAAGTACTGTGATTGTTCTGTCTGACTTTATTCTTTGCACTACCATTTTGCAGATGTATTGTTATCTGAGTGGGAGATTGCTGGGACCCAAAATGATAATTTCTCTTTGAGTAGTCCCATTGTGGATTGCAGCCTTGGTTTGCGGCACTCTGGAATCTCTTGCACAAATTACATGTTTTCAAACAGGAAGGTCGATTAAATGCGGAAAAAAGGCCATTATGAAACTGAACCTACTGCATATTGCCTTTGCATTCATTCCTAAATATAGACTCGTATTATGTATAAATAATAGCGAATCTATTTCTATTGATAGAAAGAGAATAAAGCAAATGTTTCCTTATGATAATCATTTTTAAACATTTCACTTGGCATGCTCGTGAACCTGGGCTTTCTCTGCAATGGATTTTTAGCAAACATTGAATACCCGAGCAGCGCGGCAAAATGCTAACAATTTAACTTGTATCATCACTTTAATTACTACATTAAACAATGGAGTGCGGCAATTCTAAAACGTTACAGAGTCTTTCCCTGACTTTATTCTGAAATGGCAAGATCTAGCAGAGGCTTATGGAAATGGCCCCCTTCAGCCAGGAGTTTCTTTTGCATTAATGCTTCCTTCTGTTAATTATTGCAAACAATTAGCACTTCATTGGAAGCACTCTGGCAACATCCCATAGGAGAGATGGCTGTTATGCAGTGACATCGTGGTGCACGGTGCTTGATAACAAGTGGAAACATAGGACAGTTTCCTGCCCCATGGAGTTCACATTTTAAAGACAGATGAAGGAGGGAGAATAGAGGGAAATACGGGAGAGAAGATCTGGTTGTTAACAAAGGAAGCTACATGTTTGGGGAGGCTACAGAGGTTGGGAAGAGATCCAGAGGGGGGCGATGGATGGTTTAGTAAGCGTTTCATGGGAAAAGTGGGACTTGAGGAGGGATTTTAAGGAAGTGGTTGTACTGGGTGGTACCCATGCTGGAAAGAAATTCAAGGGACCAGAAGCAGCAAGGGAGAAAGGGAGCATTATCTGGGCTGGGAATAAAATGAGCGTTGGAACACAACAATAACAAAGGTCTACAAAAATATGCACTGGGTAGAGAAAGCGGGTGGGGAGGGAAGGTGGCATGGTACAGCCCAATCTAGTCAGATGTCAGAAGCTAAGCAGGTTTGGTACTTGGATGAGCAACCACCAAGGAAGACTCTGCAGAGGTAGGCACTGGCAAACCACCTCTGTTTATCACTTGCCTTGAAAGCTCCTTGCTGGGGTCACCATCAGTTGGGTAGAGAGAAATCTCTCTCCCTCTCCCACAACACTAGAAGTCAGAGTCACCCTATGAAATTGATTGGCAGTAGATTCAAGACAGAGAAAGGAAATGCTACTTTGCCCAATGAGGAGCTGAGTTGTGGAACTTGAGGCACAAGATGTGGTGATGGCCATTGGTTTTAAAGGATTTCAGTGGTAAGGAGGGGCAAAATTTATGGAGGATAAGGCTACCCTACAAATGGGCAAAATCAACAGCTGCCTGTACATGCTCTGTGGTGGCCTCCACCCTAGGGAATGGCCTGCTCGAAGAAGTCAGGAAAGCTCCCACTCTCCTGGCTGTTTGCAAACTATGCAAAACTGAATTATTCAGAAGGGATTTGTATACAGGTTATAGGACTGTGCTATAAAGAAATGGTTCATAGAGATGTGTTGGTAAAGCAATAGGAACTGTAGGCTATACTGCTGTGCACTGATTGTTGCTGTAATAACCCTCCTATTGGATAGTTGCTCATGTTTTGCTTCAGCTCTGCATCAGTTTGCTGCTTGTTCTCAAATTTCTATTGTATTGTTTATTGCACATATTGTTTATTGAATGTCCCAGCCATTGATCATATTGACTTCCAATGTGTAATCTGCCTGGAGTCTCAGTGAGAAAGGTGGACTATAAATAACACAAATAAAATTATAGTTGAATGGGGTGTTAGCCGAATTGCCGAATGGCGAATTAATAGGCAATAGGCATATATTATGGGATCATAACCTGTGTATACCAGGGTCAGAGTTTCCAGAGCGCACAATGAAGAAGGAGACTTAGTATTTTAAAACGAATCATGGATTTTACTTAAGAACCGTTAAGTTTACAGAGTTTAGGAATCACACACACATTCAGTACAGCTCTAGGAAATCAAAGGGTGGAAAGGGTATAGAGACAGTTGCGTTAGCAGTAAAGATGGTTGGTGGGCGATATGCACCTGTCCATCGAGAAACAGAGATTCAGCAGTGAGGGGCACAATGCCTCGTGGAGTGACCAGCACTACACGAGGTTGGGCAGAGTGGGAGTGAGATCTTGAGCATCTGATCTGTCACCAGAAAGGGTCACCTTAAATAGCTAATTTCTATTCTGGGGCAAGACCTGTGGTGGCTTTCATGCCCTTTTAATGGTTCTCAGGAAATCTAACAAAAGTAATTCATGTGCCGTTTTAGTGGGACATAAGAAATCTGGGGTGGACACTTTGGAATCAAATATTTGTCTTTGTGACACCTCAGAAGGGACAAAAGGGGCAGGGAGGAAAGACGGGCGAGGAATGATTGGATTGCCTGATAGTCCATGACTTGATGGGTGGAAGCGATTATCTTGATGGGCAATGAACAGAGTCCAAAGGTGTCTTGCTTCAAGTCATTGTCTTTGGCTGGACAATGACATCTGCATTCCAGGAGGCACACCTGGAAAGTGGTGCATGGCAGGAGCGCTGGCATGTCATGGCTTCCACCGGAAAATAGTTGTCCTCTCTAAACAGTCTCTGGAACATGGCTCCTCCTTGGCCCACTACTGGTCCCGGTTCCGGTAAGGATCTCAGCAGTGGCTGGCATCTTGGCAAGCAGGCACGTTGATCTGGGTGCTGAGAGGCTACTCCAGAATGGTCCAGGGAGGGATACGTGTGAGCACTGGCTAGGGGGTGCCCTGCCAGTGCCACGAAGTTCCGCTTCTATGCATAGGCCTCAGGGCCAAGTGGTGTACAGCTCATGTAAAGCTCATGTCCAGGTTCTGGGGGGCAGGAGAGGTTCCAGGCAACAGGGGCTGCCTAGATCAGAAGCAGAATATCTGATCATCAGACGAGGGCTGTTGTGCATGGATCCTCGCTGTGGGCTTACCTGTGACATCTGAGTGACCATTGTTGGAAAGAGAATGCTAGACCAGATGTGCCATTGGTACGATACAGCACAGATACTCTTATGCTGTTCAGTTGTTAAGATAGCATGCGAGGCTTTCAAAGACCAGTCCTTTCCTGCCAAAAACTCTGCTTTCATTTTTTTTTAAATACCCACTTGCTGTTTGAATATCCCGGGAAAGGAGGAAAAGGCTTACTCATGATTCCCTGTTCTCACTCTGTAAGAGAGAATTATAGCTGCCACGGGGGACACTTTCCCATCAAGGAGGGTACATTGGGTCAGGGGTACAGTCCTTGAGATTCGGAAAGGGTGAAGTTTCCACAGCACAAGACTGTAGCCATCTCAATGCACTTCCAATGATCTTTAGTATGAAACAGGAAAATCCGCATGCAAACGATCGCTGAAGTGAATTAAACTCTGTGTGTGAAAGCAGCCGTCAGCTCCGATTCCTCCCTGAGATGCCAGGAGGGAAAGGCCTCCCTGTTTAACAGAGAGCCATGTCAATGCTGCACCAGCACAGTGAGGGCCAATAGTTAGAATGTTAGGCTAGGGGTGGGGGAAACTTGTGTTCAAGTCCTTGCTGTGCTGTGGAAAACATTGGGAGACTTTGAGTGAGACAGTGCGATGTAGTGGTCAAAGCATGGTGTCAGGATGGGAAACTGAGCCTGAGAAACGTGTTGTCAGGCCCGGCGCGTCCATGGAGGTGGTGACGGCAGCTGACTCGAGTGCTGAACTCTGAAGGATGCGCCGGGCCGGCTCCTGACAACCCCCCTGACCCCCGTCCCCGCTTGCCTCTCCACGCCTATGCCACTGCCACCTGCCTCGGCTTAGCTCCTGGCGAGCCGGGTGCCCAGGCGGCATGGCAGCGAGCGGGGAAGCGGGCCGCCTCTCTGCCCCTTCGCAGCTGCCACCTGCCTCAGGTGAAGGGAACACTCCTGTGTGATGATGTCACTTGTGACATCATCACACAGGGCCGGAAGCATGGGCGGAAGTAGGTATCTCACCTCAGGCGCCAGAAACCCTGGCACCGGCCCTGCATGTTGTTATGACAGGTTAACTTTAAGAACTGACTCATGAGTAAAATCAGTCTCACATGCTTGAGAAGGGTTTCAGCAGGTAAGTTGCCCACACCTGTGTGACGTTGGCAAGGTGTGTGTGCTAGTATGTCTTATTTCTTCTCATAAGTTTCTTGCGGTAGCAGTTGTTAAGTGGTGTTATGCCCTGCTTGATTGGATTCGCTTTAAGACACGACTGTTTTCAGCCAGGGGGGTGACTCTCTCTCCTGTTGCTGCTGGACCACCATTCTGTTTTGAACATCACGAGGCTCTTTCAACGACGTCTGCTTTTCTCTCTCCCAGCACTGCAAGATCAGCTTACCGTCTTGTGGACTTTATTGGTGAGGCTTAGCGGAAAAGTTATTAGCCAGCCAGTCCAAGTGACTTAGTTAAGTTAGCCTTAAATTAGCTCTAGTGAAAAAATACCCCTTTATCTTGCCTGTTTTGCGATTCACTGTCTCTCAGCACCGCATATTGTGTCACCTGGGTGAACTCACTCTCTCTTTCAGGCTGAAAAGCCTTAGTAAGTGGAGCCCCCCTGCGCCTCCAGGAGTCTGAGCAGCCAGTTGCTGACTCAGGACTGAGGAGAGACAAAGGGGCAACTCCCTAACACATGGCGGAGGAACAAATGTCACGTGTTACCCTCAGCTCCTCAGACAGGGTTTCCACGTGGGGATTTGCCCCTTCATCTGCCAATAGCCCAGCGATTGGCAGGAGGCGGCAAGCTCCTGGAGGTTGCCCGCCTCTGGCAGGCACTTCAGGAATGTGCACTGTATGCATGCTCCCAACCGGCGTGGTGATGTCACTTCTGGAAGTGACATCATCACGCTGGCTGTGAGAGCATTCCTGCACTTTGTTTGGGGCTGACTTGTGCCCCAAATGGGCTGAATTGGCCCCGTGCGGAGCACAGAAGCGCTTGCGCAGCCGGCGTGATGGCATCACTTCTGGAAGTGACATCATGTCAGCCCCGGGGTCCTGGGATCCTCGTGAGTGGATAGGGTCCTCGTGAGCTGCACGAGGTAAGTGCCAGCTCTCCCTACCTCCCGGCAGGAGGTGAGAGGGACCAGGCCACCCTATCCTCGGAAGAAGGGCAAAATAAAAAAAGGAACAGAGACCGAACTGTATCTATCCCCTTTGTAAGCTGCTCTAGTCTCAGCTCAGCACTGGTTTAGTTATAAAATGTCCAATAAACATGTTAAAAGAACACATATAAGCTTTCCTGCTGCTCTTTTCCCAGGGAAGATCCTATCATTTTGTCAACATATCTTATCATGGCTGTAAGAATGTCCCTCACACCCTCACCAGAACACAGAAGGAAAATCCCTTTTGTCGCCCCTCAGTTCTCTGCAACTTTCTTCCATGTACGTTCTAGGCAAAACTCTGAACATTTCCCTCAATGAATCACGTAGTCACAACACAATGACCTATTATGGGTTTGTCAGTTTGTTTGGGTTTTTGTGCATAATTTGAATTATGACATGGTTTTGAGTGCTGGTGGCAGCAGGGGGGTAGCTAATGGAGCTACTGAATTAAAAAAAAACAACCCAACAACCTGGCATCTGTTTCCAATTTATTTGAGAGTCAGTTGGACCGATAATTAAATAAACAGCATAGATGATCGGGACAAGGACGAGTTTTTGTTTTAGACTTATGATGCTCTTAATTCAATCACCAGAGTCAGCAGGCAGCTGAAATTGGGGGCTGGAGTCCCATTAATTGCTCAGCGACTTTCTCCTTCTCTTTGCACATGCCTGTTTCATTGTTTTCATTCTCCACCCCTCCCCTCACTTGATGAGAATTAAAATAAAGGCCTGATTACACGCCAGATGCTCTGGGGGCTTTTCTGCAAAGCAGAAAAGGTGAATCAATTTGAAAAGATGAATTAAAAGAATCTACCGCCCCATTTCCTCTTTCAGCATTTACAGCCCTGTGATATTTTTGACGGCTCTGTTCCTTTAATCTGGACCAGTATTTGAGACTGTCGTAGCCCATTCCAGGACTTAACATGGGCAGGAACAAGGAGAAGGGAAAACGTTTTCACTGCACATAGAAAGAAACTAGGCTTGCCCTCTCCCTGCCTGCACCTGCAGCCTTCTGCCTCCGCTCATGTGCCAATCTATGGGGGGAGGTATGGGGGGGGGGTAGAGAAGCACATGCAAACTTTCCTGTGCACTAGCAACAGAGGAGCTGTGGGGAGCACTGAAGCTCCACATAAAGCCAGAAAATGATACCATTTCTCAGTGCAATGGGAGAGCTGCAGGTTGCGCTGAAGCCCCGTTCAGTAAAAATTGCCCACTTGGAGGCGGTTTTTACTCAAATGGGCTTTATTGTACCCCGCAGCATCTCCATCGTGCTGGGGGAAAAAATGTCATTTTCTGATGTGTTGCGGGAGCAGGGATGAAAGTACCCCCCTCCCCCCGCTCCCCCTAAAACCCTAAAATAACCTGATGCAACTAGACATGGACACGAACAGCAATACAAACAAAAAAAAAGCCACGAACAGCCCAAACTGCTGTTCGAGAACAAGCTGTTCGTGAGGCCCCATTCTAAATGAACAGGTGGTCATTGCAAGCCTCGTTTGTTGCTGTTCATCAAGCCAGACAGTCTGGTACCTGTAATCAATTCCCTTGGCAACTTAGGCAGGGATTGTCTGAACTCTGTCTGAATTCCTGCCATTGCCCTGGAAACCCCAATCTAAGCCCAATTTAGCTTGATAGGCAGGCCTTCCTTTCAAGTGTGGAGCTCCAAATTTGTTATAAAGGAACAAAAAGCAGGACAGTGGAGAGGGAGAGACAGCTGCTGTTGGCATTTTGATAGAGAGAGTGCATTGGAGCTTGAATTTTCTTTGTGTGTGGTGGGATATGGAGCTACCCCTTCAAGTTCCATGGCTGCTGCCAGGCTCTGGACTAAGCTATTATTTATTATTGGTACCTTTCCTGCTGCCTGCTCAGGTATGGTTTCTGGGAGTGGTGCAGTAGGGATCTTGACTTGGATGATGGCTGAATGAGAGCCTGCTGCCCCCCACGAACAGCCAACCATGAACATGTTCGCAAACAGGGCCATGTTCGTGGTTGTTTGTGAGTCCCTGTTCATGGATGGCAATGAACAATGAATATCTTGTTAATTTTTTTTCTGTTCATGCTCATCTCTAGATGCAACCCTAAAATAAATTGACGTAGGCTGTTTTCACACTGCTTGCCAGCCACGGGACATTGTGACAAGCTCCCAGAACAACAGTGTCTTCCTGGGGCGATTTCGTGCAAGAACTGCCATTCTTTTGTGTGAGAACTGCCGTTCTCATGCGAAATTGTGCCAGGGAGATGCTGTTGTTCTGGGAGCTCAGCGCGATGTTCCGTGACCGGTAAGCAGTGTGAGAATGGCCTTATTAAACTGTGCTCCTGTTTGAAAATATGCTGCCTCCTTATTCTTTTTTTTAAACTTTACATTAAAAAATTGTATAATAAGAGCTTAAAAACCACATACATTACCTCCTTGTTCTGATGCCTACCACTAAGGACAGAACGAGCCCCTCCTCTTCCACTGTTCGGCAAGATAGACAACACAGTTTTATTGGATTAAAAAAACATATATATTTGAGGTCTCTTGCTCCGTCCCTGAGTTGCAATGTTTCATTGAAATGATAAAAAGAAAAGCCCCCCCTCCAGTTTGCAACATCTGAAGTTCTTCCATTGCAACGGGGCGCTTTGATGTTGTTGTATTTTTTAAATTTAAGTATCTGAAGGCCAGTTTGGTGCGGCATCAGACGTGTGAGCATAGCAAGCTCTCCTGTACTGAATAGCAATGCGCATGGGTCTGTGCCACTGAGAGCTTGAGATGAAGCTGTATATTGGGATGTTTATATTGTTAATAATATTTTAACATGCTTGTATAATGTTGGATTACATCCAGATGTGTAAGGCACTTCATGCAACCACAGATGGTAAGGAAAAAACAGGATATATACCTTTCAATGGATGAATAAATAAACTCGGTTTGGCAGTTTTTGTTTGGAATAGGTAACATTACAATATGGGGAAACCAAAATGAAAGGGAAGCTCACGAACATTCTCACTGGATTTTTTCCCCATTTATTTTAAATGCAATGTATTAGAGGACTTTTGCGCTGGCATTGGTGTGAACAGCAGGTCGAGTTCATGCAAAGGCGGGAGAGCGACAAGAGTGAAAGTGACGGAGAGGAAAGGTCTCCAGTCAGCAACCAAGAATCATTTGAGCAACTTGTCCAGCAATGTAATAAGACAAACTAGGGTTGCTACGGTTGCCAGCTCCTGGTTGGGAAATTCCTGGAGATTTGGGGGGTGGAGCCTGGAGAGGGTGGGTTTGGGGAAGGGGAGGGGCCTCAGCTGGCTATAATGCCATACAGTCTGCATTCCAAGGCAGCCGTTTTCTCCAGGGGAACTGATCTCTGTGACCCGGAGATCAGTTGTAATTCTGGGAGATCTCCAGCCACTACCGGGAGGCTTGCAACTCTCAGGGTCTCCAGGTCACATAAATCAGTTCCTCTGGAGAAAATGGCTGCTTTAGGGGGTGGACTCTATGGTATTATACCGCACTAAGGCCCCTCCCCTCCCAGAGCCCCACACTCCCCAGGCCCCACCCCCCAAATCTCCAGGAATTTTCCATCCTGGAGCTGGCAACCCCTTGTCCAAACTGTTCAGGTAGGGGCATATTAGGAGGAGAACGGTCTAGGACCTGCCCTAGTTCCACCTCAAAGGATGAAGGGAGGGAAAATGAGCTTGCGCTGCCAGCCCCATGCCAAGCATAGCTTGGCCGGGCATCTCATTTGCCGTGCAGGGCTTGGCAAGGCTACATGCCTCCTTCCCTATCTGGCATCGGGTGACGACTGCCCCTCATTTAGAGAGTGGGGAATAGAGTCTTCCGAGACATCAAACAACAACAACAACAGCAGCAGCAGCAACATTTACTTCTGTAAGTAAGATAAAAAAGACTGCATTCAGGTGTGCCACTTAAGTCCCTCTCTTGCTGCTGGTATGCATGTGTGAAAAAGGAAAAGGCCATTTTAAATGTGTGAAGACTAGGCAGCTTCAGATTCCTTCAGGAGGGTAAGGGGACCTGGCAGCCCCAATCTCATCTCACACAGTGGCCAATCAGTTACTATGGAGGGCCAACAATGGCAGAGAGGCTAACGCCTTCCCCTGAAGTTATAACAACAACAACAACAACAACATTTGATTTATATACCGCCCTTCAGGATGACTTAGCACCCACTCAGAGTGGTTTACGAAGTATATTATTATTATCCCCACAACAAAACACCCTGTGAGGTAGGTGGGGCTGAGAGAGCTCCTAGAAGCTGTGACTGACCCAAGATCACCCAGCTGGCTTCAAGTGGAGGAGTGGGGAATCAAACCCAGTTCTCCAGATTAGAGTCCTGCGCTCTTAACCACTACACCAAACTGGCTCT
The DNA here is from genome assembly GCF_028583425.1 of Eublepharis macularius. Classification (NCBI taxonomy): domain Eukaryota; kingdom Metazoa; phylum Chordata; class Lepidosauria; order Squamata; family Eublepharidae; genus Eublepharis; species Eublepharis macularius. Next base: position 13,703,411 of record NC_072798.1, read on the forward strand.
CCTCCCAGCACTGGGTTTCAGAGGTTTGATGACGGAAAGTGTCAAGTCATAGCAGACTTATGGAGACCCCTGCTGGGGTTTTCAAGGCAAAAGAGTAACAGAGGTGGCTTGCCATTGCCTGCTTCTCCATAGCAACTTTGATCTTCTTTGGAGGTCTCCTGTCTAATTAGTAACCAAGGCTGACTCCGCTTAGTTTCAGAGATCTGAAGAAACTGGACTTGCCTGGGCTGCCCAGGCCAGGGCTTCAGAGGTATACTGCCCCTGAATGTGGAGGTTCCCTTTATTCACCATGGCTAGTAGCCACTTAAACCTGTCAACCATAGATCCATGAATCTTAATCACTTTTAAAGTTGTCTACGCCTGTGGCCATCACCACGTCCTCTGGCAGCAAATTCCACATCTTAACTACTCGTTGAGTAAAGAAGTATTTTCCTGAATCTGAATCTGTTGCCGTCAACTTTATTGGATGCCTTCGAGTTGTAGCATTTTGAGAGGGGGAGGAAAAGTCTCTGTCTACCCTCTCTTCCTCACAAATAATTTGATAAACCTCTATCAAGTCCCCTCCTTAGATGTCTCTTTTCTAAATTGAAAAGTCCCAGACTCTTTAACCTTTCCTCACAGGAAAGGTGTTCCAATCCCTTAATAATTTTGGTTGACTTCTTCTGTACTTTTTCCAGCTCTGCAATGTCCTTTTTGAGAAACGATGATCAGAACTGCACACTGTATTCCAAATGAAGCCGCGTCATAAATCTATAAATGGGAATTATAATATTGGTTGTTTTATTTTCAATCCCTTTCCTAACAATCTCCAGCACAGAGTTTGCCTTTTTCATTGCTGCGACAAACTGGGTAGAACTTTTTCATTGAGCTATCCACTATGACTCCAAGAATCTCTTTCCCTCTCAGTGTAACAAAGAAGATATAAATGTACACCTGCGAAACGGTTGCATGTGCAAATGGAGTATGTATGTTCAGGTAAACATATGAACATGCATATTCAAGGATGTGCCAGAAAAGTAGATGTGTGTCTACAAATGTGTGTACCCAGGGCTTTTTTTCTGGGAAAAGAGGTGGTGGAACTCAGTGGGTTGCCCTTGGAGAAAATGGTCACATGGCTGGTGGCCCCGCCCCCTGATCTCCACACAGAGGGGAGCTTAGATTGCTGCTCCGCGGTGCGGAGGGCAATATGAACTTCCCTCTGTCTGGAGATCAGGGGGTGGGGCCACCAGCCATGTGACCATTTTCAAGAGGTTCCAGAACTCCGTTCCCCCGCATTCCCCCTGAAAAAAAGCCCTGCGTGTACCAAGTTCCTTACTCTCTTTGCATCTTCTAACATCTCAATTGTTCATTACTTGTAAAAATAATAATGACAATGATGTAACCTGTCAAAGGTCTCACAATGATTCCACAAGCAGGAATCCAAGTTTCGCGTCTCAGAATGCAAATTTTGCATCACCAAAGCTCAGTGTGACAACCATGTGCTACATGGAGAAAGTTAATCCAAATATAAAACTATGCTCATTCATGTTCTATGAAAATTGTTTTTAAAACACAGTTTTCAAAATATGAATTCTCAAGCAAATTAAGAAACAATTACCCTCTATCAAGGACTTGTTAACAGGTCAGTAAATATTGATTTTGATTGAACAGCCAAAGCTTTAGGCATGTCTAAATGTCCTGTTAATATGCAAAGAGGAAATGATATGTTTTATTTTATATGAGTATTCCAAGCCATCTAACAGATTCTTTTTAATAGAAGACATTCATTGTTTCATTACTTACATTTATAAGAGAGCCAGTTTGGTGTCATGGTTAAGGGCATGGGACTCTAATCTGGAGAACCGGGTTTGATTCTCCACTCCTCCACTTGAAGCCAGCTGTGCAACTTTGGGTCAGTCACAGCTTCTAGGAGCTCTCTCAGCCCCACCTACCTCACAGGGTGTTTGTTGTGGGGATAATAATAACATACTTTGTAAACCGCCCTGAGTGGGTGTTCCTGAAGGGCAATATATAAATCGAATGTTGTTGTTGTTATTATTACATCCCATTCTTTTGATATATATGGGAACAACTTTATTCATTAGATATATTAGGAATGTTCATTCAGATTTCCTTTACTAATATGTTAAAAATCAGCTGAAAATGGTCTTGAGAAACCAGCTTTGACAAGCAGCAGGTTAGGAAACTGAACTTGCAAACAGAATTCCAGATTCTGCAACCACTGCACACCAATTCTGCAGCCACATTGGAATGGGACAAATATACCATGTGACCCTATCTGTCAATAAAAATAGTCCATAAAGCATAACAGCTTGTTGGACTTTTCCAGCTGTTCACAGAATGAGGAAATTAAATTAGACTACTCAGCTTCGTGACTTGCATACCACTGTCTAGGGATTCAAGTAGGTTTGCCAGCTCTGGGTTGGGAAATTCCTGGAGATTTGGGAATGGATGATGGGGAGGGCGGGGTTGGGGTAGAGGAGGGTCCTCAGCAGGGATGTGATGTCATAGAGTCCATCCTCTGAAGTAGCCATCATCTCCAGGAGAACTGATCTCCAAGAGATTTCTGGGCCCCACCTGGAGGTTGGCAACTCTAGACTCAAAATTTGTCCCTGGTCAAGAACATTTCTATTGCCTTTTCTCTTGCCATCTCCCTAAGGTCTCGCCTTTGAATTTAAAGCCACAGTCTTGTATGTGCAGGGCCTAGCACACAGCAGTACAGGACTTATTTTGCTATTGTAAGATTCTGAATTTGGCCTCTGTTAAAATAGAGATCCCAAGTCCCCCGGGGGAGGTGGGGGATTCCCTGCTCCCACCCTCCACTCCCCACCACCACTCAACTAGCTGGCGGGGGTGGGGGAGGCATGGGAACGGGCCTCCCAGGTGCACGCTCAGGTTGGAGCAATGACATCACTTTCCAGGAGTGACATCCTGACGCTGTCCCAAGATTACTCCCAGGTGTTGTAGTGGGCTGATCTGGGCCCCAAATGGGCTGAACAGGGCCTGTTTGTGGCCCAAATTGGCCCACTGCGAAACACTCACATGCTCCCCAGAAATGACATCATCACGCATTCATAAGGAGCGAGGACAAGATAAGTGCCAGGTGGGCCCCCCTCCTATCAGGAGGGTGACGTGGCGACCTTAAGCTAAAAAGATCTCAGGCAGTAATGCTGGCAAAGCTCTTCGAGAGATTTTGGAGAGCTTTTTGGAGAGTAGACTAGATAGACTAAGGGTCTCGCTCAGAATGAGGGAGCATCATTTGTTCCTAGGCAGTTGGCCTTTCTATCCGTCAAACACAAAACAGGCTTTTCTCATGAAATCATTATCCAAGTGGGGTGCTGAGTTAACAAGACACAGATGCATGCATACTAGGAGAAAGTCGGGACTTCCCTGATCTATTTATATGGTTGAGTTCACCACTGGATTTCGTAATGGGTGTAACAGTCACCAAATTTCATTGGTGGGGGTGTGTGTGGAAGTCATACTCCCTTCCTGTTCCCAGCTGGCCATACCCACAAGACCTCTGTAGTTGTGTCTACGACTTTGGCAGCCGGTGCTTTTGCAAGGGAATTAAATTTGTTCTTCAACTGTTCATTATTTTAACAACCTCCCTGGCTTTATTTTGCGGCTTCAGTGCTAGTAAAAGTACTGTACGTTCCTTCTGCTGAACATGAAATCGTAGACACCCTGTTAAAATGATTACATCACGGAGCCTGCTTGCTTGGCTGCCAAAGTGAGAAAACAATTGTCAAGTGTATCGCTATAATGTGGGGAGGGGTTATTTCCCCCCCCCCTTTGCCACATTTCTCATGTTAAATAATTAGGAAGTGAACATTTTCTTCCAAAAGTGGGGTGGTGGCAGGAATGGTATGCTTGCTTGACTTATTTAGGATATTGAAAAGAAAGACGATTCGTTGTATTGACAAAAGCATTAACGGCAACCCTCAATTTATTGGCATTTGATGTAAAGTACTAAAATGGTGCCTCTGTGAACAGATTGCAGACATCCTAGAAGTCTGGTAGCGTTTTCTGAAATATTGCTTGGTGTAATCGATTACGATTCTTTACTCAAGAATAGGCAGGGCTGCCAAGACAAGGGGGTGGAAGCTGGGGTACAAATGTTCTGAGGTCCGTGCTGCTTCGGAGGCCTGATTTTGCTGACATGCGAGAACAAGGGAGCCGCTGGGCATGATGCCATTCTGTCTGGGCTAATAGCTTAAATCTCAGGGCTTCGATCGGCAGCTAGAAGCCTCTCTAGGAATACAAAATAATACATTTTAACCTTGCTATGAAATCATAGTAGGTGTTCTCCTGCAAAAAGATTGTCCTTGTTTATTCCTAGTTCCCTGAAGGGTTAAAGTGAGTGAAGCAGGATCCATAGAGAGGCCTTTTCTTCTCTTATTCTCTCTCTCCCTCTCTCAGATGTGTCAGGTGGAGAGGGAGTAAAGAAGTTAATCCCACTGCAATCCAACTGTACATTCCTTTCTTTCCCTTTTTAATTTTGGGTTTCATTTGATGTGAGTGGGGTTTCAGAGGGAGACTTTGAAAGAACATATTGGCTTTCAGCAACACTGAAAGAATGGCAGTGTCCATGGAACTTAGAATTGGCTAAAGAGCGTATTTATTCAAATTTTATTCAAAAATTTGACAGGGGCTGGTTTCTTCTCATATTATAAAAATGAATCACTTCTAATGTTGTGCCCTGAGATTTTCTGAAGTGTAGCACAAGGGATGCCAGACAGTGATAGGAGTCTGAGGGGCAGGGGCATGGTGGGGGAGTCACTGTTGGCATGGTGGTGTTACCTGGAAAACCTGGAAGTGACGTTGTGTTGCTGTAGGAATCACCGGAAACTCTATGATCATGCCACTCTAGGAATTGGTGCAAAATCTATGGTAGGCCATAGAGTTTCTGATGATTCCTAGGGTAGTGTGATGTCCCTCATGGGTTTTCCCTAGAAGTGATGTAACATCATTGTGCTGATGCTGGTTTTTAAGTTAATTTTTCTCCCATCGGTTGACTTAGAGCCAAGGTTAAAGTGATGAATGACACTTGAACGGCAAGTGAACAGACTCACTTGTATTCCTCCCTGTTCACTTGCACTCCACTTGATCAGTGGAGCGCAAGTGAACAGGGAGGAGTACACATGAGTCTGTTCACTTGCTGTTCAAGTGTCATTCGTCTCTTGTAGCTTGGCCCAGAGTGATGGTGGGCAGCACAGGTTGTCAGCAGGAGCTCTCCCCCCTGTAATGGGAGCCCTGGCAACCCCATGGAGTACAGATCTGAGTGCAAAACATTCCAGCAGGACTTGAGTCTGGTGTCTGAAGAAGGGAGCTCTGACTCTGAAAGCTTACACTCTGAAAATATTGTTGGCCTCTAAGGTGCCGCTGGACTCAAATCCTGATGTTCTACTATAGACCGACACAGCTACCCACCTAACAAAAGATCCCATGAATTGATTTCTCTGACATGCAGCCCACAGGTTCATTTTAGATGGAGAGTAGGTAGCTATGTTGCTCACCTGTCTCAGTATCCTTTGGTATATTTTGAAAACCTGTTTCGCACCTTTTTTAAGCAGCGAGGGTGCCAGGGCGAAAGCTCCGGAAGGGGAGACAGGCTGGCACTTTGAATTAACCAAGCCTTGGCAGGGCAAAGGATCTGAAAGAGGAGATAGTCCGGCACCCCAGAGGGCTGTGAGAGAATCTGTCCCCTCCGGAGTGATCTCCGCTGGCTCTGTCTTTCAAAACTACACTTCCCGGCTAACATTGTGTCTACTGACGCTTGATGGACACACGCCCCAGCTTCTTGTGTAGACAGACAGGGGCTGATTCCGCACACGTTGGATAATGCACTTCCAATCCTCTTTATAGATCATTTGGAACAGGTTTTTTTGTGTGTGGAACAAAAAATCTACCTCAAACGATTGTTAAAGTGCATTGAAAGTGCATTATCCAACATGTGCGGAATCAGCTCCTGTCTGAAAAAAGATCTGGTTTATTCCAGTTGGGTAATGATTCTGGATAGGTGTGTTTTCCCCTTTACTGCTTTAACCAATCAGTGCCAGTCAATCCACCAGCTGTGTTAATCAAATCCATACCTTGGCCTTACGCTTTCTCATATGTAGGTCACTTACAACTTTAAGTGTCCCCCCCTTCCCGACTCAAATATGGAAGGGGCAGTCTGTTGATGCAGCACGAGTTATGCATTTCTTTTTTTCCTCCACTGAAATCAGTATTCAGTGTATGAACTTGTAAGGAAGAAAGGGGAAATATACAGACGTTTCTGTGTGTGCTCTGACAAATATGCGCGCACATGCAAAGGACGACTAAGCACGCAGCTGTTAATAGGGCCCTTGGCATTTCTTAAGTCTTAGCCTTGAAAAACTAATTTGTTTTATTCCCCCTCTCTCTTTCTGTTGTAGCTGCGTAAGTAAAGGGGTTTAGCTTAAGTGACGTTCCTTGTGATCATTTGCCATAAAGGGCAATAAAAAGTCTCACACGCTAATGGAACCCATTGATCGCGCATGTGCCTCTGTACTGAATTGTCCGCATTCCCTACTGTTTGAAAAGAACTCCAATGCAAGGCTCGATATAAAGTATATTGACAACTTTCTTGTTTGGTAGTGGCATTTCTCTTAATGGCTTTTTTAAAAAAAGAGTAAGGATTCACACAGATCATATTTAATATTAGAAAGAAACAAGCACACAAAACCAGGAAGCTCTTGAGGAGCAAGATGCTGATTTTTAAATTTTATTTGACATCCCAGTCTGCCTCGAAGGAACTCAGGGCACCATACGTAATTCTCCCCATCCTCCGTTTTATTCTCACAATAACCCTGTGAGGTAGGTTAGTGTGTGAGAGAATGACATGCTCATGGTGAGAGTCTCTCTACACGAGACATTTTGCACACGGATGCTCAAGTGAAGGGAGACTCAATGTTGGTCGGGAAGCATAGTTTAAAAGACAGAGCCCGCAGAGATTGCTCCTCAGAGGGTTTGTTAATTTTGTTTTTGCCTCCCAGAAGACTGATTAAATGAACACATCCTCTGAGGAGCAATCTCTGCCAGCTCTGTCTTTTAAAACTACCCTCATGTAGAGAGGTGAAATTGACAGAGCTTTCGGATCTGTCTTTTAAAATGACGCTTCCCGGATAACATTGCGTCTCCATTCACTTGAGCATCCTCGGGTAAGATGTCTCGTGTAGAGAGACCCTGCCACTTCCATGGTGAACAGGGATTTAAACCGAGCTTCAACGTGGTAGCCATATTGGTCTGCAGCAAAAGTTCTGAGCCTGGTAGGACCTTAGAGACCAACAAGATTTCCAGCGTATAAGCTTTTGAGAGTCAAATGTCCTTTCATCAGATCTGAACCTGCATTTTCCACTGCTTAGTCCAGATTCTGACCATTACATGATCACGCTGACTTTCCATCAGTCCACTAACTTTGTGTGTATGTTGCTACCTTTTCCATATTGGTGGATTTTGTAAAGTACCTTAACAACAAGAACATTTGATTTATATACTGCCCTTCAGGACAACTTAATGCCACATAGAGTGGTTTACACAGTGTGTTATTATTATCCACATGACAATCACCCTGTGTGGTGGGTGGAGCTGAGAGAGCTCTGGAAGAGCTGTGACTGACCCATGGTCACCCAGCTGGCTTTAAGTGGAGGAGTATGGAATCAAACCTGGCTCACCAGATTAGAGTCCTGCCACTCTTCACCACTACACCAAACTGGTTCTCAGTTAAAGGCCATGTGTGGTGGAAATAAGAATTTTAAATAATCAATATATAACTAAATAGTCTCCACAGCTGCATCTTTTCACTCTTCACCATACTTCATTATCTTTCATAACAACTAGGACTCTATGAATACGCTTCTCTTTCCTTGTTTTTTGTTTCATATGTTGTGTTTTTGTTTCACCCTTTTTCATAGATGGTATACTCTATTCTTTTGTTCCTCTTATGCCACACTTTTTAATATTATTTTATGCCATTTCTATGTCATCCGTAGGGTTAAGAGAAATTCTCTTAATTCCTCTTCACCCAGTTTCTCCCTGAAATCAAACCATTTCTTTTCTTCTTTTTTGGAATTTGGAGTCGGTTTCTAATCAATTCGAATTTAATCAAAGAGAAATTTGGAGAGAGGAGGGGCAGAAAGGGAGGTTCTTCAGAATTTTACTCTGTAGATGCTCAGAGGAAGGCAATGTTTTCCTCTCCTATTAGCAGGGCTTTTTTTCTGGGAAAAGAGGTGGTGGAACTCAGTGGGTTGCCCTCGGAGAAAATGGTCACATGGCTGGTGGCCCCGCCCCCTGATCTCCAGACAGAGGGAAGTTTAGATTGCCCTCCGCGCCATGGCGCGGAGGGCAATCTCAACTCCCCTCTGTCTGGAGATCAGGGGGCGGGGCCACCAGCCATGTGACCATTTTCAAGAGGTTCCGGAACTCTGTTCCCCCGTGTTCCCCCTGAAAAAAAGCCCTACCTATTAGAGCATCACCCTGTGGAGTATAATGTTAAAGAGCTGCTAGGTCTGAAGTTACAAAAGGGCATTGATTTCTCATCAAAAAGAAATGAGAAATAAAAAAGAATCACCTCTTTCAAAAAAGAAAAAAGAGAATAAGAGGAATCTATGTCTATATCTAAAAAAGTACATTTTAGAAAAAAGAATTTCCCCTCCCCATAACAACACTAGTTGTAAACCATTTATGAATCAAAACAAGGTGGAAATAACATTGAAAAAATGCATTCGTTTTAATGGGGGGAAATTCAACATGAGGAAACAGAAAAATGGTAGTTAAATAAAGAGTCACAAGTTCAAAGAAAGGAGAAACCAAATCCAAAGAGGGCTTGTTGAGTTAAAATGGTGGGACTTCAGGCCAGCTTCAAGGAGCTTTGGCTATAAGACTGTGTCAGACTTCCAAGGGCATGCGTCTTGCCCATTTTCTCCCCGCTTCTGACACACTGTTTAAAAGATATAAATGTGGCAAAAAAGTATTGCCTATAAGCACACGGCAGAAGAAAGAGTTTGATGAAGCCACTGTTCTTTGGTTTCTCTTTAGGGAAAGGGTGGGCAAAATTTGTAGAGTTTTCATGAGCTGAGCCTGCCAACTCTTAGAACATTTTAAAACTGCATTCCCTCCGGGCGATTCGAATCAGCCATTGCTGGATGCATTCCTGCTAAAAATATCAGCCTATTGTAATCTCCTAGGCTGAGTTCAGATGTAAAATTAATTTTCCCTCACTTTGTTCACAGAAAGTTATCCTGTGACAGGGCGTGCGTGCGTTCTGCCAGCCAGGAAGGGCGAGGCAGGTTTCTCGTCTGGCTTTATGTAATGGCTTGAGCATGCTGGTTTTGTGCGGCTTTTCAGTTCAGAAGGGTGTGGTTCTATGCCCTGGTCCACCTCAAGTTGTGTTACCCCACACGTGTTGCATGCTATTCCACCATTTTGAGGGTGGTTTCTGAAACGTTCAAGATTGACTGAATGTCAGAAAACCTTCACACCAGTGATTCTATGTATATGGTGCCGACAAACATATTTTACTCCAGCTCAGCGCTTTGAGGTTTTCACAGCCTGCAATCTTTATATTAAGATGTTTAAAATGAGGTGATATACAGTAACGGCTCATTTTGAGGGGGGAACGCACAGAAACGCAGTTCCAGTAGTTCTCTGAAGACGTCACATGTCAGGTGGCCCTGCCCACCTGATTTTTGGCCGTTTTGGCCTGGATTCGGCCCAAAATGGCCAGGATCAGGCCTCTGATGGGTGGTGGATCACTCTTCCATTCAGCTTCCTGACCATTTTGGGCCCCTTTTTGGCCATTTTCAGCCCCTTTTTGTCATTTTGGGCCCAATTTCGGCCCTGAATGGCCAGGATTGGGTCCAAAACAGCCAGGATAGGTGCGGTCAGGGGGTGTGGCATACGCAAATCAGTTATGCTAATGACGCACTTCCAGTGATGGCAAGGGGTGTGGCATATGCTAATGAGTTATACTAATGAGTTCCTCCAGCTCTTTTTCTACAAAACGACCCCTGTATACAGTGGAGACTTTCCATCTCACTGCTCTTCAGCTCCAGTTGTGTAGGTGCAGTAGTGACAGCTCTCCTGACAAACCAGCCACACCAGTCCGAACCTTACTTGATAAATGTGATGTTTGTCTTTAAATTAACAAAGGGCATGCAGTTAAAATAAGATTTAAACACAATGCTAATTTACCTTAGAGTGATTGTAACTTCTCCTTGTATGGGTTCTATGGGGCTTAGGAAGCAAACTTTCACACAAACTTAAGAAAAAAACCTTTTAACAACCTTTTAACAATTAATACAATACAACTGCTTTTCCCCCTGTAACTAAACTCATAAGTACAACCATACAGGAACTTTAAACCAACAATATCTTTGAAAAGGTAAACAGTTCAACTTAGCGGAATCAAACAAGTGATAGAGTCCTTTTTCACTGTCCTTTCAGTTCAAAGCAACTGTAGCCCAGGCTTCTGTCTTCTCCTTAGGGAATCACAGCCCTGCAAAAATAATACAATTCCAGTAACACCAACCAAACACAATACACAAACACCACTTTAAGTCATATTGTTCCCATACAATATTGATGATTACCTTATTCAAGGTGATAAGAGAATATAAATTATTATTAAGCTCCCCAACGACCTCCTCCTCAGCCGCCTGGCTCTAGCTACTGACTCCGCCCTACTGGGCTAAACCAATTACCTCATAGGGGGTACATGATCATTCCTCAGATGAGACCAGTTGCTTGCGACAGCCAGCGTGGGGTAGTGTTTGGAGCATCGGAACAGGGCCGTTTCCACATGGCTTACCTTCTTCTGAAAACTTCCAAAAACCAGCGTCTTCTCACGCTGTTATCACGTGAAATTGCACGAGAAGACGCTGTCTTCCACGATAACAGCGTCTTCTTGTGTGATTTTGCGCAATAACAGTGTCTTCCTGGCATGATTTCGCGCGCAAAGACACTGTTTTTCAAGAGTTTTCGGAAGAAGGTAAGCCGTGTGGAAATGGCCCAGGTCTGCTTGACTTGAAACAGCCTACGGCACCTTTGCTCTCAGCCTAATCTAACTGGTGGGGATGTTCTGAAGAGAGAAAGGAGGAAAGGAGAAGCATGTATTTTGGCCTGACTTCCTTGTAGGAAGTGTGAGACAAAATTGTAGTTAATTAAGACAGGTCACTCAGCCATGCGTGAAACACGCTTGGGCCGGGAGCTGCTTTTTCCTCACTGCACGGAGGGAGAGGCAGCCCTGCATTCCTGGGTGTCCGGGTCTTTGGGAGGTGGGGGCTGGCCCTATAAAGGGTGGCTCCACCTATGTAGGGCTCAATTAGCTTTGAAAGCTGTCCTGTAGGAGTGATATTTGGAGTGGTGGGACTTTGGCAGGCTAGATTTGGGTAGACAGAGCGGGCCGGTGAGCACCCGGTGGCACTTCCCCATTGGTGGGGAACTGGGGTTTGTCAGGGATCAGATGGTGGGCTTTACGGTTGCCAGCTGAGTGGGCAGACTACCTGTGGGACCCCCTGTACAAGTCCTTCCCTCAGGCTCCATGGCTTGGGGTGCTTGGAGCTTTAAGGGGGGAACCATTCGCCTGGCTGGCTGGGTTACAGCCATGCACATGGATGGCTCGCACCTGGGGCAGTGGGTGACTTGCCCAGACTGGTTGGAGATGAGGTCCGAGGTGATCCCTTGGTCCTGACCTCTACTGCTAGTGATGCCCTTGCTGTGCCCTTGCCGTTATTAAGTTTAATGTTGGTCAATAAATGGCCAAGATTTATACCCAAGCCTTGTGTCTCTCTCTTTATTCTGAATGGGGGAGGGAAAATGCCGGTTGTTTATATGAGGTAACCAAAATGTCTGGTCTATCTCCAGCCCCCTCTTTTTCTACCCTCCCCTCCTTCAATTACCAAAATTCAACTGCTGCTTGACCCTTTCTCAGCAGAGTGCTCCATTTGGCTTCAACTCCATTTGGCACCTTTAAATGACTTCCCCCCATACAGTGACGATGTACTACCGTAACATGTCTGTATCTCACAGTAGAGTAAGTGGCTAATGCCAATTAGGAAAGCAGCTAAAACAAGCCACCCAAAGACAGCGTGGAAACAAATGACTTAATAAACTAACTTAAGGGGAGGGGGGGGCTTAAATTGTGCTGATGAAGATTGAGCATGCTCTAGGAACTGTGGAGTGTTGAAAGCAGCTGAGAGGCATTTCAAGGGGAACAGTGCACAGAGTGATGGGAAATCAGAGTGCTCAATCCACTGAAAACTGAGAGGCATCTGACACATGAAGAACACATGTTGGGAAAAGCAATGTTAGCTGGGAAGGGTAGTTTAAAAAGATAGAGCCGGCGGCAGGGCAAAGGCTTTGCTATACAATGGAGCTGTGTGAAGGGGCTGTGAAAGGCCAGAAGGGAAACTTCAGCCCATTATAACCTCTCCAGGTCCAAACCTGGCTCTGAAAGGCAGCTCCAGCCCATTTCCATTCCTCGCTGCCCTCTGGTTGCCATCTCACACAGTTTTAGACTGGAGAGGTGAAATTGACAGAGCTTTCAGGAAGTTGAAGATGAAATTAACAAACCCTCTGAGGAGCGAACTCCGCTGGCTCTATCTTTTAAAACTATGCTTCCCGGCTAACATTGTGTCTCCCTTACACTTGATGAACACGTGCCGAGCTGTCTCGTGTAGAGAGACTCTTATAAAATCCTGAAGAGGGTGATTTTTAGGGAGATGGGTAGATTTCTGTCCCTCCCCTTCTTTCTGTCACACAATATAGCATTCATTACAGCAGCTGTGCCACTTTTCATCATCTCTGGTGGGAACATCAAGAGATCAAAAAATTACAGGTAACGGGATTGACTGGAGAATAACAAGATACAGGCTGAAACTTAGCATGATTACTGAACTATTACAGTAAAAATTGCTTTAACCAGATACTGGAAGCTGACAGATGTTCTGTCAGTGAAAGACAAGTTAAATAATGTTCCGGCAATTGCAGCAGTAGATAAACGTATGGATATCTATTCATTTGTCTGAATATCTATCTGTCTCCTTTTATCTTTTCCATGAAGGATGGAGGGCAGGCATGGTTCTCTTTCCACACTAGGGTTGCCAGGTCCCCCTACCCTCCTGGAAGGAAGGGAAGGGGACAGCACTCGCCTTTTCATTGCTCCCTGTGCATGCACAAAGGGCGCACTTGCTCCAGGACCTGTGTGAAGATGTCACTTCCCGGTGCGCACTTCTCAGCGGACTGATTTGGACTGCAAACAAGCCCAATCCAGTCCATTTGGGGCCCAAATCAGCCTTCGGCAAAACACGGGAACATTCCTGGGGCAGCATGATGACATCATTCCTGGGAGTGATGTCATTGCACTGCCCCAGGAGTGCACCCAGGAGGCCTGTTCCCCCGCCTTTCCCCCTGTTGGCCCGGTGAGTGGTGGCAGGGGGAGGAGGGGGAGAGCAGGGGATCCCCCACCCCCACCGGGGCACCTGGCATCATAGTCCACATTTTATTCTCACAATAATCCTGTGAGGTAGATTCTGGATCTTGCATGTAAACTGTCTTGAAGTTCATTTGGACGGGATAAAAATATATTTTTTAAAAATACTGAACTTAAATATTTTAATAAAAACATTCCATAAGTTATCAAGAAAAGTGATTTTCCATAGTTGCCTGAGGAAAGAAATAATTCCACTTATTAATTGTTGGCATAGCTTTGACTCTTGAAAACTCATACCCTGGAAATCTAGTTGGTCTTTAAGGTGCTACCAGACCTGAATTTTGCTCATGATACACAAGTTCAGCTAGGAAAAAAAACCCGTTTTTGTTGTAGCTTTTGGTTCTCAGCCCTCATGAAGATCTCAAAGATCACTTTAGCAAACCACACACCTGGCGGAAAGATAACAAATCCTGCCTGTTGGGGAGACATAGGCTGATTCCGCACACGTTGGATAATGCACTTTCAATGCACTTTATCTATCGTTTGAGGTGGATTTTTTGTTCCGCGCACAAAAAAATCCATTCCAAATGATCTATAAAGAGGATTGGAAGTGCATTATCCAATGTGTGCACTATCACTCATAGATAGAAAGCTCCGTCAACTCACAGCCAACTTATGGCAATCAAGATGGGTTATCAAGGCAAGAGACAAACAGAGGTGGTTTGCCATTGGCTGCCTCTGCATAGCAACCCTGGATTTCCTTGGTGATCTCCCATTCAAGCACCAACCCCGATTAGCATCTGAGATCTGATGAAATCAGGCTAGCCTGGCTTGTCCAGGTGAGGGCACTGGGGAGAAAGGCAGGGCATAAATGAAATAAAATAAATAATATTCATATGCAGGTGGTGTGACTCCATGTTTTTTGGGTGCAAGGGGATGATTGTATGTGTCACCCACTGGGATGACTGAACTTCAGCATACGTCCTCCTTACTATAGGAGATTGCACTATGCTAAACATTTCCCACATTGTTGGATGGTCATATATAGGGAGCCATACAGTGCGATGTTCACATCCATCCTAGACTGGAGGACAGCAAACAGTTCAAACAGAAAAGGCAGGGAGTTTTCTACTTGCTTCCAGCGCCTGAATCCCTGTGGATGACCCTTTGCAATTAGTCATTTTGGGAAAACAACACTGCATGTGTTTTACGAAGACCGCGATTAGTCCAAGTAAACAGAGACGGATGAGAACGTGGGTGTCTGCATATGGACAGTGGAAGAAGAGTGTGATCACAGAGCCAAGGCACTCCCTAAGGAATGCTATGGAAGTACACTTACAGTACAATCCTAAGCAGAGTTACTCCAGTCTAAGCCCATTTATTTCAATGGGCTTAGACTGGAGTAACTCTGTTTAGGATTGCACTGTTAGTGTTGTTGGCTTGTAACACGGGAACATCACCAGAATTCATTGAAATGTTACAATGATGAACCTATGATGTTTGCCTTCTACTGAGTCCAACCACTGCCCCATTTAGCACAATACCATCTGCCCTCACTAGAATTGGTTTTCCAATGTTTCAGGAAGAATTTCCCAGCCTGCAAACTTAACATCTTTTTAAACTGGTGATGCTCAGGGAGTAACACCTCGATCAAGGCAAAGAACCTAAAAATATATCTGGCGTCATCAAATGGAGGCACCCTAGTCGAATGGAGATACCTGGCCCTGTCTTTTGGAACAAAAGCCATTCCCACATGTCCTTACGGGGATGTCCGACTCACGGAACACTGGCGGCTTCTCCCCGTGAATCCAGAAGTTTCCGTTTGTGAAACCGTTGCTGATTGTTTGGGTTCCATTTTATGGCACCTTTTCTGAGACTGCACTTTCCCGCAGTCCCAGAAAAGGAGCCGAAAAACAGAAACCAAACAGCCTGCAACTTTGTTGCAAATGGAGGCACAGCCAGCATTCTGTGAGTGGGACGTCCCTATAAGGACAGGTGGAAATGGCCAAGGACGTAAATCTTTAAAACGGCCATCTCTACGATAACCCTGGAACATTGACACTTTCTTTGTCACATACACAGATTATTTGTTAAAAGGAGGACAGTAAGATGGGGCTTTATGGACCTCCTTGAGAGGGCCATTCCAGAGTAATGATGGCCACTGTTGAGAAGGTTCTAGACTGCACCAAAGAGATGGGTCCTTCAGGGAAAAAAATGCCAGGCAGCTTTGTATATAAGGTTTTGGGGAGTGGACTGAGATAAATTGCATCTGATTGCTGTATGTCTGTTGCAGCATTTAAGTGGTCCTTCATGCTAATCCTGTATGGCCGCTTTGATTTATGATATTATTGTAGACTCTGTTGCAGTCAGCTGCCATCAGCAATGAAGAACAAATAATCTCTGTCTCTCTCTGTGACTGATATATATTCAATTGCTGATTAAGAAAAAACAAACCGAAAAAGCACGCAGTGGTTTAAGTGAGAGACGACGGCCACTGCCAAGCGACTGGGGCAAGGAAAGTGTGGGGAAAGCTGCCATGGGAAGCCATGTTGATGCCGCACTGTATTGGCAGCTATAGCAGCAACAGAGAAATCATACCAGCCTTGTAGAAACAATCCGGGTATACCTGCATAAGGTCTGAACTATATATTACATGGAAGAGCCATCATTTCGTCTCCCCAAATTCTTGTTAATGTTAAAAGCAATTGAGTGGGCATTAGGATTTGAACCAGGCCACCATACTGGCAGGATACTCCCCCCTCCCTACCCGCTTGTAAGACTTAGTAAGCAAAAATGATAGAGGCTGTTTCCACACGCCCTTAAAGGTGTGGCCCACTCACGGAATACTGGCAAAATCTCCATTTGCAAAATGTTTGCGGGTCATTTGGATACCATTTTTTGGTGCCTTTTCTGTGAATGCAGAAAGTGCGTTCCCAGAAAAGGCACCAAAAATTGAAGCTCACAACCATTTTGCAAATGGAGACATCTAGATTCCTGTGGGAAAGCCTCAAGTGTTTTGTGAGTGGCCTGTCCCTTTAAGGGTGTGTGGAAATGGCCAGACACATATATTTTTTCTTGGGGTGGGGGGGGAGGAGGTTACTTCACCACTCTTCTCTGTGCCTCAGATTGAAATCAGACCTCTTTCAGCTAATTTTTAACATTAAAGAATTTGTCTAGTCATAGATGTTCTACATGATAAGTTGTTTGGTCCTGAGGTGCATGAGCCCCAGAGGAAGATTTTTACTGAAATGTGTCAGGCAGTTTCACTACTTTTGAACACCAATATATAGCTTTCTCTCTTCAGTGGGTTTCCCTTGCTATTTGGCCAGACCACTTTCTTTGGTTTTGCAATCTGAGGAAGGCATACTTGAATGGTGGGTTTCATTCAGCTTGCTAAAGCAGATGTCTTTTAGAGCAATCCAAGCTGTGGTCCTTTTTTTCTTTTAGAGGAGACCTCAATGTGGTGGACAATAGTTGCTGATTTTTCTTTTTTCATCAATAACTCTAAAAGAGAAAATGAAAAGGCATGTCCATTCTAATTTACCTCATAGTTATAAGCTCTAATTTTCCACTACTTTTGCCAGAAGTACTTTATAGAAAGGGCGATTTTTCAAATGAAGAAGTTGCATATGGGTGGAGGGAAAATCTCCACATTGGCATGACTGTGTTCCTATGGCATGTTTTAGAATACCCAACAATGTACGCGGATTTTACTAAAATGCCCAGAAGCTGAACAACGTAAGTGACAAAACTCTCACGTCTTTAAAGGTGCAAATTGATTATTGGACATCGAGCCAATGAAGTTATTAATTGTACACTTGAGGTGAAAATTGGCATTCTACCTGCAGTTGTCCTTAAGCAGTAAAAGCACAGATATTCTGAATGAGATTGGGAGCGGCTGCTAAAAATGTGACAAATCTTGAGAAGAAGAGGTCTTATGCCACTCAGAAATAGATGCCATTTCCCCTCTACTCAATGGCTTCTCGTTCTGTCGATGTCTGTAAGGTGAAAGGCATTATGAACACAGTCAAAAGGAGGGGGCATGGCTTAGTGGTTGAACATATGGGTTGATTTAGGTTAGTCTCTGGCATCTTCAGTTAAGGTTCACAAATAGCAGGAAAACCAGAAGAGCTGCCACCAGTCAGAATACTAAGATTATGATTCAATCTGATTATATCAGACCAGGGCTTTTTTTCAGCTGGAATGTGGTGGAAGGGAGTTCTGGAACCTCTTGAAAATGGTCACATGGCTGGTGGCTCCACCCCCTGATCTCCAGACAGAGGAGAGTTTAGATTGCCCTCCACACAAAGGCAATCTAAACTCTCCTCTGTCTGGAGATCAGGGGGCGGGGCCACTAGCCATGTGACCATTTTCTCTGAGGGCAACCCACTGAGTTCCACCACCTCTTTTCCCAGAAAAAAGCCCTGTGTCAGACTATGGATGACAGGTTATGGCATGTCATTTCAGCAAGACACATGTCCTTGGCAAAATGACATTTATTCAGGAATTCAATGTTGTTACATACACACAGGTCCATAGGAGTACATGAAGTAAAAGGCAGATGAGCCTGGTAACTTCTCAATGAAAGGAATAAGGCTTCAGGCTGTTACAGGACAATATACTCAATCAACCTTCTCCCCACCTAAACCACAAGTACAGAAGCAGCTTGGGAAACATTTCCAGAGTTCACACACTAGACAGGCAAGACACTGAGCAATGCAACACTTCAGACACTCAAGGTCAGATTAAACAATATCAACGGAAAAGCATGTCCACAGCTGTATGAGCTGCCGGCTATGCTGTGAGAGTGAGAAAACGAAAGCGGTTATTGAAAGCTAAGGGATGGACTTATCAGTTACAACATGAGACTGAGGTGACTCAAGACCACGAGCTTAATACTGGCATGGATGAATGGGCACAGTCAGACATGACAGATTAACAACAACAACAACAACAACAACAACAACAACATTCGATTTATATACTGCCCTTCAGGACAACTTAATGCCCACTCAGAGCGGTTTACAAAGTATGTCATTATTATCCCCACAACAAAACACCCTGTGAGGTGGGTGGGGCTGAGAGCGCTCCAGAAAACTCTGGACCAATAAGGCTGATTAACCAATAAACTGACAATGAGGAAATTGAAATAGTTTAAGATTTTTTATTCCTTGGCTCAATCATCAACCAAAAGGGAGACTGCAATGAAGAAATCAGAAGAAGACTGAGACTTGGAAGAGAAGCTGTGAGGGAGCTAGAAAAGATCTTTAAAGATAAAGATGTCCCTCTGGCAACCAAGATCAAGATAATCCAAACTATGGTATTCCCCATTACTATGTTATGCATGTGAATGTTGGATAATGAAGAGAGATGACAGGAAGAAAATGGATTCATTTGAAATGTGGTGCTGAAGGAGAGTTTTGCAGATACCGTGGACCGCCAAAAAGACAAGTAAGTGGGTACTAGATCAAATCAAGCCTGAATTCTCCCTCAAAGCTAAAATGACAAAACTGAGGCTATCGTACTTTGGTCACATCATGAGAAGACAAGATTCTCTGAAAAAGTCAAGAATGCTAGGAAAAGTGGAAGGTAGTAGGAAAAGAGGAAGACCTAAAATGAGATGGCTTGACTCAATAAAAGAAGCCACATCCTCCAGTTTGCAGGATCTGAGCAAGGCTGTTAACGATAGGATGTTTTGGAGGTCTCTCATTCATAGGGTTGCCATACATCAGAGGCAACTTGATGGCACATAACACACACACACACACACAAACCAATAAGGCAGCTTCTTAGGTAAGGGGTTATGGCTTGGTGGAGCATCTGCTTCATAGGCAAAAGGTCCTACTTAAGAGATCTTGGAGAGCAGACCTTGAAAAGGCATATTTTCCCAACACCCTTGGCAGCTGCTGCCAGTCAGAGCAGGCAGTACTTCGTTCACCATGATAAATAAATCATTATGTAGTTCCGAGAAACCTAATTAAAAGATTCCATGTTTGGGCCATTAGCAGAGTCTATCGTGCGGCATAGGAAGCGCGATTATAGGTGGTTGTGAGCTCATTCTGCTGGCTGGTGTGTGTGCAGGAGTGAAAATAACAAAAGCATACACTTGGTTTATATTTAGAAAAGAAATAAGAGTTCTTTATTGCAGGAACTCCATACTCTGATAGGAAAAGAGGAGAGACAGATCCTAACTATCTATCTAGTCTAAGGATGGACATGGATGGCAGGGCAAGGCCTGCATCCATGCTTCCAAGATGGAGGGAGGAGAAGCCAGGAAAAGAAGGAGTGAGGAACAAAGCCAGGAAAAGGAGTGAGAGGGAGGAAGTCAGGAGGAGGAAATCCTGAGAATAGCAACCTGCATATTAAAGGACTGTCAGAGCAGTAAACAACAGTAAACAGTAAAGAGAGTGCCCTGACCTCTCTATCTTTCTAACTCTTTGGTTTGTCCCCCTCTGAAACCTGAGAAGAGGGACAGCGCTGGATCCTCCTCTTCCAATGTTCTGACTTGGTACTGATTCAACACATGCAGATGTTTCAAAAGTTATCACCCTGTTACTTCACCACAGGTCAACAGAATGTTAGAGGAGCATCCATGCCAAGATCTATTGAGTTTGCTTCCAGTGCTGCAGTTTCCAGAGATACTCTAGATTCTTTTGGTATAGCGTTATAATACCACTACTGCTCTGGCACGCTGTTTAAGCATCACACACAACTAATCTGGATGCAGCAGACTATACAAACAGATAAGGGAAGATTTGATGTGGGCCCAAAAGATGTTTGAAACTTGCTTGATATGAGTCCCAGTGGCACTTAAGAGACCGACAAGATTTTCAGGATATAAGCTTTTGTGAGTCAAAGCTCCCTTTTCAGATACCAGCTTTGCCTCTTGAAAGCTCATACCTTGAAAATCTTGTTGGTCTCCAAGGTGCCACAGGATTCAAATCCTGCTGTTCTACTGCAGACAACACAGTTACCCACCTGAAACTTGCCTGCTATTCTTGTTCATTTTGAATCGGGCATCTCAGATGATTTCCCAATTTTGCTTGCCTTTCAAAATATGCAGCACTTCATATCATCTTGTGTCTGTACAGTGGGTGGTTTTCAGCATGGCCAATGGCTGAGAAGCCACGGATAATACATACTCATTGAAGCAGCAGGTGTTGTGATCTCTAGGCCTCATCCTGGTCAAGCCACAAGTCCATGGAAATAATGACTTCTATGCCCATAAGATTCTGCAACTGTCCATTGAAACATGAAATGGGGGCTTTGTTCATCTCTACCCATTCATCTTCACTATGGCCGTTTCCAGACGGCTGACCTGCACCCGGGATGTCATGCCACGTTTCGGATCGTGCCGGGGAAAACACGAAATATGACACGCCAATAAAAATAGATGCTAGTCAGGTCATCAGGATCTCAAAAGTCCATTTCAGCAACTTGGCTCATAAGATCAGGCCCTGTGATGACATATTCTACCTGCACTGTGTTTGTGTTGGCGCACTGAATGTTTTATACAACTACTAAACAGCACCTAGTAGAGGCAACTTGGTATCATTCACTGAAGCAGTTGGATGAAACTCAATAGTAATTGCTAGCTTAAAGAAAATCCAATACAGGTGGCCGAGGGTATTATTACAATATCATCACTTCCACCTCCTGTGAATATAGTCAGCTGTGTGTTATTGACAACTATAACTTAAATTACCAACAAGATTCCAATACAATCCTCTTGGCTCAGGGAAGAGTTTCTCTTCTTCAACCAGGAGTAGAATGATTCTGTTGAAATGTTCTCTCTCTCTTTCTCATCATTATTTTTCTATGATAATCCAAAGTCAATGGATTACTCGGGCAGACTTCTCCTGAACTTTGTTCCAGAGTAGGGGAGTTCTGGAAAAAAGGGGAAGTAAAGAGCGCTTACATCAGTGATATGGAAAGTTACCGAGAACTAGTCCCCTGATTGGTCAATACAAGCCCGAAGTCTATAACTACCCTAAGATCTGACTAACTAGGAACAGAGCATAACAGAAGGTGATAAGGCAGCAGTGACAGATGAATTTTGGTGCCTCACTTATGTATTGCCCGGCTGTGCAGAGGAGCTAAACAACAACTCAGCTTCAGGTAACAGTTACAACAAGATCTAGCTCAGATAGTTTTGTTGTTTTAGTGCTTCAGAACTGCTGAGACTTGCTCTGGAATGGATTTTAACTGACTATTTGATTAACTTGTTTAATAAAGTACTTATTTCCTTAAGTCAGTTGTTTTACTTAGTATCCCACCCTTGGAACCTGGAAGAGGGCAACTGGTGGTCTTGCCAGGGTGTTGGGAGTGAAGGAGTTCTTCTGATTTCCAGGTATGAGGAGTCAGAAGCAGTGATAATGAACGAGCCTCCCTTCCTTGCCTTTTGCAGAGTTTAGGGCCTGTTGGGGAGGCGAGGAAATGTAGACAGTGCCTGGCAGGAGGATCATGCGTTGCACCAGGCAAGTGTTACCCAAATAGATAGTCTCATAATTCGTTGGGGGAAATAGCTTCAAAGGAGACAAGCGAGAGGGGGTAACTGGGATCCTCCACCTATGTTTACGGGGATTATTCCTTTAGAGAACTCTCAAATAAGCCAGGCAGATGTTCAACTGGAAAGGGTTTTTTAAAAAACAAGAAATAAAAGAGCAATCGTACAGAAATCATACACAGCACGCATATCAGGTTAACTAAGAAAATCAGAGAGAAAAGGGGGAGAAAGCAGTTTTGGGAGGATGGTAGTTACCAGTTTCGAAGATAGGAGTCCACAGAGAAATGCTCCCTGAGGCAAGCTGACTTCTTCACCCCCAAAACAGTAATTGAAAGGGTTGTCTGGAGCCTGGGCAATAAGTTGAAAGAGGTTTGTTGGGATCTATCTGGGGTGGACTATAAGTGAAAAAGTGCTTGACCATTAAGCGCCAGATGGGAAAAACTACCAGGTTTGCTGAATACCTTGACTAGGGTAAGTGGGTGCAGGGAATTGAGATCTGGCCTTGATAAGTCAGGAGTTTCTTGAAAAACTTACCTCAGTTTCTTACCAGTAGTTATATTTTGAAGTGTTTTGGTTAAAATATGTTAGATTTGATAGGAGGACCGTAGCATTTAGCCTCTTTTTATTTCTTTTCCAGTTCTCAAGTATTATAAGACTAAAGAATATAAAGTGTTAGTGTTAAGAATTATGTTAGTTACTTTGTAGAAAAAATGGGAAACTGAGGACAGAGAACTGAGAAATTCATTTTTTAAAAAATAAATATTTTAAACTCTCATGTGTAGAGATAAGCTGACTTCAGAAGAGCCCTGTTAATTCCACATAATTAAAACAGTGTTACAAAATTTCCATTGCACAGCTTCCCTCAACTGAGAAAAAGCATGAAAGTCACAGAAATGCTTTATTCAATTTCTGCTATCTCTGACTGGAGGGTCTAAGATTTGGTCTGATTCTGTAGTTTCCTCAGTTCACGAAGCTGAAGTCCCCCCCCTCCTCAGCAACAGCTGTGGTGTCAAATATTCTGAGATAGAATTTTTTATCATAATTAATAATAGATGAAAATTTCTGTGTTTTTTGAAGTTCTAAACTCAATGCTGTTTGATTTACGGTGTCTTTATAGTTGTTTTTCTTGTAATTCCGTGCTTTCTTTTTTCCTGTTGGTAGAAGCCTCTTTAAAAAAAATGCTCCCGTAGCGAAACAGAGTTGGTTCAGAGTCGTTCCTTTTGCTGCCAAAGGATAAAGTGCTGGACACAGGCATAGAAGGCTTTAAATGGGATTACACGTATTCATGGAGGACAGGTCTATCGGTGGCTACTGGCCATTGTGATTAAAGGAAACATCCACATTCAGAGGCAGTCAACCTCTGAATCCTGACTCCAAGAGTAAACATCAGGGGAAGGTCTCAGCCTCTATGTCCTATTGTTGATCCTCCAGAGTAACTGGTTGGCTACCATGTGAGACGCGATGCTGGACTAGACGGACCACTGGTGTGATCAAGTAGTGCTCTACTTATGTTCTTCAGGTGTTGCCATTTTATTTTTGTAAATATATTTCTAAAAAGTTGCCACTTATCCTTAATCCAGGTAGTCTTCCCATTTCTCTAAAGGCTGTAGTTATATGCCACTGAGAGCCAAGCTACAAGTGACGCCTTACACAGGTTGGACACTTGTCAGCTCCCCTCAAGTTTTGATGGGAAATGTAGGCGTCCTGGTTTTACAGCTTGGCTCTCCATTACAGCTGCAAGACCAGGATGCCTACATTTCCCATCAAAACTTGAGGGAAGCAGACAAGTGTCCAACCTGTGTAAGGCGTCACTTGTAGCTTGGCTATGAGAGCTAACAGTAGCTCACAGGATTTCAAGTAGTGGGCTCCAGTTTTTATATGATACATCCTAAGTGATACATCCGTGGTTGAGCTCTTCACTTTTTCTTATTATTTCTGTAGTGGTTCTTCTGTATGAATTTCCTCATATATGTGTGTGTGTGTGTTCATCCATTGGAAGCAAAGCTAAGTGATTCAACATCTAAAGAGAAACTCAGGTGAGAATTTCATAAGCAATCCTTTGTTATTGAAAAGCCCAACCAATAAGATGGGGCTGCAATTCTACGAGAAAATCCATGTTGTATCGTACTAGATTGGCTATGATATGGTGACCCTCCTGAAAGTTAGTTAGTTAGTTAGTTAGTCAGTCTTTCTTTCTTTCTTTCTTTCTTTCTTTCTTTCTTTCTTTCTTTCTTTCTTTCTTTCTTTCTTTCTTTCTTTCTTTCTTTCTTTCTTTCTTTCTTTCCATCTGAAAAAGGGGCACTTATAGAGAGCCTCTGGCATGCCAATACAGATATCGTCCTACCAAAAAGAGGCCCCCATGGGAGATATGGAAAGAAGCTCAAAAACAAAATCTCCCACCCAAAATACTATAGGAAATGGTTACAAGAATGTTATGTATTTATAAGTGCGTAGAATATTCAAAGCGCTCAATTGAAAGAAGTACATCCGGTGTGTAAAAGAACTCCTATGTGTTTATTGTTGCCCTTGTAAAAGCTCCATGAGTGAAACAAATGCAGCTAGCAGTTTGTTGGGCGGAGCCTTCATCTGTGGCTTCTAGGAGAAGGAGTGATGCTGAAAATAACATAAAGTGGTGCTTATACATTTCAATGCCTTCATACATCTTGCAATACAGATTGAGACACGTGAGATCGAGGTAACAACGGATGTTTTGTAGACGGTGACTTCATTCAGGTTAAGATATTCACGAATTGGATTGAGCTTATTGAAGGAGTGTAATTGACATGGAATGTACTATGAACTGTTCAGGAATAAACTGTTGACAGATATTTATACATTCTAGTAGTTTGCCACCGAACTAGACATGGGCATGAATCGAAATACAAAACAAATATTGTGACGAAACTGGCCCTCTTGTGCTTCGAGAAATGCGTTTCACGGGGGGCCGAGGTTTCACAAAATCTACGACCTTTTGGGCTGTTTTGTGTGTTTCATGATTGATTTGTAATGCCAGACAGGCCGGTGCCAATCTATTGATTTCCTAGGCAATGGAGGGCAGGAAAGTCTGCAGATCTTTCATTGCCCAATCTTAGCCCTCAAAATCCTGATAGACAGCTCTCTCTGCCAACTAGAGAGAGCTCCCATTTTGCCCTATACAGCAAGGGGCAGGGGATGGCTACTGAGGAGATGGGCCTTCTGTAGCCATGGGAACACCAATCTCTTCCCTCCAAACCCTGATGGGCAGGTCTGTCTGCCAATGAGAGAGCTACTGTTCTGCTCTATGTGAGCATTTCTTATTTAAGGCACAGCTCTGCCTCGTGCTTTCAGTTTCAGCGCAGACAGAGGAGAGGGAGGATCTGTAGTTGCTGGAATCTGGGAGTGAGGGAATTAAATTGGGAGATTTTGGAAAGAGAGAGTGGAGATCTTTTGGGAAGCATTTGGGAGCTTTTTGGGAAGAGAGAGTGGATTTGGGAGCTTGCTGGGAAGGTCTTTTGGCCTTTTTTCCTCCACTCCCCCTTTCTCAGGCATTTGCCTGGCTGTGGGGCCTAGCTTGACTCTGAGGCCTCTGTCAGCACTTCCCACCCTTCCCGTTGACCTTCCCAATCAACGTATTGCAAACTGGGAGGGTGGGTGGAGGAGAGCCTGCTGAAGTCTCTCTGCAAGTTTGCCATCTCCAGGTATGAAGGGGGCCATTGAAATGCCCTGGGTTCTGATGAATCATGAAACTAATGAATTGTTTCAGCAAACACATCCATTTTGTGAAATTTCATAATTCACAATTCATGGATTATGACGAAACACGAAAGTCTCATTTCATTTTTTTCCCATTTCGTGCCCATGTCTATACGGAATTATATATTTATTGTATTTATTAGGTTGTTATTAATGTATTTAATGATATTTATTATATGCACTGAACACTTCGAATATTCTATGCACTTATAAATACATAACCTTCCTGTAACCATTTCCTATACTTGTATTTTGGGTGGGAGATTTTGTTTGTGATACCAATATAGATATACAAATCAAATCATATCTCCTTTTGAGGGACTATTTTGTCACGAGGTGATATTCTACTTTGCACACATACACATACATATTCAGACACCTCCCGTTTTCCTCCTTCATGGCTGCCCTTTGTTCCTCTATGGTGCCTTTATATCTCTGGGCTTCTTCCCTTCATGCCCTTTGCCATTTTTAAAATCTTCTGCAGTGTAATTGCTGACTACTGTAGCTGTTAGAATTCCTCAGCATTGATTTACTTTAGCATCTCAGCATGGGTGGCTGTGTGTTTGGTTTTAGTCACTAATGCAAACTTTGAAATACTTATGTTAAAGATGGGGGGAAAGAAGTTGTTCCTTCACAGGCTTGCTTTGTGCTGCAGCCGTGCAGTCATCCAAGGTGTTCTTTTGAACTGCAAGATGTTAATAGACTGCTCTACAATATGGTTTCTGATTCAATCATCCGCTCACTTATACACACATGAACACAGATGCAGACACAAGCAGCACACACTTCTTTGTTGTTCACGAAACTCTTTGAAGTATCTTACCTTTGTAGCTTAATTCATGCTTCAGGCCTATTACTTTTTTGCTCTTCAATGTTTTCCTCTGTGTTTTGTGACCCTCTTGTCTTCGCATGAGCCATTTGAGGGCTCTAGTTGCTTCTTATGTGGGCATTATGATTCCACACTTGCAAAATGGGCTATGATGGCACGGAGAAAACTGGTTGATTTCACAAGGTAGTCTAACATGTAAGTTGCAGTCAACATACACAGAGGTAGGATTGCTAGCCCAGTGATGGCACCTGTAGGGAGATTGTAGAGGCAGGGACCTGCCTGATTGGCATCATGGCAACATCATGATGTCAGTTCCAGCATGCACTGGAATTGCATCATCATGTTGGAAAGATGCTGCAGGATTCACAAAAACCATTATGGTTTAACCATACAGTTTTGGGTGAATTCTAGAGTGCCATGCTGCTGCGTTGCTGCTGCTTCCAGTTTGCGCCAGAAGTGATGTGGCAGTGTTGAGCAAGGCCTCCCCCCATTTTGTCCCCACTGCTTCATTAGACAGCTTTGGAGGTCTAGGGGTGCTGGAGGTGAAGTGGGCACAATTGTTCAGGATGTGCGCAGGAACTGTAACAAGAATTTTGTACAAGAAAGGTCATTCGAGAAGAGTTAAGATATTCTAAAAGATAAGCTAAGGCACCTGTATAACTTGTGACCTAGAAAATGGAATGTAGCCCAATGGCCATGTATGACATGATCCACCGGAGCTCAAAAGACCCATTTATACTGTCTACTTGGGTTGTGAAACCAAGGATGGTGCCTAACGGGGACTTGCACCAAACAGCATATCCAGACAGTGTTATAGCAACTTCACTGACTTCCAATTTGTTTCTAGGTCACTTTCAAAGTGCAAGTGTTGACCTTTAGAGTTCTAAATGGTTTGGAACCCCAAAGGACCTCCTCCTCTCATATGATGCTGCCCAGAATTTGGTGTCTACTGTGGTCCACTGCCCCCTGAACATGCTTTATGGCTCTCAGGACTATCCTTTTTGGACGCATTTCCCACATATGGAACCCACTTACAGCAATGGTTCATTTCTGGTCTCTTTACTACTGGCCTTCCAATGGAACTGCTTGTTTCAGGCTTTTATGGTGAGCTATATATATTGTGCAAACTGTGCTGATTTATTGCTGTTATTGCTCCGCTGTTCTCTTTTTATTGGTTGCATTGATTTTTGTGGATTTTATTGTTGCTATGATACTTTCTTGCATTTGGCTGCTATTTGTTGCAATTGGCTGATCGGATGTTCTTTGGCAATGTGCTTTGATCATTGAATCAATTTTTTAAAATTGGTGTTGATTTATTGTGCATTTGCATTGGCTCTTGTCTTGATGTAAATACTTGGATAGCTTTGTTGTGTTTTAGATCATGGTAAGCCTTGAACAAAAAGACATTTAAATTATCTAAATAAACAAATAATCAATTAGCAACTGGTAAATAAAAGAGCTGGATTTAGCACATCAAGTCACCATTTAGCATAGTGGTTAAGAGCAGCAGGACTCTACTCTGGAGAACTGGGTTTGATTCCCCACTCATCTGCTAGAAGCCAGCTGGGTAACCTTGGGTCAGTCCTCGCTTCTTGGACCTCTCTCAGCCCCACCCACCTCACAGGGCAAGTGTTGTGTGGATAATAATAACATAATTTATAAACCATTTTGAGTGGATGTTAAGTTGTCCAGACAGGTGGTATATAAATCAAATCTTTTTGTTGTTGTTATAGCACAGAGGCTTTCAGCAGTGGCCCCAAAGTGTTAGAATTCTGTTTCCAGGGAACTCCATTCTTTCTTATCTCAGAGAACATTTGCCACATTATGTGTATTTGTAACTGTGGTTCTTTGACTGATTGCCACCACAAAATGGCTGCCGTGGGAGGTAGGACCAGTCATAAAATGGCTGCTTTGGAGGTTTCAGGTCAAGCATCCATCTATGATGGGGGCAGCTATTTCCTAATGGACATTTCCTGCAGAACCGAAGATCAAGCTTGCCTGGGTCTTCAGAAGTACTTCCTAGAGCTAAACTACAAGCGACGAATTACACGAGGATGCTCACATGAAGGGAGTCTCAATGTTAGCCAGGAAGCTGAGCTATAAAAGAGATCGGAAGGCTCTGTCAATTTCGCCTCTCTACAGAGCCAGCAAAGATTGCTCCTCAGAGGGTTTGTTTATTTCCTCTTTGCCTTGCAGAAGGAAAGGTGAAACTGTCAGAGCCTTCCGGAGACGAAGAGGAAATTAACAAACCCTTTGAGGAGCGATCTTTGCTGGCTCTGTAGAGAGGCGAAATTGACAGAGCCGTCCGATCTCAGCTTCCTGGCTAACAGTGCGACTCCCTTCATGTGCATGTCGTGTAATTCGTCTCTTGTAGCTTAGCTCCTACTCCAATAAGGTGGAAGAAAGCTTTGCTGTGGGAAAGAGGCACTTTGGGGCAGAAGTGAGCATGCACCAGGAAACACATCAGTGGGCACTATGTTGGGAATACTGCCCTTGACATTAACATCACCAGGGATAGGATGGGTTGGTACTGCATATTAGTTTTATGTGGGATCCGGAATACCATCCCAGATATTGTAGTCACAGGGTTATTGTAAGAATAAAAGAGGAGACTGATGTACACTGCCCACAGTTCCTTAGAGGAGAGATGGAGGAATATGTAAGGAACGGGGGAAGAATGCACGGGTGCGCATCTAGAAAATCTAGAGAATCAGTTGCTAATTGCAGGTCATGAGACTTGTTTCCATATGATGTACAGGTGGTGAGACTCCAAGGGCATCTTTGTCCGAAGACCCACAAAGGCTGTCGACAGGCTTGCTTATGTGTATCCAGCCACTGGATTTCGGCTGATCTTCACCATCCAATAAAGAGTTGAAGCAAAGCAGATGGAAGTGATACTTGCAGTGGACAAAGATGCCAAGCAGATCTGACCTTGAATAAGCCATGCAGGGTTATATAAATGCATTTCACTGTATAATACATGAAAAAAGGGGGCCTCAAGGTCTCTCTCCTCTGCTAACTTCAAAGACAGGATAATGTATTTTCATCTTGCAGCATTACAAATTCCCTTGCAGCCTTGACAAAAAGAGTGAATTGTCTCAGGAATCTGCTTCCACAAGAGGTCAGAGAGTCAAATGAGAAGTCACAGCTTCAAATGCTACAGTAAGCCTTTTTTAAAAAATAAAAGAATAATTTGATAACCATTAATTACATTTGGAGATCCAGTTGCTTAAGTACTAATAATGGCACAGCTAAAAGCTAGAGGGAGGTAATCCTAATTAACTAGTGTTTGTCTTGGTATAATAAACTGACAATGGACAGTGACTACAGGACTACCTTTCTTCAGAGAAAAACAATCTCTTTGAACACAATTTTATTTGAATAACTTATTTACAGAGGTCTCTCAGCCAGGGGCCTTCTCTCACTCTGCCTAGGCTCAACTGAAGAGAAACAACGTGGGTGGTACTCTTGCCCAATTCCTGGCTCTCCCCAGGAACTATGACACAACCATGTTTTTCACCATATTGCTACAGAATTGACAGTCTGATTCACATTAGAGATGGGCACAAACCGGGAAAATTCTGAACCATATGGTTTGTGGTTCATCGTGTTTCACGAACCACGAAATGTCACGAACTTGCCCTGGTTCATGAACCAGTTCATGAAAACATCACTTCCAGGTCAGCAGATGGTCTGCAGAGAGCCCATCCCCCCCTGTTGCCTAGGAAAGTGATTATTGGTGTCAAGCTGTCTGCAGTGACAAAGCGAAATATGAACCAAATGAACCAGGCTAAAATTCATCACGGTTTGTGAGAAATGAGTTCCCATAAACTGGCCTGGTTTGCAAACCATGAACCGACTTGGTTCGCAAATCATGAATGGGACTCTCTGCTGGCAGCTACTTTGAGGGGTTACAAACTGATCTTCCCAATGTCCAATACCCACCAAATTTGCAGGGGACATAGTCCTCACTGTCCTCTGAAAACACCCCCCCCCCAAGTTTCAGAGAGACAGCACTCCGGGAAAGGCATGATCCATGGGTACTTCCCTTTGTTGTCATTTTCTCTTTACCGTGGCAAAAATGGGACTCTCTGCTGGAAGTACTTTGAAGGGTTAAAGCCAGAAGGAAAGCCAGAAGGAGTTCAGACAGAGTTCAGTCCCTGCCTCCGGTTGCCAAGGGAATTGATTGCAGGTGCCAGACTGTCTGGCTTGACAAATGGCTGACAAAGGCAACAAACAAGGCTTGCAATGACCACTTGTTCATTTAGAATGGGGCCTCATGAATGGCTTGTTCGTGAACAGATGAACAGGCTGTTCGTGGGTTTTTTCCGTTCGTAATGCTGTTTGTGCCCATGTCTAATAGGGACATGGGGATTGGTGGGCTGGTGTCACACTGGCATGTGATGTCACCTCCAGCAAAAACTGGAAGTGTCATTATTATCTTGAAGGTGATGCTTTAGGACTAACCATAGAGTTTGGGGCAAATCTTGGAGTATTGTCCCGAACTTCATGACTTCACTTCTGGTTTTCACCGAAGCAAGCAAGGCACTGACAGCACTGCTAGGCCACTGGTGCAAGAATGGCTCATGCCCATCATTGCCTTCCCAGAGCAACCAGAAGAGTTTGAGATGAATCCTGGAGATGATGGCATCACCACCATTGAGGCTTGGCTTACTCTGAACATGTCTGGCCAAGTAGTATTAACAATAACAACAATGTTCAATTTATATACCACCCTTCAGGACAACTTATCACCCACTCAGAGTGGTTTACAAAATACGTTATTATTTCCAACAACAATCACCCTGTGAGGTGGATGAGGCTGAGAAAGCGCCGAGAAGCTGTGACTGATCCAAGGTCACCCAACTGGCTTCAAGCAGAAGAGTGGGGATTCAAACCAGGTTCTCCAGATTCAAGTCCTGCCACTCTTAACCACTGCACCAAGTACAACCCTTGTCTCCTCCCCTACCTTTTGGTTTGCCAACATACCAACTTCATCACCCTCGGACCCAAATGCCTACCCCTGCTTGAGCTTTCATCTTTTCTGCAAAGAAATGAATGTTGCAGTCCCCTTGCGATGCTGGCCGTCGCTTAGTGTGTCTAGGTAGGCCAATCACAGATCATTTTCTTAATTGGGGGCAAGCGGTTCGTGGAGTTGTTTTCGGCTTCTGTAACCCACAAGGGATTTTTTTCCTAAAAGTGGAATGAAATTATTTGTCTCCCTGCCCAAACTCCGTTTTATAGCCCTTTTAAAGAGCTCATAACATTGCCTTTGATTTTGGGCCTCATGATCTGGAAAGCAGAGCTTTATTGATGGAAAAAATTTCCTGAAGTTCCCCTGCTTTCTTCAGCCCCCCCCCCCCCCGAATCTGCTTCTAAGGGTCAGGAGACACTTGGAGGCGCTGTGAAATGGAGTGGGGAGCGGTATGGCTTGGGTGGGAAATGTATGGGAGTCATATAGACGTGGTCCCTTTGCCTGAATAGATGGGCCTTTATGTAAGGAACCTTTGGACCCAACCCATGTAGTATTTCAGTAATCCTTAGAATCATGGTATAAAGTAGGTCAATGTTTTTATCCGTAAATGTTGTGCATAAGGGGCTTTGGATAAAAGAACTCTGGCTTGCCTGTGGCCAGTAGGGATGTATCAATATACCATTTTTTCATTTCTTTATTTATATACAATTGATACACAGGTTAATATTTCATGACTGTCATGGGGTGGGGGAGAATAATCGGTGTGAATTAAGATGCGAGAGCTTGTTTTGCTCCTGGAAGACGAGAGATGGCAATGGGGCAGAGTTATGAAATCCTGTGACATCCCCAGTGGCCACCAAAGGTCTCTTATTCCGCAAGAGCTTTTTTTTCAGCTTCATTATGCCTGGCCTGGATGGGCAATGCATTCCTTTTTAAAACCCCATTTTCTTGGAAAGGTGCCTCCAGGAGCTAAAATACTCTGTCATTGTTCAGCACACCTGTTTCCAAATACCTCGGTGAAAAACTATTTGGTTTTCTCCTGTGAGAAGGCTATAGTACAACTTCTGTTAAGCACTTGACGCCTAGCCAAAAAAAACACCATTTATATAAACCTGAGCACTGTGGACTCTATTCACGAAAAAAAAAGGACGGGTATTTCGCACGTCTCCAGCTGAATTTTAAGTGGGAATTGGAGTCTATTAAAGACCATCCAGTTTGGCGATAACCATCGCAGCTTTGTTAAGCGGCTGTAGGATGGAAAAGAGAAACACGGGTGAGTGGTTTCGGTAAGCAAATACAAGGTATGAAAATTCATTTCATGGGAGTGAGGAGATTCCTAAGTTTCTTTTAAAAATGTAAAGCAAATGCACAATTATGATAATGTCCGACTGCGCAGGGGCCCAAAGGAGAGCAAGGCTTTGTTGATTAAACTTTATTTTTTTTGTTGCCAGGGGAATTGTGCCTGCAGGAGGTGCTCTTTTCCCAGGAATGTAGACAGGCCAGACAAAATAAGGAACTGCCTTCACAGAACATGTAATTAAGTTGTGGCATTTGGTGCCACAAGACATAGTGGTGGCCATTTACCTAGCTGACTTTAATGGGAGATTAAACAAATTCATGGAGGATAGCATTATCAATGGCTGTCTGCCACAACAACTAAACATAACCTCCATAGTTAGAGGCAGTCTACCACTGAATAGCAACTCCTGTGAGAAACAGAGTGGAGAAAAGCCTTTTACAACCCCCTACCTGTGGGCTTCCCAAAGGCATCTAGCTGGCTGGAGTTGAAAAAAGGATCCTCCTGCATTATATTGATCCAGCTAGGTATTTTGGTATGTTATGAAGGTTGGCCATAGAAAAAGAAATAATAAATATTTGGTACCATAGAAATAATGTCTTCTAAATCTGACATGACAGTAACCAATGCTCGGATTTAATATTTGGAAACATGCAGATTTGGCAGTTACTATGGTGCCTGCTTGTCTGGCTTAACATTCAAGAAAGTCAGAGGAAACAGTGGAAGGAAGAGAACACCTTTCAGTAAATACCTAAGTCTCAGAGATGCTTACCACTAAGCAAAGATATTGCACCAAGAGAGGTTTGCATGGATAGGTTGCCAAGGTACTATTTGCCCAATCACATTGCTGGCTTTTGTCTAAACAACAGCAACAACAACATTCTTTTTATATACTGCCCTTCAGGATGACTTAACACCCACTCAGAGCAGTTTACAAAGTATTATTATCCCTACAACAACAAACACTCTGTGAGATGGGTGGAGCTGAGAGAGCTCCTAGAAGCTGTGACTGACCCGAGGTCACCCAGATGGCTTCAAGTGGAGGAGTGGGGAATCAAACCCAGTACTCCAGATTAGAGTCCCGTGTTCTTAACCACTACACCAAACTGGCTCTCATGGCTTTGTCTTGAGAGCATGGCTTTGTTTTGATGATATTTAGGTGCGGTGATGCCTAGTAAGTGGCTATTTCAGTCAAATGGCATTGGTTAGGCAAATATTTTGGTTGCACATACAGGTATACAGACAGGCAGCATTTTTGTAATGTTCTGTCTTGATATTTGTGCCCAAGAAAGAAAAAAGACAAAGGTCAGACAAGTCGTAAAAAAAATGATGAGGATAAATCTGAGATTTCTTGCAACCTTTTTAGTGTTTCTTAAAAGCAAGCAACTGGGAAATTTGTTGGACGGGGGTAAACTGTCCCCCCATCCTGTGTTCCCTTGCATGGCAGAGGGGAAAAGACAGGTAACCTCTTGTTTACATGAAAAGAAAGTTGGGTGAACTGTTTATTTTAGATAAATGAGTGAAGGTGCTAAACCTTGACCCATCTAACAATTTATTTAATTTCTTCCAACTTTCCCCTCCCAGCTCTGGCTCAGCTAGTTTGAGAAGGAAATGGTACAAGTACTGGACTATAGAAAGGAAAGGGGCAGGAGAGGACAGGGTTTAGCCACTGTGGTGTAGTGGTTAGTGTGTCAGAGTAGGGCCGGGGAATCCAAATTTAACTCTCCACTCAATTATGAACCTTATTGAGTGATCCCGTCATACTCACTGAGTTTAGCCTACCTCACAGGGTTGTTGTGAAGATAAAATGGGGAAAAGAAATCCATGTACGTTGATCAGACTTACTACTTAGACGTCTCTTGGTGACATCAGTGGCTGCCCACGAACCTTGCTAATTGCAATAACAAATTGATACTGCTAGCTACACAGGCACAAAAACCAGGCATTGTAATTTATCTACAACACTGGCCATGCTGCTTCTAACTGTACCGGTGCAAAGAGGGGAAGAACAAGCAATTCTGTTCTTGATATGTGTGTATGTTTCTCTTTTGACTATTTGTGTTGCTGATGTTCCAATCCTGAATCATTGTGTTGCTTTAAACACCTTTTGAATATCACTTATATATTACTTGCTATTTTTAAATCATTTTTTGCAATGATGCAAAAACCAGCCTCAATTTTATTGCCAATATTTCTACTGAATGTTGTTAGTACAGTCAGGAAAAGGAGGGTGGCAGTTTCATATCAAGCACGGAGAAATCACCGCAAAAATTGTAAGTTTCAAATCGAAGCAGCATGTTTAAGAATTTTGCAATATCCTTAGCAAGCAAGTGCTTTGCTACCTACTACTTCTCCTTATAGCTGCATCCTACCAGTTGGTGGATATATCACTCGTTGTTATAATATGACGGGGAAAGCCTCGGAGTATATACAGAGTGGTTTTGATTGACGTTGGTATATCTACACATCAAGATTTAAGTAGAATGACTGTGGGCATACCTACTTGTTACACTATCTCAAGGTCTTCCTAGGTTTTTCCCATAGGGGAAAAATTTTAAGTTGTCTCTCCCTGTGTGCTATAGTCCCAAGGCAAATTGAGACCCCATGTAGGGTTCCCAGGTCTCCGCCACTGGTGGGCAAACTCCCTGGGGTTTGCACCCTTGCTTGTTAATCTGCCAGCAATTGGCAGAAGGTAGCAAGCTCCCCGGAGGTCACCCACCACCGGCAGACACCCCAGCAGCATGCGCGGTGTGATGATGTCACTCCCGGAAGTGAAATCATCGTGCCGGCCATAGGAGTGCTCCCGCATTTTGTTTGGGGCGATTTTGGCCCCAAACGGGCCAAATCGGTCCCGCATGGAACATGGGAGTGCTCCCCTGGCCAGCACGATGACATCACTTCTGGGAGTGATGTCATCATGCAGGCGCCGGGGCACATGCATGCTTTGCACATGTGCAAAGAGACGCACACCACCAGCACAAGGTAAGTGCCAGGTTCCCCCCTCCTGCTGGGCGGGTATAGGAACCTAGCAACTCTGGCCGCACGTACACCGGAGAAGAAAATCATGGAAATCTCAGTACATGTCTGGTTTGACAGGAAGTAGTATAAGGTGTCGTTAGCCCGTGAAATTTCCTCTTATGCCAGGATTCCACTCTGGCATATGCTTCTGATGCCATCCTGGTACACGTAAAACGTGAAAGAGTAGATGGTTGAATTCCTCTAGAGACTCATTGCAAGACATTTGGGACTATGGAATAGGCCTTGCAGGTTGCAGGGGTGATTTGGTAGTCTATCTTCTATGCACCCATGATCTATCATACTTCACATATTTTAAATTAACTGCAGGCAAGAAGTTACTGCTCTAGGCTGTTCAAAAACAGCAAGAAGCATGTAGTCCAGAAAGATGCTTCTGTAGTATAAGCAACATATTTCCATGTTTTTTTTTGTTTACTTACTTACACACACGCACGTGAACACACACACAGAGCAGTAATGTTTTATTTTGAAATCTCCTGATGTGAAGCAGTAAAAGAAGTAAAACTACATTTGAAGAGCTAACATTGGCAGCTTCCCTGATCTTAGACAAGCTGGGTGCCCAGAGGTATTTTAGGGGTTATGTATCTGTCTACCGCTACCCGTTTCAGCATCAAGAGGAGCAAGCTAATTAGCTACCAGCGTTATTTAATTGCAGGAGTTATTACTAGAGCAAAACCAGAGCCAGGCTGCACTGCATGTTAAAATGCATTAGTTAAATATATATATATTCTTTCTAGCTGGATGGTATATTACATATTTTAGTGTTTCCCGAAGCTTATCTCTTCTTCTCTAGGATCTGGGTCTTTTGAACTCTTGAATTTACCTGAGGCTTGCCTTACGATAGGGAAGTTGGGTTGTTTTCCTCTGTGCATTAACCCTTTAGATGTAGCTTTGTTATTGCTGAAAAGAGCAAAAAGAGGGGGGTGTTACGGACACTGCAGTTTTTCAAAATTATGGCCTTGCAGTATACATTTCCCCTTCTCCGAATCCTCATTTTTTATTTTGCATTTATTTCATTTTGCAATCATTACCTCATTTGCTGTTTTAAAAGGGAGATCCCTGCATCCTACCAGTAATCTCAGCACGGTTTGGAGACTTTCAGTGCAATCCTAAGAAGAGTTACTCTGGTCTAAGGCTGTTGAAGTCAATGAGCTTAGACTGGAGTAACTCTGCTTAGGATTGCACTGTTTCTCCAGCCTAAAAAGCCACCTTGCAACTTAAGGGCTCTTCTACTACAGGGGGAAAATACAGCGAAAACCTATGCAGAGTCACTCCAGTTTAAGCCCATTTATTTCAATAGGCTTAGACTGGAGTAACTGTTAAACTGGAGTAAAACTCCTTCGACTGGAGGAAGGATTCAGACATAGTTGAATGTTACATAGTATTGCTAGGTCCAGGTTGGGAAATTCCTGAAGATTGGGGGGGGGGGGGGATAAGAACCTAGAGAGGTCAAGATTTGGGAGGGGCTTCAGTGGGGTATAATGTCATAGAGTTCACCCTTCAGAGCAGCCCTTTTCTCCAGGAGAACTGGTCTCTGTTGCCTGGATCAGCTGTAATTCCAGGAGATCTCCAGCTATCACCTGGAGGCTGGTGGCAACCCTAGTGGATACAAGATGCAGTTTGAACTTCAGTGCCTGTGTTTTTGGCCTGCACCAGATGAGGCAGCCCAAGCTGAGGGTTGCCCTGCCAGCTTGCTGGCCTCCTTTAGCAGGTAATCTCTTGCATTTCACCACTGCACCCTGCTGCCGATCCAGTGAGCAGCAGGAACAAATGAGGGGTGAGGGGAGTGTTGTGTAGTGCTACGACATCATTTCCAGCTGAAAAACTAGGAGTGATGTCACTGCATTGTGCAACGCTTTAGGAATCTCTCTGATTTCCATGGTAAAATCCATACAGATGGAGGGGGGATTCCCAGAGCATCGTGCAATATAGTGACATCACGTCAGGTTTTTCTTCTGGAAATGATGTTGTGGCATTGCATTGTGCTATTTCTGCCTGTCTGTGGCTGCCTGAACTTCCCACCGGCTGCCAGCTCTTATCCAGGCCAGCGGCTTCAGGCATGCTCCAAAGTGATTTATACTTCTTGATGGGACCGTCCTGAAGGCTGAAATGAACTTGAACTATTTGAAAATGCAGTTGTTGAGAGTCTCCGTGGCATGGAGACTAGCATATCCATTGTGAGGTTGTGTTCAAATCTCTACTGTGCCATAAAGCTCACTGGGTGACCTTTGGCCAATAATTCTCTCTCAGCCTAACCTACCTTGCTAGGTTGTTGTGAGAATAAAGTGGAGGAAGCATGAATGTTGAGCTGGTAGGTAGTAAAAAGGGAAACCATGCTGATAAATATGGAGCATACAATAATGTGTCACGGAAAAGCAAGTCCGGTGGTGCAAGGAAGGGTGGAGTTTGGGGAGGATATGATGTCATTTTGGGTGACGCTCTAGGAATTTCTGCAATCTGTATGGTACAGACCAAAGAGACATGGGCAAATTCCTAGAGCAGCACTATGTAAGCCATTTTTAGGCCATTTTTTCTCCTGTTCCTCAGTTTCTCAAAGGTGGGAATTGGGGATAAGGGTGGGGGTTTACCTGCTGTGGGCAGGCAAATGGCAAGCCCAGAGCCCATACATGTCAATTCACATCAAGGAATACTGAGGGTGATGTGAATGCCATCAAAGTCTGTTCTAGTACCTCAGGTGGGTGCTCAGCCCATCTTCTGGGGTCTTGTGTAAGCTGCATCAACAGAACGAATTCACTTTCCAATTTTCTGAGGTGGAAAAAGGATGGTAATGTGATAATTCTCATTTTCCATGTGGCCCACATTTTTCACGTGGGCAACAAAGCAGGAATGGACACTAGCAACTTATTATGGAGTTCCAACCCTCTCCCTTCCACTCCCATTTCCTGCATATTCACTCCTGAATCAAGGAATTCTGTCAAGATGTGCCATCCTGTCTGGTCATTGATCTTGTGAACCTGCTCTCAGCTATTTTCAGTATGCGTTACACTTTTAAAAGGGCCTTTCCTCACATGAAAATCAGGGAAAGGAAGAAAAATCACACTGCCTTTCTGTGCTAAAAATGGTTGTTTGAATCAGCCCTCTACAGAGACGGTGCCAGATGGGGAAGCCTTAATATTTGGGGAAGTATGCAAGAGTGAAGGGAACATCCAGAAATAAAATCTGACCTTGGACTTGCACTAGAAATGCCCCCTAATGAGGAAACTTGGGGTTCATCCTCAGGTAAGACATCTGTGGAATTTGGAGGGAAGCCAAAGAAGCTTTGATAACCCAAGCCCATTTATCAAGGAGGGCCTACGCGTCCCTAGGCAGTCATAGGCTTTTTCCTGAAGCAAAAGACTAAGTGAATTTGGAGCATTCCCCTCAAGGTGCAACATCTGTGCTACTTTTAAGGAAGCCAGAAGTGTTCTGATAAAACTACTAAAGTTTTGTGTGTATGTGCGTGTGCACGCACATTCCTTCATGGTGCCCATACACCTATCAGATGTGGGGAGGAGTGGACAAGCTGCGGGGAAGGTTTTGATTATCAACTGTTCAGTCTGGCACTAAATACTTGATATTAGACAACACGAGAATGGGACACAGGCTGTTCATTTCTGCATCTGAAAATATTTGTATAACAAACCTGAGTTTTAAGAACAAAATGGTCTTATATGACCCAGTTGGGGGGAACACCAGAAATTCAGATGTGCTCTCTGCTGGAGAAGCATGTAACATGGCAACATACACCCACAAGGAAGGTACCTGGGGGGCGCATCATTTCGCACTTACCGTCCCGTATTGTAGCTGCTTCACACATGATCTTTCATCACTGAATACTTGAGAACACACGCACTCATAGTTGTGCTTTGTACACCCATTGAGTAATTTTTACGTTACATTCAACAGGTATCCAGTGGAACACAATTTAAAGCCTTCATTTATTAAGGTACTGGCCCCTGGTTTTATTTTTTTTAAGTGATTGAACAAATGTACCCATTTACATCCATGCATTATGTTCTAAATCACTTGTCAGACCTTAGTTTTTCTGTCTTCAAACGATGTTGAATGCTTTTTGGGGTTGGAAATTATGCTTCTACCAATGATCCATTGGGTGCAGCTGCCAGCCACCCGGAGCATGCAGGCGGCAGCGTGGGCGGCCTTCCAGCCCCCCCCCCCTCGTGCTGCCTTTTGCCTGCCCTACAGGACAGGGGGCAGCCGGCTTGCCACACGCCCCCAGTCCTGCGGGGCAGGCAAAAGGCAGCACAGAGGTGGGGGTGGGAGGCCGCCCGCACCATTCGCCTGCCCTGCAGGACAGGGGGCAGCCGGCCACCCCCCGTCCTGCGGGGCAGGCAAATGGCATGGGCGGCTTCCCATTCCCCCACGCTGCCTCCACCAACTCCGTGGCGCGCCACGGCACCCAGCTTGTTGCGCGGGCAGCACACTCTGCCCTGCGTGATAATGTCACAGAAGTGACGTCATCACGCAGTGCCGGGAGCGCGCAGACAGCGCACTCATGCAAGGGGCCGGACTCAGGTTGCCCTGGGCGCCAGCAACCCTAGATCCAGCCCTGCATAGAGGTCAAGGTAAAACCTCTTGAACTGCCACTGCCTGTTACCGTTGGACTTTACCACCCCACGGTTGCCAAACTCCAATTTAGGAAATTCCTGGAGATTTGGGAGCAGTTTCATGGGAAGGAGGGGCTTGGGGAGGACTGAGGAGGGATATCAGTGGGGATGTGATGCCATAGAATCTGACCTCCTAAACTTCTTTTACCACTTGGGGAACTGATCTCTGTAGTCTTGAGATCAGTTGTAATCCTGGAAGAAGTCCAGGTCATAGGAAGTCCAGCCACAGGTGGACAACTGTATCAGTGGGTAAAGAAGATAGCTGCCAGTGGGAAGACACAAACTCAAATGTTTAACTGATATGAATTTAATGGTTTATTAAGGCACAATGAACACCATACTAGAAAAGTAGCTAAAACCAACACTTTCTGTTGTCCCACGGTTCTCAAATTAGGAGATCAATTGTATTTTCTAGAGTGGGCTAGCCCATTGGATTTGGATGACCCAGCTGTAATTTCTTCTCTTTTTCCTTCTCCTTCTCCTTCTCCTTCTCCTTCTCCTTCTCCTTCTCCTTCTCCTTCTCCTTCTCCTCCTCCTCCTTTTTCACCATCACCATCACCATCACCATCACCATCCATGTCTGAGCTGAAGAACACCAATTATCCAACGACTGGCATTTTGACATACATGTATCACCAACAGTATTTTTGGATGGATTCTGAAATTTCCCCCGGCTTTGTTTTTTCCACTTGACCGTCCCTACAGTGAAAATTCTGGGCTGTTCTAAATTCTTGAAAACCATCCGGCTTAGTTAAGCTTGTTACCATAACACCAAGCTGAAATACAAACTTTTCTCTTGGTTAGTAAGCTGCGTCGTGCGGTGGAAGCCCCATGTAGCCACGCGAAGGCATTGAGCGACGAGTAGCAGCCACGAGCATGAATGGAGCAGTTCACACTGTTGTAGATAGATATAGAGGTTAAACCCAAAACACATGGAAAAAAAGTGATGCTGGAAGCACTTGGGAACAGCTGGCCCTGATGAATAACTCAATTGGATGCCATGAGGAACAAATTAAACAAGTGACTGGAGACCGGGCTGCTCCTGTGACAGACACTTTAATCAGGAAGTCAAAGGCTGATTGACAAGATGAAAAGCTGGATGACATGAAAAATGGAAACAGAAGGAACAACACAAGAAAAGGGCACCCAGGGTCAGCCTGCTGACAAAAATAATCAAGTACGACAGGCCATAATCCAATCTTTGAATGTTTGGCATGAGGCTAGTTATGAGAGTTTGCAGCCAAAAGGAAAGAAACTATTATTAAGTGCAAAGGAACGGGCTGTCTTCCTGGGACTTACATGGATGCAAGCGAATCGAGCTGTCCTCTCTGCAAGGGAAGGACAAAGCAGTCCCTGGTGCATTTTAGCGGGCCAAATTAACATGCACCATGACCTGCAAAAAAGAGAAAAGAACATTGTAAGTCCTTTTAAAAAAATAATGTTTTGAAAATCCAGTTAGGACAGAGATGTTTAAAAGTTATAAAAGGGAAAGCTATCCAAATACATGCTAATTTTTTTTAACGTTGGCAGCTGTATCCAGTTAATCTTGCATGTTTTTGATTTAAAACTTGGTAGCCGCTGAGAGTCTTATGTGGAAATCCTCATATTGTTTACTCCAGAGCTGTTTTGTCGACTGCCATCAGGCTGCATTGTTCAAAGGGCTTGGAAAATACTACTTCCAAGCCCAGAAGGAGGTGTTAGAGTCCGAGGGTAGTCTAGTCTAGTGGTTAGTGCCAGACAGGGGAGACTTGGTTAGGAATCTCTACTTGGCCATGAAGTGTGCAGGGAGATGATGGGTAATCCGCTCTCTTAGGCTGACCTACCTCTCAACGGTGTCATGAGGAAAGGGAAATTCATTTATATGGCCCTGAGCTCCTTAGTGGTGGTGGTGGTGGTGGTAAAGAGTGCCCTCAAGACAAAGTTGACTTATGGCA
Organism: Eublepharis macularius; assembly: GCF_028583425.1. NCBI lineage: Eukaryota > Metazoa > Chordata > Lepidosauria > Squamata > Eublepharidae > Eublepharis > Eublepharis macularius. The sequence continues at coordinate 13,745,798 of NC_072798.1, forward strand.
ACCGCTGGTGGGATTTTCATGGCAAGAGACTAACTGAAGTGGCTTGCCATTGCCTGCCTCCGCAACCCTGGTCTTTGTTGGAGGTCTCCCATCCAATTACTAACCCAGGTCTACCCTGCTTAGCTTCTGTGATCTGACAAGCTATCCAGGTCAAGGTTGAGCTACTTGGAGGAAGAGCAAAATAAAAGAAATGTGACATGGAATGTGGTGTATTCTCCAAATAGGATCCATGAGACCGCTAGCTTGAGCTGGTATACTGCTGTATCGGCCTTGCTGTTAATCAGGGCTTTTTTTCAGCTGGAACGCAGTGAAACGGAGTTCCGGCATCACTTGAAAATGATCACATGGCCGGTGGTCCCATCTCTTGATCTCCAGAAAGAGGGGAGTTTAGATTGCTCTCCGCACCAGGCGCGGAGAGCAGCAGGGCAATCGAAACTCCCCTCTGTCTGGAGATCAGGGGGTGGGGCCACTGGCCGTGTGACTATTTTCACCCAGGGCAATTTAAACTTTAAAAAACTTCCTCCTTGTTCCAAATTGTGATGTCATTGTGCGGTCATGAGTTCCACCACTGAGTTCCACCACCTCTTTTCCCAGAAAAAAAGCCCTGCTGTTAATACCTATAGCAGGCCTATCCAGTCCAAAGACTCCATGCTGTCTACAAAATTTGGGGTCCACTGCTGTGTACCATATGCCTCTAGGCAGGGTCATATGAATTCTTTGTTCAACTCACGGAGCTCCATATGTGCAAGAGTTTCTTTGTTTATTCTACATGTATTCATTTTTCTATTCCTTCCCCAGCTTTCTTTCGACAGGATCATGATGGCAGAGATGGGGTGATCCTATTTTATTCTTACAACATTCCTGGTTGGTAGGTTAGGATGAAAGTTAACATCCAACCTTAAGGTAACCCTATGAGTTTAGTGGAGATCTGAATCCACACTGTTCATTACACTACACAGAAGTTTCCTCTAACCGGAGAAGAAAGCACAAACCAAGAGTTCTCTTTGTACCCCCCGCACAGGAAAGAATGAAAAGCTTCTGCTCATATGGAGCATATCAGAACTACTGGATCACAGCTATTAACTTTAATGTGGGAACAGTTCAAATGAGATCTAGAGATGCCTGATGTCTCTTGTTTTAAATGTCACTTGTTCCATGACTTATTCCATTATAAAGGTTTACAGGAGTAAGAACATAAGAACATAAGAGAAGCCATGTTGGATCAGGCCAACGACCCATCCAGTCCAACACTGTGTCACAGTGGCCAAAAAACCCAGGTGCTATCAGGAGGTCTGCCAGTGGGGAAGGGACAGTAGAAGCCCTCCCACTGATTGCCCCCCCCCAAACACCAAGAATATAGAGCATCACTGCCCTAGACAGAGAGTTCCATCTATACCTTGTGGCTAATAGCCACTGATGGACCTCTGCTCCATATGTTTATCCAATCCCCTCTTGAAGCTGCCTAGGCTTGAAGCTGCCACCACCTCCTGAGGCAGTGAGTTCCATGTGTTAATCACCCTTTGGGAGAAGAAGTACTTCCTTGTATCCATTCTAACCCGACTGCTCAGCAATTTCATTGAGTGTCCACGAGTTCTTGTATTGTGAGAAAGGGAGAAAAATACTTCTTTCTCTACCTTCCCGTGCATAATCTTGTAAACCTCTATCAATAAGATTACGTATAGTGTGTATGGTATCAAGTTTATATATGGTGTGAAGGATGTGGCTTGAGGAGCATTTTTCTCCCTGTCCCCAAACTCTGGATGACTTGATGAAGTTGACGGGCTGCACATTAAGGAGACGACATGATGACTTTTTGCATTCACTGCCACAAGATATGGCAATGGCTGCCGGTTGAGCTGGCTTTAAAAAGGGATTTGGCAAATTCATGAAGGATTTGTATTAACTACAGTGGAACCTCCCTATTCAGAGGTACTGTACCTTTGAATATCAGATGCTGGGAGGAAGAAGCAATGAGAGAGGGCTGTTGCCTTCAAGCCCTGTTTGCTGGCATCTGGCTGGCCTCTATTGGAAGCCGTGTGCCGGACTAATGATGCCTTGAGCTGATCCAACCGGGCATGAATTGCTGTCTTGAGTTTTTAATGTTGTGTTTCAGTGATTTTCTATTTGGTTTCACTGACTTGCATTTACTGGTGGATGTTTTAAAGCAAAAATAAAAAAATCAACCCCCACCCCCACTGCCAGGATATAATTCTTACTAAATGAATCTATCAATAAATCTTGTTGCGATTGAGTTCCAGTTTGTTAATCCTCCTCCATTGAACCATGGCTGCCAGAAACTGATTCAAGATGTTCCAGGACAGATCAAAGGAAGAGAAGCAGAATTAAGGGTCACCAATGTATTGATGATCTCTCCTTTTGAACTTGTGGATGACCTCTCGCAGTTGCTTCATGTAGAGGTTAGCGGAGATAAAATTTAAACCAGCGGTAATTGTAGTCATTCAGACAATGGCTGGAGACATACTGTGTGGTGGTTCTTATTAGGTTTCTCAACCCCTTTTTGATATGATGGGCCAACATAACGGGGCCAGGGCAAACTGTGGAGGTATCCCATCAAAATAGGTTCCAGGATTTAGGAAAAGTTTCTGTACCGTACCAAGTGGGAATTTGAACTAGGGTTCCTACTTGTACAGGCCTAGCAATAGCATTCACTTCAGATGTTACAGCTGCCTGGTTCTAAAATCAGCCCCTCCTGACTGCGGTGTTCTTCCTGGTCTGAGATCACGTGACTGGGTTCAAGGCTTTCTAGCACATGATCCAAGGAACCAATCACAAAGCTTCTGGCCCTATAAAGCCTGGGTGTAGGCACTGTCTCCTCAGTCTAGATGACTTGTCAGCCTCAATGGACCTGTCCAAGAATGAGCTTAGCTCTTCTGCTCCCTTCCCTTGCTTAAATCAGCCTGCCTTACTTGATCTTGATCTTAATCCTACCTGTCTTGGATTATGTTCCTCACGTCTGGCCCTTGCAGTTTGGTCTGCTCATTAAGATTTCTGAACCTTGGCCTGATCTACACTAGAGATGGGCACGAACCTAAATACAACCCAAAAAACCCCACGAACCAGGCTGGTTCAGAGTTCGCGAACCAAGGTTCGTGGAAGCTCCTTTCCATGATGGTTCATTGGGTCATATTTACAGGGGTAGTTTAAATGGCCATTTCAGCAGGGAAATGGCCATTTAAACTGCCCCTTTAAGGGCCCTGCCGCAGCAGGTCCCTTTAAACTATCAGCTGGCAGGTGGCAGGGCGGATCCAGTTTTGGCTTCCCTGCCCCTCAAATGGCTTTTTGGCTTCCCTGCCCCTCAAACGGCCACCCTGACCCTCCAATGGCCATTTTTGGCTTCTCTGCCCCTCAAATGGCCACTGCAGCAGCTGTTTGAATGGCAGGAAAGCCGTTTTCAGCCTCTTCTGTCACCCTGCAGGCCCTCAGGGCGGCAGAAGAGGCAGAAAACAGCCTTCCCGCCCCTCCTGGGAGGAGAGGAAGGACTGTGCTGCAGGATAAGGTAAGTGTGGGGCTGGGGCTGGGGCTGGGGGTAGGAGGGCTGGGGTTTGGGCAGTTTAAAGGGAGTTAAATTGGCAGTGTTTGTTGACCTGCTAGTGTATGTCCACAATGAACTCCCAAGATGCAATGCAGATTCTGTGAACCTAGGCAGATCATGAGAGGGAGGGCAGGAAAGGTTACATCAGTGCTTAGTTCTCATGGCCCCTTCTTATGTAACCTGGGTAATGCTGATCACCACTTTGGGGACAGGAAGCAATTTTCCCCAGGCCAGTTTGGCTAGGGATTCTGACAGTGTTTTGCCATCTTCTGGGCAGGGAGCAGGGGTCACTGGGGGTGAGAGAGAGGGAGGTAGTTATATGAATTTCCTGCATTGTGCAGGGGGTTGGACTAGATGACTCTGGAGGTCCCTTCCAACCTTATGATTCTATGATTCTATGGTGACTACCGCTTGTTCATCACGATATTCTGGGATGCAGTGGTAGTAAGGAAGAAAGACAGTGAAGAAGAATATTGGGTCAGATCCAGTAGAAATAGTCATGGAGATATAGTTGAACAGATCTTTCACTGACTTCCCCTTTGCCCAATGGCTTGCTCTGAAAATCCTTTTAGCAGCTTGGGAGTGCCTTGCAAACAGATTTCCAAGGCGAACAGCTACTTGAGGATTGGGCAGGTTGAATGATATCTGCTCCACCACCTCTTTCCCAGAACTTTCTGCTGAAACCAACCCATTGTGCCATCATTACCTGCTGTTTGTGTTTCATGTGGGTAGCCGTATTGGTCTATAGTAGATAAGTAAAATTTTTGTCCAATAGCACCTTAAAGACCAACTAGTATGAGCTTTCGCGAGTCAGAAGAACACCCTTCATCAGATTTGACAAAGGGAGCTCTGACACTCGAAAGCGCACACCCTGGAAAGCCAGTTCATCTTTAAGGTGCTACTAGACCCAATTCTTTGTTTCATCAAAATAAGAGCTGTGGAATGATGGCTAAATAATACCCCCCTCCCCTTGCCTCCAGCTGTATTTGGTTTTAAGCTGGTTTAGGTCTCTTGAATTTGACTGTTAAGATCCCATCCAGGAACAAATCAGAACAACTGGTTAAAACTGTTGGCACAAGGTAGCCCCCAATGGTGGGCATGCTCTTGCTATTTAGAAAGGTGCCAGCTTCCCCATGGTGCCCTACCAAAGTTCCTAACCATTGATGTGGAAGCCCGCCATCTCCCTATCCAAGGAGACCAATCTCCATATGCGTTCGTCGTTATTCTTTTGAGCAGGGCTACCATCAAGAATGACAGTTGGCTCTAATGCTGACTGCGATGCAGACAATAGTCACTGAACTCAGAGAAGCAATTAAGTCTTTTTTTAAAAAAGTCACTCAAGATTCATCAGATGGTGGTAGAATTTGAAGCTGCTTCTATTAACCACTGAACTACAGGTGCCGATTCGGCAATACAACATACATCAAATGGGGTTGCCATATGTGCCAATCTGGCAAAAGCGGCCCTTTGTTACTCCAGGCAAAATGTCAACAGGAAATCTCAACACGGACTACACCAGATGGAAACTCAGCCTCTAACACCAGAGTTGGAGTCCTGGACTGATTTTAAAATTCAAAATTGAGGGTCAGCAAACAGCAAAGAAATATGAATTTGCCAGGGGGTGCTTTCTGTTCCGCAAGCTGGTTTTAGCTTCCCCACAGCGACAAACAGGACTTTTTCTTGACACTTGAAAATCCCAGCTTGGTTGGTTAAGATCAGTATCTTTTGTTTCTTTTGTTTTGCAAATTAGGACTCCAAATCAAAATAAATATTGGCCCAGGTTCCGGAAGAACTGATGAAGAATGCCAGCTTTCAAAGCAACTGCATTTCTCTCTCTCCCCCACCCCCCTGCAATTTAATTTAATTTAATTTATTGAACTTATTGTCCACCCTCCCCACATGCAGGCTCAGGGTGAGTTACAACATCAACAATAGTACAATAAAAGAGAAAAGCATAAAAATGCACAATAAATAAGGATAAAATAGAAACAACCACAATATAAAAAGTTGAAAACCATAGTATCCAAGAGGTGGCATTCGTTGTTTCACAAACAATAACCCCCCAAACCCAAATATTGTAAATAAACGTCCACATAGTCCTCTTTTCATGTAATCCATAATTATCAGGGCCTTTCTCTTAAAACTGTCTTGTTTTGTTCCACGCCACTGTCCAATGAGATCTGTTGATTTTACTGTTTTATGATTTTAACTGTTATTTATTGTATTTTAAACTGTGGTTTTATGATGTTGTGACCTGTCCTGAGCTCGCTTGCGGGAAGGGTGAGATATAAACCCAACAAATAAAATAATATAAATAATATAACTAAAATAAAAATAAATGTATGTGTACATTTATATCACCATTTTCAGGTTTTGGGTGGCCCTCAAGGTGCCTCCGGGGAGACTCTTTTTATTTATTTATTTTATCACATTTCTAGACCGCCCTCCCCGTCAGATGGGCTCAGGGCGGTTTAACAACAGTCTAAAACAGTAAAAACATTATAAAAACATTAAAACATTATATCAAAACAATTAAAATTGGCGGGTATAAAATATTAAAATACAGCATTTTCCTGCATGGGTGGTGGAAAGTCTTCAGTGGTATGGCCGGCGAGAGGACAGCCTAGCCCGCACCAAATGCCTGGTGGAACATCTCCGTCTTGCAGGCCCAGCGGAAAGATAACAAATCCTGCTGGGCCCTAGTTTCCTCAGACAGAGAGTTCCACCAGGTCGGAGCCAGGACTGAAAAGGCCCTGGCTCTGGTAGAGGCCAGGCGGACCTCCCTGGGGCCAGGGACCATCAGCAAGTTCTTAGTGGCTGATTGAAGTGACCTCTGGGGAACATATAGGGAGAGGCGGTTCCGAAAGTACGCTGGGCCCAGTCCGCATAGGGCTTTATAGGTCAACACCAAAACCTTGAACTGGACCCGGTACTCAACCGGTAACCAGTGCAGCTGATAGAGGATAGGTGTTATATGAGCCATGATTGGTGCTCCGGCAACCACCCATGCAGCTGCATTCTGAACCAGCTACAGTTTCCGGATCAAGCCCAAGGGAAGCCCTGTGTAGAGCGAGTCGTAGTAGTCTAATCTGGAGGTGACCGTTGCCTGGATCAGTGTCGTAAGGTCATGGGTCAATAAGTAGGGGACAAGTTGTCGAGCCTGTCTTAGATAGAAGAAAGAGGATCAAACAACCGCTGCAACCTGTGCCTCCATAGACAAGGAAGCATCCAGGACCACCCCCAGGCTCCTCACTCTCAACACCTGTATAAGTGGCGCTCCATTGAGAGCAGGGAGCTGGAGTTCCGCACCTATGGACCCTAAACCCACATGCAGGACCTCCGTCTTCAAGGGATTCAGTCTCAGCTGACTATGCTTCAACCATCCAGTCACAGCTCCGAAGGCACGTTCCAGGACATCTGGGGCAGAGCCAGGCTGGCCGTCCATCGTCAGATACAATTGGGTCATCTGCATATTGATGGCACCCAAGTCCGAAACTCCATACCAGCTGGGCAAGGGGGCGCATATATACATTAAATAGCAGGGGGGAGAGTATTGCCCCTTGAAGGACACCGCACATCAATGGATGGCGGGATGACAACTTCTCCCCTAGTGCCACCCTCTGTCCCCGACCGTGGAGAAAAGAGACAAACCACTGCAGAGCTGTCCCTTGAATCCCCACATTGGCAAGGCGGTGGACCAACAGGTCACGATCGACTGTGTCAAATGCTGCTTATAGATCTAACAATATCAGCAGCCCCCACCCGCCTTGATCCAGCTGTCTACGGAGATCGTCCATCAGGGCGACCAGCAATGTCTCCTTCCCATGTCCCGGACGGAAGCCAGACTGGAAAGGATCTAGGGATGAGGAATCATTCAGGAAGACCTGCAGCTGCTCTACCACTGCCCGCTCAATCACCTTACTCAGGAACGGGAGGTTCGAAACTGGGTGGTAACTGACTGGGTCGGTAGGGTCCAAAGATGGTTTTTTCAGGAGAGGCCTAACCACAGCTTCCTTCAACGCCTCTGGAGAGATCCTGGAGCTCAGAGACATGTTGACAATGGCCTCCAGGGCATCCCGTAACCCATCTACACTGGCCTTCACCAGCCACGAAGGGCACGGGTCCAAGGAGCATGTGGTAGGCCTAACTGCTCGCAGGGTCCTGTCAATCTCATCCCCAGAAAGTGGACTGAAATGGTCTAATATAATCTCAGAAGGCAGCCAAGGGGCCTCCAGTTTGCACACCTATGCTACAGATGCCGCCTACATACTTCACCTCTCGAAGCTGAGCCCAGTAATCATTATCATCGTCTGCTTTGCATGGTGAAAGTCCGAGTTTCAAACCCCAGCATCTCCAATTAAAAGGACAAGGAAGGATGTGATGTGAAATACCTCTCTACCTGAGACCCTGGAGAGCTGCTGCCAGTCAGAGTAGACAATACTGACCTTGATGGACTGAGGGTCTGATTCAGTATAAGGCAGCTTCATGTGTGACCCTGGAGAGCTGCTGCCAGTCAGAGTAGGCAATACTGACCTTGATGGACCCAGGGTCTGATTCAGTATAAGGCAGCTTCATGTGTGACCCTGGAGAGCTGCTGCCAGTCAGAGTAGGCAATACTGACCTTGATGGACCCAGGGTCTGATTCAGTATAAGGCAGCTTCATGTGTGACCCTGGAGAGCTGCTGCCAGTCAGAGTAGACAATACTGACCTTGATGGACCGAGGGTCTGATTCAGTATAAGGTAGCTTCATGTGTGACCCTGGAGAGCTGCTGCCAGCCTGAGTAGGCAATACTGACCTTGATGGACCCAGGGTCTGATTCAGTATAAGGCAGCTTCATGTGTGACCCTGGAGAGCTGCTGCCAGTCAGAGTAGACAATACTGACCTTGATGGACCCAGGGTCTGATTCAGTATAAGGCAGCTTCATGTGTGACCCTGGCGAGCTGCTGCCAGTCAGAGTAGGCAATACTGACCTTGATGGACCCAGGGTCTGATTCAGTATGAGGCAGCTTCATGTGTGACCCTGGAGAGCTGCTGCCAGTCAGAGTAGGCAATACTGACCTTGATGGACCCAGGGTCTGAGTCAGTATAAGGCAGCTTCATGTGTGACCCTGGAGAGCTGCTGCCAGTCAGAGTAGGCAATACTGACCTTGATGGACCCAGGGTCTGCTTCAGTATAAGGCAGCCTCATGTGTGACCCTGGAGAGCTGCTGCCAGCCTGAGTAGACAATACTGACCTTGATGGACCAAGGGTCTGAGTCAGTATAAGGCAGCTTCATGTGTGACCCTGGAGAGCTGCTGCCAGCCTGAGTAGACAATACTGACCTTGATGGACCGAGTGTCTGAGTCAGTATAAGGCAGCTTCATGTGTGACCCTGGAGAGCTGCTGCCAGTCAGAGTAGGCAATACTGACCTTGATGGACCCAGGGTCTGCTTCAGTATAAGGCAGCCTCACGTGTGACCCTGGAGAGCTGCTGCCAGTCAGAGTAGGCAATACTGACCTTGATGGACCAAGGGTCTGATTCAATACAATGCAACTTCATGTGTTTTCATGTGTGTTCAGAGGGGGGAAGCAGGTGAATAGGCAGGTGGTGGCTTCTCCTGGTTCTGACCATTCCTGTCCCATGGAGAAGATGTTGGAAAGGTAGCAACGGCAAGGGTGGAGGAGGTGTTCCAAGTCATGCTAAGACATGGGATCCAACATCCTTTCAATGGTTGCTGACTTCTGATGCCCCCTGCATATACATTTAGAAATCCTGTTTGGCTGATGAAAACAGAGATGCTGAGAACTTTGACATAAACATGAATGCTAAGCAAATATAACTCTATCCAACTCCCTTGCTTATGTGGAAGTGGAGCTCTTGATTGGATCACCTTGATATGCTCTATCAGAATTTGATCTAAGCATTGTATGGAGCAGCTTTGCACATGCACGGTTAAGGAACCACTCACGCTACAGGGCCAGGTTGCACCTGTAACAAATCACTTGCAGGTGCTTTGGCACTTGTACACCCCACATACTAAATCTTTTCATTTACCAGAGAAGGGGCATGTCTCCCTATGGTTCATGACTGGGTCATTACAGAGCAGAATTACTCACAATACACCCCCTCTTTGTGCCTGTACAGTCAGTGCCTCTTTTAAATAACCCTACAGAGGATGTACGCACCTGCATCTGTTGCGAAGTGATCATAAGAACCGATCAAAAGAACATGGGCAGACACAAGGCACATAGAGATACCTAAGTAGTAACTCTCAACTCAAAAATTTCAAATAAGGGTTGTTGGGTTTTTTGTGTGCCTTTTCACATTTGGAGGTGGTGGCAGCAGGTGGATGGAGACGGCAGCTGTGATAAGATAGTCTGTAATTGCGCAAACAGACACATCTAAATTCATTTAAACTGGTTTGTACAATTTAGTAAATGAATGACTCTGATCACGAGTGATGGGCTGTTTATGAGCAGAACCAGAGGCTTTTCAAGCATCCCTGGGTAAAGTTATTTCTGCTTGACTTGGTTTGAAAACTGTGTGATTATCACCAGTTTGTAGAGGGCAAATTGTTATGTCACAGGAAGAGAAAGTACATACAAATGGTAAGCAGATCTACAGTGTAGGGCAAAATGAAATGAAGTGGGACAAGAACTCATTTGGTGCTTCACAAATCCATGGGTATACTATTTAGTTTATATTATGCCCCTTAGTTGAACATGTGGACCACCTGTTTTGAAAAACTTTGGCTTAGATCCAATAGATCTCTTCTGTTGAACAAAGAGCCTTGCTTTTGCTGAAAGAGACTTGTTCCATTAGAGGAAACCGTAGTATGGTGTAGTGGTTAGAGTATCAGAGTAGGATCTGGAAGAGCCAGGTTCGAATCCCTACTCTGCCATAGAGAATTGCTGGGTGACCTTGGGTCAGTCACACACTCTTGGCCTAACCTACCTTACAGGGTTGTTGTGAAGATAAAATGAAAGTGACACATATTGGCAGATTCCGCACACGCTGGATAATGCACTTTCAATGCACTTTAGCAATCGTTTGGAAGTGGATTTTTTGTTTCACACATGAAAAATTCAGTTCCAAATGATCTCTAAAGAGGATTGGAAGTGCATTATCCAACGTGTGTGGAATCAGCCATCGTGTAAGCCACTTTGGTGCCCCATTGGAAAGAAAGGTCCAGCGCAAATTAAAGTAAAATAAAATATAAAAATAGTGGAAGGGAAGTGATATACCATGATATAAAAGTTTTGTGATTTGTGATGACTTATCCAAGTGATCAACATGCATGTAGGATTCAGCCCAGAATGTTGCTATTCCTTCACTTGGACCTAAAACCTGTCTAGCAATATATTTGAGGAAATGCTGCAGACCAGGTCATCTTCGACCACAAGTTTCACCCAAGCCATTTGTTTCTGAAGTCCTGTGTCATCTTCTGTGCAAACATCTCCTTCTTCCCTGTGTGTTGACCATAGCACCGATTTCTTCTTTGGAAAACAAATGGAAGGGATTTGTTTTGTCCACCTTTTAATGTCTAGAAGCGCAGACACATATTTGAAGCCTGTGGCGTTGCTTCATTGCTAAGCATGGATAGCCTTAGGGATAGCCCTAAGTATGGGTATGCCCTCCATATGGATAGCCCTCATATGCTGTATGAGCACCTTTAAGACTAACCAACTTATTGAGGCATAAGCTTTCGAGAACCACAGCTCTCTTCGTCAGATCTGACGAAGAGAGCTGTGGTTCTCGAAAGCTTATGCCTCAATAAAGTTGGTTAGTCTTAAAGGTGCTTCTGGGCTTTTTACTATTTTGCAACTGCACAGACTAGCACGGTTGACTCCTCTGGATCTATGCTGTATGAGGACTCCCTGTGCTAACACTGTCTTCGTGGCAATGCGAGCGAAGTGAGTCAGGGACACAGCGGGTTAAAAAAACCCACATCAGTATTATACACAAACAATGGGGAACAAAGCTTTCATCTCTACAGGTCTTTTTCTATGAAAATATTTCACTTCTCAAATTAAAAAGTTGTTTTTCATGGGGGGGAAATCCCATTCCCTTCTCCCCCCCACAATTTTTTAAAAAAGACGCCCCCTAGATTGATGTTTAGAGGGACTTTAGAGGGAACTCCTGCCATGTGAGTACTAAAGGAAGATTTTATGAGATTGTGTCTGACAATCTCCTTAATTGAAGGGAAACGGCACCATACCACAGACTGCATGTGGGAACGAGAACCTTGAGTGTTGGCTTCACAAAGCCCCGAGCCTCCCGGGGGAATGAAGGCTCGAGTCTCTATAGATCAGTCAACAACTTTTATCAATTCACACAAGCTGCTTCCCTTTGGATGTCTAAAAACGGGTTCCACATAAAATGGGGCTGAGGATCAAATATTCCTATGAGTTAAATTTGTCTTGTTGTTAACACACATCAATGCCATAAAACATCATTGCTTTTGAACTTGACCCCCTTCAGGTTTCACATTGATTGAAGAAAAAAGAAACAGATGTTTCGGCAGCGGGAAATTGCAGAGGCGAGATAAATATTCCTCAGACCGTGACATTGTATAGAAGAGCTCCCAAACAAAATCAATGCATTCATTTAATATGGGGGGTGTTGGTCATGTTCAATATAATTGGCCCGGGTCAAACAGGACAGTAACTTCCAGAGGAAGCTAGCCGAGTTCACACAATGCCTTCCTCTGCTAAGTTTTTGGTCTCCTCTGTGCAAAGCGGTAAGACAAATTAATGCTACCAAAACTCTCGATCAGTTTTTCTTGAGTAAAGGAATAAAGACTCAGATGCCGCCCCCCCCCCGCCTCCCACCACTCGGCAGTGCACATTGTGTCCACAGCTTAGTTGTAAATATCACTCATATCAAACCCATGCTCCCCAAGCATCAAGTTTTCTGAAAAAGCCATCTCCTGCAATCTATCAAGATTGATTCTCATGCACAGGTAATCAAGATAAGCATCTTGGGATGAGCGGATATACTTATTTTATTTTGTCATGTGTTTCTCTACCTCATATTCATGTTGAGGATTGTTGGGGGGCGGCGGGGGGGGGGGTTATGCCATTTTATAGCATCAAATGCCTAAAAAATATTATTCTGTAAATGCAAAGATTGCTTCGGAGGGTCTCAAAGCACACTTTCTAGGCTCAGACAGGCAATCTTGACACTTTCAGAACTGGTTCTAAATGCTTGCATTCGGTAGCCCTCTTCACATGTTACAGAGAACACATGTACATCCTGCTTATTTGTCGGTCAGATCTCAGAAGCTAAGCAGGGTCGGCCTTGGTTAGTAATTGGATGGGACATCTTCAACGAAGCCCATGGTTACAGAGGCAGACAAGGGCAAACCACCTCTGTTAGTCTCTTGCCATGAAAACCCCACTGGGGTGGGAGAGGTCACCATAATTCAGCTATGACTTGAGGACACTCTCCACTCCAACTTTTGTTATGCTCTGACCTGGATAGTCCAGGTGTGCCTGATCTTATCAGATCTCAGAAGCTAAACAGGGTCAGTCCTGGTTAGTAATTGGATGGGAGACCTCCCCAAAAGATCAGAGTTTCAGAGGCAGGCAATGGTAAAGCACTTCTGTTAGTCTCATGAAAACCCCACCAGGGTTTTAGTATATAAAGATAAATGCATTTGAAGAAAGGAGGGGGATGTGGCAGGCTTTCTTTCTTGCTTTAGTTATTTCTACTGTTATCGCCAACACGATAGCAAAAAGAGAGGTTGCATTCGGCTGAGACGTACACAAGGACCAGCTAAGTGTTAAGGAGCTCTAAAGCACTGCTTAAACTTTTGGGTATTATTGCAAAGGAGGACAATGGGAACACAACCAGAATTAGTAGGTAGGGGCGTGCATTTGGATATTGACAACCCCAAAAGTCGTCTGACTTGCCCAACATTGGGTTGTGTAGGCTATATCAAGGTGGTCAAAGGCTTTGCGGAACAACTCCCACATCTGTTAATGTTATGAATTAACTATTAACCTTGGACGATTCGGGTGACTTGCTTTGGCCAATCGCACATTTTTTTCTTGGAGGGAGGGAAATTTCAAATGGCAACCATCCGTTATGTGTGCCATTTTGCTCTCTGTGAGTGTTGTGCTGTTCCTTGTGTCCTGAGAAAGACCATTTTGCTTGGCTATATGGTTCCTGCCTGAACTACACTGGAGACTTGACAGACTCATTTGATTCATTTTATTATTTGGCTAAGATCAAGCGTATATTGCTATTATTGCTATTTCTTTCCACTTGGTCCTTTCCATTGATAGTAGGGGGGTTACATTGGTCACTGGGGTGGGATAGTTTGGGAGAGGTATGACTTCTGTTGCTGTTGCAGGTTCTGTGTAGATTAATCTATGACTTAATGTGTTCTTTTGCCTTTCCTTTTCTGTGCTTCTGAGCAGCTTGTTTATTGCTTTTTATTGTGGCTCATTTTTCTTGGTTTGTTGGTTTTTCTGGTTGCCCTTAGTTATTGTTTTATCTGTTTTCCACTTTTTGTAGATTAGTGCTTTGGGGTAATGCTGCATTTTTCTTTGCTATCTTTGTACAGATAGGCTTTTCTTTTCCTAGATGTTACCATTTGGGGGCTCTTGATATTTTCAAATACCAAATTTTAAAGTGGAAAGAAAGCTTAATCAACTAATACTGTAATAGCATTGACATTACGTTACAGTAAATTAAATTAACAGCAACTCAGTAAAACAGTGTGCTCCTTTTCTCACAGTTACTAAGCTTGGTTAAAAAAGAATGCTGCGCCAGAAAAATGGCAGCCATTTTTGCACCTTTTCCCGCTATGTGGAGATGATAGCTGGGAGAACCTTATTCAAGGGGCTGTAAAATCAGACCCATGTGTCTAATTCACTTGAAACTTGGGTAGCCTTTAGATGAGCGGGTGGGCTAGCTTCCCTGGTATTTTGGTACAATTAGGTGGGGAAAAAATGTTAAGGCAAATTTGACGATTTCCTTGCATGGAAAAACAATGTGATTACATCCAATCTAATCTTAATGAAAATAGAAGTGGAACCCAACAAGTCATCACAATGCAACAATATTTGCAAGAATTCTTAAAAATGTATACCTTCCTTTTCTTAGATTAGGATAGATCATTTTTTCCCATGCACATCCCAATTAGTCGGCTCTGAGTCCATCTACCATTGACTGCCCTGTAGGGATGTGCGTTTCGGCATTCAGAATGCCGAAAGAATGCCGAAACAAAAGTGTTTCGGCTTCTTTCGGGGAATGCCGAAACGTTTCGGGGAATGCCGAAACGTTTCGGGTAGCCGAAAGAAAAAAGCCGAAACGTTTCGGGATTCTTTCGGCTTTCCTATGGGAAAATGCCTCCGTCTTCCAGGACGCCTGGAGGAGGCATTTTCCCACCGAATAAGCCCAAAATTGGTGGGGACCTTCCTCTAACCCTTCTCTAACAACCACCCAAGTTTCAGACAGATTGGACTTTGGGGGGCCATGTTATGGCCCCCCAAAGCAGGTCCCCCCATCCTCCCATAAGAAAGCGAAGGAGCAGCATATTGTTAGCATGCTGCTGCTGATCTTTCTTCATTATTTCCTATGGGGAAAAAATGAAGAGGCAGGCTTCCTTTGCCAGGGGTGGCATTTTGCATGCAAAATGCCCCCCAGCCCTCAGGGGCCCTTCTCCCACCCCTCCTCCCACCCCCCACCAAGGCTAAGCCTGCTCCCACTTGGGGGGGCCATTTCATGGCCTCCCCAAGTAGGTGCTCTAATCTCTACCACTGACAGCTGGGGGAGGCTTGTGTTGCCAGGGGTGGCATTTTGCATGCAAAATGCCCCCCAACCCTCTGGGGCCCTTCTCCCACCCCTCCTCCCACCCCCCACCAAGGCTCAGCCTGCTCCCACTTGGGGGGGCATTTCATGGCCTCCCCAAGTAGGTGCTCTGCTCTCATCTCTACCACTGACAGCTGGGGGAGGCTTGTGTTGCCAGGGGTGGCATTTTGCATGCAAAATGCCCCCCAGCCCTCTGGGGCCCTTCTCCCACCCTTCCTCCCACCCCCCACCAAGGCTCAGACTGCTCCCACTTGGGGGGGCCATTTCATGGCATCCCCAAGTAGGTCCTCTCAGCCCCTAAAGTCCACCCCTTACAGCCCCACACAAACCCAATTCCCCCCCAGCTGCCACACACAGACCCAAATCCCCACATTAGCCCCTCACAGACCCAAATCCACCCCCACCTGCCCCACACCCATAACCACAGGAACAGGCTGGCAAAGGCCAGCCCTCTCCCTTTGTTCCCTATGCTGGGAACTTCTAAACTCTCTTTCCCTAGGCAATTCTGCATAGCCCAGGGGTGCCACAATGGTGGGCACACTTCTGAGTGCCAGCTGGTCCCTGTGAAAGAGCACCTGAACCACAGACACCCTCCCTCAAATTCCCCCACCACCTACAGAGATGGCTGGCCAGCCAGCCCCATTGTTCCCTATGATGGGAACCAACTGCACAACAAAGAATAAAACAAGAACAACACAAAATAAAGTTTTAAATTTTTTTTTCTCCCTTCCAAAGTACAAGTAGGCAAAGCATTATGACACATTACACCAGCAGTCCCCCACACAGAAAAATAACACAACTCACTTAACATCAGAGAATCACAAAGCAAGATACCTGTCAAAAACACTTTATTTCTTGAACAGCTTTAGGTTACACAGCAGGGGGGAACACCAAAGGGCATGGCAGCACTATCTTACACAAAAATAACACAACTCACTTAACATCAGAGAATCACAAAGCACAATTCCTGTCAAAAACACTTTATTTCTTGAACAGCTTTAGGTTACACAGCAGGGGGGAACACCAAAGGGCATGGCAGCACTATCTTACACAAAAATAACACAACTCACTTAACATCAGAGAATCACAAAAACACAATTCCTGGCAAAAACACTTTATTTCTTGAACAGCTTTAGGTTACACAGCAGGGGGGAACACCAAAGGGCATGGCAGCACTATCTTACACAAAAATAACACAACTCACTTAACATCAGAGAATCACAAAAGCACAATTCCTGTCAAAAACACTTTATTTCTTGAACAGCTTTAGGCTACACAGCAGGGGGGGGACACCAAAGGGCATGGAAGCAGTATCTTACACAAAAATAACACAACTCACTTCACATTAAAGAATCACCCCAAAAAATAGCTGTCAAAAGCACTTTATTTCTGTAACTGCTTTAGGTTACACAGTAGGAAGGCACCGCAGAGCAGGAAAGCAGTGTACTACGCAAAAATAACACAACTCACTTCACATCAGAGAATCACACAAACACAATTGCTGTCAAAAACGGTGAAGTGGGTTGTATTATTTTTTGTAGTACATTGCTATCATGCCCTGTTGTGCCCTCCTACTGTGTAACCTAAAGCTGTTCAAGAAATAAAGTGTTTTTGCCAGGAATTGTGTTTTTGTGATTCTCTGATGTTAAGTGAGTTGTGTTATTTTTGTGTAAGATAGTGCTGCCATGCCCTTTGGTGTTCCCCCCTGCTGTGTAACCTAAAGCTGTTCAAGAAATAAAGTGTTTTTGACAGGAATTGTGTTTTGTGATTCTCTGATGTTAAGTGAGTTGTGTTATTTTTGTGTAAGATAGTGCTGCCATGCCTTTTGGTGTTCCCCCCTGCTGTGTAACCTAAAGCTGTTCAAGAAATAAAGTGTTTTTGACAGGAATCATGCTTTGTGATTCTCTGATGTTAAGTGAGTTGTGTTATTTTTGTGTAAGATAGTGCTGCCATGCCCTTTGGTGTTCCCCCCTGCTGTGTAACCTAAAGCTGTTCAAGAAATAAAGTGTTTTTGACAGGAATCATGCTTTGTGATTCTCTGATGTTAAGTGAGTTTTGTTTTAATTTTTCTGTGTGGGGGACTGCTGGTGTAATGTGTCATAATGCTTTGCCTACTTGTACTTTGGAAGGGAGAAAATAATTTTTTTAAAACTTTATTTTGTGTTGTTCTTGTTTTATTCTTTGTTGTGCAGTTGGTTCCCATCATAGGGAACAATGGGGCTGGCTGGCCAGCCATCTCTGTAGGTGGTGGGGGAATTTGAGGGAGGGTGTCTGTGGTTCAGGTGCTCTTTCACAGGGACCAGCTGGCACTCAGAAGTGTGCCCACCATTGTGGCACCCCTGGGCTGTGCAGAATTGCCCAGGGAAAGAGAGTTTAGAAGTTCCCAGCATAGGGAACAAAGGGAGAGGGCTGGCCTTTGCCAGCCTGTTCCTGGGGTTATGGGTGTAGGGCAGGTGGGGGTGGATTTGGGTCTGTGAGGGGCTAATGTGGGGATTTGGGTCTGTGTGTGGCAGCTGGGGGGGGGAATTGGGTTTGTGTGGGGCTGTAAGGGGTGGACTTTAGGGGCTGAGAGGACCTACTTGGGGATGCCATGAAATGGCCCCCCCAAGTGGGAGCAGTCTGAGCCTTGGTGGGGGGTGGGAGGAAGGGTGGGAGAAGGGCCCCAGAGGGCTGGGGGGCATTTTGCATGCAAAATGCCACCCCTGGCAACACAAGCCTCCCCCAGCTGTCAGTGGTAGAGATGAGAGCAGAGCACCTACTTGGGGAGGCCATGAAATGCCCCCCCCCAAGTGGGAGCAGGCTGAGCCTTGGTGGGGGGTGGGAGGAGGGGTGGGAGAAGGGCCCCAGAGGGTTGGGGGGCATTTTGCATGCAAAATGCCACCCCTGGCAACACAAGCCTCCCCCAGCTGTCAGTGGTAGAGATTAGAGCACCTACTTGGGGAGGCCATGAAATGCCCCCCCCCAAGTGGGAGCAGGCTGAGCCTTGGTGGGGGGTGGGAGGAGGGGTGGGAGAAGGGCCCCTGAGGGCTTGGGGGCATTTTGCATGCAAAATGCCACCCCTGGCAACACAAGCCTCCCCCAGCTGTCAGTGGTAGAGATTAGAGCACCTACTTGGGGAGGCCATGAAATGGCCCCCCCAAGTGGGAGCAGGCTGAGCCTTGGTGGGGGGTGGGAGGAGGGGTGGGAGAAGGGCCCCTGAGGGTGAGGGGGCATTTTGTATGCAAAATGCCACCCCTGGCAAAGGAAGCCTGCTTCTTCATTTTTTCCCCATAGGAAATAATGAAGAAAGATCAGCAGCAGCATGCTAACAATATGCTGCTCCTTCGCTTTCTTATGGGAGGATGGGGGGACCTGCTTTGGGGGGCCATAACATGGCCCCCCAAAGTCCAATCTGTCTGAAACTTGGGTGGTTGTTAGAGAAGGGTTAGAGGAAGGTCCCCACCAATTTTGGGCTTATTCGGTGGGAAAATGCCTCCTCCAGGCGTCCTGGAAGACGGAGGCATTTTCCCATAGAAAAAAGCCGAAAGAATGCCGAAATAATGCCGAAAGAATCCCGAAAGTCGAAAGCCGAAAGAGATTCTTGTTTCGGCTTTCGGCTTTAACGATAGAGAATCTTCTTTCGGCTTTCTACTTTCGGCTATAGCCGAAAATTTTTGGCTTGCACACCCCTACTGCCCTGTCTTCCACCCCACCTGTCTTCCACCCCATCAGCCCCAGCTTCCACTCCACAGAATTCAAGGAAGCTTACCTAGGATTCCCAGGAGGTCTTTTGCACCAATCAAGGTAGGACCTGCTTAAGTTCAGCAAGGTTTTTGCATCATGTGCCTTCTACCTTCCTCTGGGACATTTTGATGGGTACTGTGAAGTTTACAAGGCATGTGATCAAAAGATAAACTTACCATCAGCAATCTGCTTGTTTACACTCAAGTCCCCTTGCCTTTCTATATTGTTCAAAGTTCAAATTGAATACCATTTTTATCACCTTATGCCTGTGCAGTTTGCAGCGTTCACCTCGGCAGCTGTCCATGTAGCCACTTCTACAGCCTTCCTGAATGCCTTGGTAAATAAAACAACATTTATGACATGTGTTGCAGTGAATCTGGAGAGCTTTCCATCATGATGCAGGATGAAAGTCATACAGTCATCTAGGGAACATTAGGTCTTCCCCTGAAAAATAACTACAAAGTCCATAAGGCAGTGCGAGACCACATATGCACAGAATGTTCCCAATCCAGACATGAACAAACAACAAATTGTAAGAGGCAGTGGGAGATATTTAACAACTGTAACTTACTGGCTGTGAAATGTTAATGCTTTGTGAAAGTAAAGAACGTGACATATAGAAAGGGGGAGGGGGGACCAAAAGAAATAAGTATGGGCATGTGCATTCAGAATCAGCATGGGGTTTTTTTTGTTGCACGATTAAATATAAAAAAAATCTTTCAATATAAGCAAATAGGTGTCTTCATTTGATGGTTCTGCTTGCAATTTGTGGAAAGGCTACAAACTGAACCAACGAGTGACTGAGTATCCTTGTATATTATTCAGTCCCTCCTTCTCATCTCCCTCTTCTAACCAAGTAATGGGCATTATCTGACAGCAGTAACCATTAGTGTGTGTGTGCATGCGCACGCATACACACGTGCATCTAAAGCCAGCTGCTGCACACAAGAATCTATGGACAGTGCCCAAATGTATAAATAAATAGCAGCAATAAATAAATAATAGCAATTCGACTGTGCTCGGTCCAACATATACATATATGTAGATGTTTACAGAAAGCACTTTAAAAAAATATTTATGTCAGTTTGTGAATAATGAACAATCAAACCATATGCCTTTGCCAATATTTTGAATAGATCATATTTTAATCAGTGAATTGTTTTGCATGCATTATATTGCAACATGCAAATATCCATTCATTCTATTTGTACAACTTCATTTTACAGAGACTTCTTGGGTGACATGATTAATGTGGGTATTGTTATCAACTTGTGGTGTGGTTATGGCTTCTGCCCACTTAGTTGGATGGGGAATAGCATGCACAAATACGTTTAGTGTTTTGGTGTTTCCCCAGTCAGAATCATGCCAGGGGTCCATCTAGTACAGTATTGTTCTAAATTTTTATGTATCTGGTGCTGTGTAGTTGCTGGCAGTTCCGGTTGCTTCCACATTATTCCAACTTCTACCCACATTTCTCAAAAGTACATGACATCTACTGAATGTTGCGGCAACACCTTTGTTGATTGTGTGTTACTTATATGGTATGTCAACTTAGAGCCAAACTACACGAGACATGCAAGTCTCACAAGGTTCCATGGGTAGTGTAGTCTTACAAAAAACAAGAGCCGCTAGAAGCGATTCTCCACAGGGGAACGATGGGAAGGATTATCTCTCTGTCTTTTGCAAAAAGCCTTGCCTCTGGTTTTCCTCCAGGAGCTGGGGGGGCATAACAGGGGGTAGGAAGTCCAGGGCGGCTTTTTGACACACAGAGAAAGTAATCCCCACCACCACTCTTCTCTCTGGCAGATTTTCTTTCTCTTGCAGAAAACCACCCTTGGTTGTGGAATGTGCCATCAAGACATAGCTGACTCATGGCGACCTCTATTGGAGGTCACCCATCCAATTACTAACCATATCCAACCCTGCTTAGCTTCTGAGATCTGTCAAGGTCTGGGTTGCTTGAGCTATGTTAAAGAGAGCCTTAGACTTTCAGAAAAGAAAGAGGCTCTGTTCCCAATAAAAATGCTCTACTCTAAAGGACTAGATGCCTACCAGATAATTTCTGGGGGGTTACTATAATGGTTTCCAAAACAGCCTTTTACTTAAGTGTAGAGATAATTTTGAAAATAATAGACTTGGCATTGGCATTATGCAAAATATCACCACTCATTTCTCAAACAGCCCAAGAGCTGATAGACACATAAAATGGGATAATTCTGCTGTTAATGTTGTGGCATATTATAAATATTAATTTGACGGCATTAGTCATTAGTTTCATTATTGCTGAGCCACTGTTTTCTCCTCTTTAAATTGCTCAATAATTGCTTATGTTAATGCAAGTGCATATTAATGGGGAACGTTGTACAGACAATGAAACCTCAAATGTCTGTGGCGCTAAATTTGATTCTGACAAAAGCCATTTAACTACAGCCTTAGTTATCTATTCGGATTTGTTGTACAATATTCCCCTGGTAAGAGAATGGCCATTTTTTAAAAAAAGACAAAATGCATTAGCAAGAGCTTCTTTCACTTATATTCTAAAGGTCTCCATCGGGTCTGCTTTTCTAGACCACACATTCAGTGCTTTTGTTCTTTAAAAAAAAGAGCATGGGAGAGGAGCTGGAAATCTTGATGTTCTCCCCTCTCAGCTCAAGTCCCAAATGCCCAAGAGGTGCTAGTACTCTGTACCAAGGTATAGTGGTGACGGAGAGTGTCCTCAAGTCCTAGCTGACTTATGGCGACCCCTGGTGGGGTTTTCATGGCAAGAGACTAACAGAAGTGGTTTGCCATTGCCTGCTTCTGCAACCCTGGTCTTCATTGGAGGTCTCCCATCCAATTACTAACCAAGGCCAACCCTGCTTATCTTCTGAGATCCGATGAAATCAGGCTCAACTGGGCTAGCCAGGTACCAGGGTGTACCCTCTGAAAAAAGCCATATAATTTTCATTAATGTCTTCCCTTTCCATGTGGATAGCCTTGTACTCTTGGGAAGGAGCCATTCAGACAACTGAAGAGTCTCTGACTATGGCCCTTTTCGCACTTACGGTTTAAACCGCCATTTATGAGCATTCGCCCCGATCGCAGTGGCTTCGGCATTGCACCTGTTCATTTCACACTGTCCACTGCAATTTCGATTTGGTGTCTGTGCTTCATTTCAAAACCTCGGTGCAATTTTGGGCTTTTGGGGCCTTGCAATTCACGTCACACTTTTTTAAAAAAAATTGAGCATGCGTAGTAACGTTGCAATGTTGGAACCCTTCCCCCCTTTTTGCTGATTGGGCTGTCCCCTGCCCACCAGAGAGGCAATTGGTGGCAGAGTTCTGGGGGAAAACATGTACCACTCTAATTTTTTTAAATCAAGCCAGGAAAGGGTTAAAATGCTGCCGATTCATCTCCTCCCAGGAAGCAGAGGCTTGTTTCCAAAGGGCTGTGCAAAATGCTTGGTTTTTTCCCCCCTCTTTGGCAAAGTCTGAAACATGCCTGGGAGGGAGGGAAAAGCAGCCGTTTAATCCTTTCCTGGCTTTTAAAGCCAGGAAGAAAGTGCAGGAACATTACAACGTTGCAACCCATTCTTGTCTTTAAAAAAAAAGAATGTGTGTGCATACCCTAAGGGAGGAAGGAGAAAGCAGCTATTTAACACTTTCCTTGATTTTAAAGGCCGGGAAGAAAGTGCAGGAACATTACAACATTGCAACCCATTCTTGTCTTTAAAAAAAAAAAAAGAATGTGTGTGCATACCCTAAGGGAGGAAGGAGAAAGCAGCTATTTAACACTTTCCTTGCTTTTAAAGCTAGCAGGGAATTAGCAGCAAGCTTAGGAATCATTCCTGGCTTTTGAAAAAAAATAAAAGAGCATGCATACCGGGAGGGAGGAAACCAAAGAAGAAGCAGCCTTATGAACCTCAGCTCCCTTTACTAAAAAAAATGGTGGACAAGGAGAGCTGAGGAGGGTGGGAGTGGTTAATTCTGCACAAACCAATCAGCTCCCAGGGAAACGGAGACGGGGGGAGAGAAGCAAAAAGGGGGCAAAAGTGTTCACATTAGCAAAATGCGGGCCAGCTGCCAGTCGGCAGCGAACTTAAAAAAACATCGGGGAATGTCCGCAGGGGGAAAAATCGGGGATACAGCGGACAAAAAGCGGGACTGCATCCCATGACTGCTTTTAACTGTGAAAACCTTGCAAACATGGGATGTGGAACAGGTACAAACGCGCTCTAAAAACCAAGTGCAAAATGTACCTATATTAGCAAAGGATACCAATGACTAACATTCATCTCACCTCAACAGGTTAGTCTTGCATGGTGCCCCAAATGATGGCTTGTTTAAATGGATTGTTGTTTTTATATTGTTAATAGAGATGGACACAAACCGAAATATAAACCAAAGTTCGTGACGAACCAGGCCAGTTCATGGTTTGCAAACCTCTTTCAGTTCATCAGAGTCCATTTCTGACGAACCTCCATGAACTTTAGGCTGGTTCATTTGGTTTGTTTTTTGGTTCATCACTGCAGACAGCCTGGCGCTGATCAATTGGTTTCCTAGGTAACTGGGGATGAACTTTCTGCAGACCTTCTGCTGACCCAGAAGTAGCCTTCTGCTGGCCCGGAAGTGGCCTTCTGCTGACCCAGAAGTGCAGATTTGCTGACCTGGATGTGCCGTTTTCATGAACCAAACGAACGAGTTTGTGAACCGGGGCAGGTTCATGAAAGTTCATGGTTCAGGGTTCGTGAAATTCGATGAACCACAAACTGCACGGTTCATTTTTTTCCAGTTCGTGCCCATCTCTAATTGTTAACTTAACCATTGTTAACATATTATTTTGTTATTTTAACTGTGAGCTATCTTGAATGGGACTCTGATGAGGTGGCATAGAAGTACACAAATAAATAAGAGCCAGTTTGGTGTAGCGATTAAGAACGATGAGACTTTAATCTGGAGAACCAGGTTTGATTCTCCACTCCTTTGCTTGAAGCCAGCTGGGTGATCAAGGGTCAGTCACAGTTTCTTGGAGTTTTTTCAGTTCCACCTACCTCACAGGGTGATTGTTGTGGGAATAATAATAACATACTTTGTAAACCACTCTGAGTGGGTATTAAGTTGTCCTGAAGGGTGGTATATAAATCGAATGTTATTATTATTATTAAGATATAAATTATTGGCTATTTCAACAGAAGACAAAGTAAAGTAGATTCCGGTGGGAGAGGGAGTGGTCTGTCACCTGCTCCCATCGAAGTTCCTATGTTCTGTCATGGCGCTGTGGCCAATAGAATCAAGGAAGCAAAACAAAACTCAGCATCTAGAAAGAAGTGCCTCTAACTGCTGTAACAGAGATCACGCATCTCTGTTTATAAAATACAAATAGAAAGCTCATGCCCACTGAATTCATCTCTGGGCCACATGACAAAGAAATGAGAGATTTAACCCTTCAACTTCCACTCTGTTTTGATGCTTAAAGCCAGCTCCCCTGCTCAGCATTGAGTAGTTTAAAGGAGAAAAGATGAGGAAACACACAGAGACAGAGACAGAGACAGAGTGTCAAACCACACGAGACAAAATACACTTGAATTACACTCGAATTACACTCAAATACACTCGAATTACAAAATACACTTGAATTACCCGTGTAATTTGAATGTATTTTGTCTCGTGTGGTGAGATCCAGAGACAGCGGCCGAGACAGAGACAGAAGGAAGCAGCCAAAAAAAGATGTCCCTAAGAATTGCAATATAGGAAACAAAGGGATAGCAGCAGAACACACAAAACCAGACTGGTCCAAGATTTCACCAGCCCAGTTTACTAGTTGTGCTCCTCACCCCCCGCCCATAGTATTGGTGTCTGTGCTGTAAAGAGATGTTGCATCCAGCAGGACCTTCAGGGAGGGGGACATGATGTGTGTGGCATCATGTGTGCCACTACATCACTTCTGGGGGAACTCCAAAAGTGATGTATCTTTAGGAATCACCAGAAACTCAACGGTATAACCAAAACCATAGAGTTTCCAACAATTCCTAGAGCTACCCTATGTCACTTCTGGGTTTTCCCTGGAAGTGACATAGTGGTGCAACCAACAATTTTTTCTCCTGCCACTGCTTGAGCTACAAGGGCTGGTGGTAGGAAGCATATCATTGTAGCAACCCTTATTCAGACAACCTAATTCATTTCCAACTCTAATTTGATTCATTTTCTAAGTTTGACCAAATTGGTTGACTGACACCACATCTCTAAGGCCAAAAGCCTTTTCTCAGGTGGGCTGTTTGTAGATCATTTTCTGTAACTCAAAAACAGAAGCTTTGCATTTCTCCACTGTTGCCTCCTGTTACTAAAGTTATGCTCACTCACTTTTGAGGGACTTGGAAGAGTTTCTAAGGAATTCCTGCCTGCCTGCCAGATAACTGTGCAATGTTTCTCCATCTTTCCTTAACCAGCTCCATGACTCAGCGTTCCCATTCCCCTTTCTCCTGCTTGAGTTTTGAATGGTGTTAAGGGATAACCTAGCTGAAAATTCTTCTGCTATTCGTGCAGGAGGAATAAGGGTTTGAATTGCCTACATCTTAGTTTGTGTGGGAGAAATTGACTAAGATCCATGGCAAGGATGGGACACTTGAGAGGGGGGTCAGATGTGAAGCTGACTTAATCTGAGCCCCCAGGCCTTCAGTTGCCCATACCTACCAGCTTTCTAGATTTTATGCAACATATTACTCCACAACAAACTCTTTCCAGTGCTACAAGACTTCTTGTTGCTTTCCTCACCGTAGAGTTGATCCGGGTTCTACTTGCATTTGAAAATAATATCCATTGATCACACTTGCTGATTTTCCTTCCGCCAGTTCCAGTTTTTCCAAATGAGCTTTGCCAAGACTGGTGGGCATCATTCCCAAGAGAGTCTGACATGACAGGGCTTGTAAAATGCCCTCCTTTTCCTTCTTAAATGACTTTGGTGGAATAACACACTGCAAAAAAATCCCAAGATGCAATAGCATAATATCCCTTTTAAAACACAAGTCTGTGCCATTTGCGTTCTCTTAAACGCAGTTCTCAGAACAAATACGGAACTGAGATCCAGATCCAGTGCCAGCATCATAAAAAATATGCCATCCACCAGCTAAAAAATATTTTGCTTTGCTCAGTTCTTTCCACTGCTGGTGGGAGAGTCTACTACCCAACATTTAAACCTAGTTCATATCCAAGTTACTATGCTCAGTGAGCCAAAGCGGTCCTTTGTTTCTGCCGGAGGCTAAATCTGATCCAAAATTACATTTTGCAATATAATTTTTTGCTTAGAGTTCTTTTAAAATGCCTTTCTTCCTTTGCTGCTATTTTGTTGTTACTCTTGAACATATTGACCATATTTTACTTGGCACTATAGCTAGGGAGCCTTCTTCTAGTGTAACCCACCCAGTGGAAGGGCTGGTGGGGGGACATGGTGGGGGGATGCCATCACCAGCATGACAATGTCACTTCTGGGAAAAACCTAGAAGCAATGGTGGGTTGCTCTGGGAAGTGCCAGAAACACTGTGGTTTTATAATAGAGTTTCTGGAGATTCCTAGAGCTACCTGCTGTCATTGCTGGGTTTTCCCTGGAAGCGATGTTGTTTTGCTGGTGATAGCCCTTTAAAAAAAAAAATTCTGGCTTCTTCTTAGAGTGGATGCAGACCACAAGAGCTGGGGGCAGGGGATCCCTCACCTCCACCAAGGAGCTTGGCAGCCCTAGACCCACCTAATCTTATAGAATGAAAGTAATTGTTGTTGAATGCTGCAGAAATGGGGTTGGGAAAATGGTGTAAATCAGTTTCAATAACATTAACTTTTGGAATGACTGGCTGGACAATTGCTGATACAAAATGCATATTTCAAGGTGAAAACCGAACATTGCGAAAATTTCGTCCAGTCCTTTTAAAGACATTTGCTCTATTTTCTTTAAGGTAACTAAAGCTGGCTGCTGAGGGCACACATTTCTTTAAAATGAAGACCACAGAAACATGTTTAGAATATTAAAAACACACACACAGGCACTAACCACTTAAGGGAAAGATATTCTGGGTGATGCATGCAAAGTTACACCCACATCGTTCATTAAAGTTAATAGGAGCAGTATGACCAACACCTCCTTACCCAACGCCCTGAAAATCTGCCTTTGTCTCCCAGAAGAAAAGAAATGAATGTATGACACCCCTGGCAAACAATCTATTCAAAATGGTATAAACGAGTCACCGAAAGGGCTCATATAGATATGATTTTTCCTTGTGGGTTTCCCCATCTGGCCTGCTGCATCTGTGACCTTCCTATTATTTTCAAAAAAGCATCATCATGGTTTGCAATAGAAGGAAAGAAAAGAAGGCTGAGCCAAAATTTCTTACCATTTTTCACAAACGTTGATGGCGGGGTCCGAAAAGGCTTTCTTTTTCAACCGTTTTTTTGGCGATAACTGCAAAAAACGTTTATTTATTCTGTGTTCATTGCTTTCACGTTCTCCTATGGATTCAGCTTGTGGCCTGTTGCAAGTAGCAATCATTGAACCCAAAATTTTGATATGGTTCATTGGTATCCAAAATGCTTACATGTGTCTGACTGCCCCCGAAAGATGAACGCACATGTTCAATTACATATCACAGCTCCTGCATTCACCAGCACCATGTATGCCACCATCACTAAATCCAACTTAAAGATACACTGCTAAAAGAAAAAAAGAATGTTTGATACCGAAATTTACTACTTTGGAGTCTCTCTGGGCCTTATGACAGTGTAGCTCAGTGTCTGATACAGATACAGATACACATTCTTGTATGGCCTCTTGTATGGGAATTGAAATCCTTGGCATTTGTTTTAATAATAACTGCATTGATACACCACTCTTCTAGACAGATTGCTGCCCCACTCGGAGCAGTGAACAAGGGTCATTTTCACATGTTGTTAACGTCATGCAACATCGTTCAACGCTCACGGAACAGTGGTGTCTGCACGGTGCGATTTCTGATGTCACCCCATCATGATTCCGTTTTCGTGGACCAATGACATCAGAAATCGTGCCATAAAGACACTAGCATTTTGTGAGTGTTGTGCGACGTTGTATGACATTCACGACATGTGAAAATGGTCAAGGTCAGCATTATCATTACCCCCACAATACAGCTAGGGAGCTGGGACTGAGTGGCTTACCCAAGGCCATCTGCTGAGTTCATGGCAGTAGTGGGATTCAAACCAGCAGAGTGCTGATTGCCCAACCACAAATCAGTTCATGCATGCATATTCTTGTATGGCCTCATAGGAATTTGTTTTACTGGTGGTGCCGTGTTCCTGTTTTGGTATATGGAACTCACATTGACAGCTAAAAGGAAAAGGAGATCGACTGTGCCAGTCAGGGATAATTCATGGCAATGTATCCAGTCCTAGTTGTTTATTTGACTGTGGAGGTGTGAAGAGGGGCTGAACAGAATGAGATTCTGTGCTTAACAAAGTAGGTCACTTTCATTATTGGACTGCAACCCTGTAGGATATGTGCCTTCTTCTTTGCGGATTGAGAAGATTTACAATGCAATCCTAAACAGAGTGCAATCCAATCTATTTTGGATTGCACTGTTAGTTCACTTCCTGCACAGGTGAGAAAACAATTGTAAGCTGCAATGTGTCAGGTACAAAGGTAGCTTATTGTTCTTGTAGCACAAATAACTATGGCGCAGACACCAAGCTGCTTGGCGCAACAGTCAAGCCAACAGCAGCAAGATTATTCAGCAAGGGAGATTCAACATGTGTGTAAACGAAGGGTTCGGTCAGGGTCAATTCGGCTGCCAATCATATTCACATCAAAGTTCTCACTGTCCCCATCCTCAATTTGACTTCATTTGCCCATACTATGATGTGATAGTGAAATATAGTGGCTAGGAAAATGGCTGTGGTGTGGAATGTCTCTGGCTCAACTCTTATCCCTGTTAGGCAGCAAACCTAATAGGGATTAAATAGCAGCCATGGGAGGTTGATTGTGACCATACTGCTGGGGCAAAGAAGCATTTATCTTTCTCCGCACTATTTCTCCATTTGAAATCCCCCCGCCCCCGAGTTGCTATTACAAGTGCTTGTATTGAACCTCTCTTTTTTTCCATACCAGAGCGAATTCACATTCCTTTTGGACCAACAGAAATTACCCAAATTATGTGTGAGGATAAATCTTCCAGTGCTACAGACTTCAAGCTCCACAAGCTTGTCCTGTAATGTTAAAGAATGTATCCAAAGATTTGATCTTGGAGCCAGTATGGTACAGTGAGTGCAGTGCCAGACAAGAATCCAGGTTCGAATCCCCACTTTGCAATTGAAGTTCTTTGGGTAACCTTGGATCGGCCATTCTTTCTTTGCCTAGCCTACCTCAAGAGTTTATTTATTTAAAACATCCCCCCCGCCTGTTGCAGCTTTTAAGTTTAAATCACTGTTTAGGTTTTCATATAGCATGCTTGAGAGTTTGCTTTTAGGTTCTTGTATAAATTTGTATACATGCATTCCTCCTGCCCTACTGTCTTTGCTAATTCACAGTTTTCAGCCTTGACAAAAATAGCTTATGAATAAATGAGTGTATGCCCAGAATAAATCCCAGAACAAATGGAATAGACTTCGCAACCATTATTCTTTGGGATGCTCTGAGGTGTCTTGCATCAGGCATTTAGAGAAAATGAATTAGATGGTGGCCTTGACTGGATAACCCAGGCGAGCTTGATCTCCTAACATTTCAGAAGCTAAGCCGGGCCAGTCTTGGATAATAATTGGATGGGAGACATCTAGGTGCAAGGGCGGTGACATCAGCGCACCGCTGGTGATGTCATTACATTGCTAGCAAGCGTACCCTGCAGTCTGTATGTCCTCCATTTCCCCCTCTTTTTCACCCCACCAACCAGATGAGCAGCAGTTGGAAACGGCAGCTCAGGGCTGGGGCGAGAGGCTGGCAGCCCTTATTATTTTCATCATCTCAGGGTCATCACTCTATAAATGGCTCTTTTAGCTCCAAGTTAGAAGACTGGAAATGTTTCTGACTTTGAAATGTAACTTTTGAGATGCAAATTTCAACATCCTAAGTTTTTCTTCTCTCAGATTCCTTTTAGCTCTAATTAGGGTGTTGGAGAAAAGGAAGCACGCTTATTAAATCATTAACCTCTCTCTGTTCATCTTCTGCAACATTTCCATATAGATCAGGAAACGAGTGCAGATGAAAATCCGAAGCCCGGCTTCTTATTGCTGTCACTTTTAGCTAAACCCACCCAGGGGCCAAAATAGGCTGCTAAAAGAGGTGTCAGAAGGCCTTTTCACAGACAGTAGCTATTCTGTGAAGACTCAGTATATGACAACCAATGGAAGCTCTCAGAGAAGAGTGTATTTTTACAAACACACGTTTCTTCAAGTCACATGTTTAAGCGTACATTTTAAAAAACATAAGCATAGTGGGTGGGTCTTGACAGGTTACCTCCAGTGGAAATGGAATATTCCAACCCCCTTTAGCATGCTCTTGGGACATGCAAAAAGTTGCACCAATATCGATAAACAGGCACAGAGGGTTGAGAAGCTGCAGTGAGGGAGAGAACTGGGTGAAAATGCCCCTCCTATCTGTTCCATCAGCAGAACAACAGATGGATACAACCCAGTGCAGGTGTATTGTGTCTTAATGGTTGTAAGTTGCCACTCCATAGGTATAATAGCAGTTCTGCTGGAGGAATGGTTTTTCTGTTGCTTGGGAAGAGAATGATGATTTCCCTCAATTTCCCTCTCCCACTGTATACAGATTTCTTCACTTCCACTGTTCTGGGATATTCAAAGACCCGGAAGAGCAATCTTCTGGAGGCATGAAAGGCTGCAGTGGGAGAAGAGAGCAGGAAATCTAGAGCAACACAGCTCACTCTATATATAGGCTTGCCAGGCCTCCTGCTATGGTGAGAGGCCTCTTGCTGGCAAGCCCCATTGAGCACTGCCACTTTTAGTAGTAGAAGAAAAATAAAATAAAAAATAGCAATGTTGCTGATGTTGCTACATTACTTCCAGATATGACCTTGAAGTGAAAAGGGATAGCTCTAGGGATCGCCAGAAACTCGACGGTTTTACCATCGAGTTTCCAGTGATTCCTAGAGCTGCCTCTTTTCACTTCTCAGTTGTCCTTGGAAGTAACATAGGGACATCAGCAACACTGCCAACATTATATGTCCCCTTGTCCCCACCCCTCCCACTGGTTACCAGGCTCGGCCTTTCAACCTTATCTATATAGGATCCAAGCAGAATATTTTTCAACAGAATATTTTGTGGCAGTTTTACGGCAGTTGTGGCAGCACGGTGATTCATACATGTATATTCAGGCAGTAGCCAGCTATTATAGTGGGATTCCCCCCACCCCCTCTAAAGGACATAGGAGTAGCTGGATTCCAAAGACAAACTAGACTACTGTGTTTTGCTTTTGATTGCATCGCTATAATTTTTGCCCTGGGTCTTACAGTGAACTCTTGTAACTAGAGATGGGCACAAACCAAAATATGAACCAAAATTCATGACAAACCAGGCTGGTTCATAGTTAGCGAACCAGCAATTCATCAGATCCTATTTCTGATGAACCACCACAAACTTTAGGCTGGTTCGTTTGGCTCATTTTTTGGTTCATCACTGCAGACAGCCTGATGCCGATCAATCAGTTTCCTAGACAACAGGGGATGGACTTCCTGTAGATCTTCTGCTGACCTGGAAGTGACCTTCTGCTGGCTCGGAAGTGACCATCTGCTGACCCAGAAGTGACGATTTTCTGATCTGGATGTGATGTTTTCACGAACTAAACTAACTGGTTTGTGAACCAGGAGGAGGTTCGTGAAAGTTCATGGTTCATGAAATTTAACGAACCACGAACCACATGGTTATTTTTTTTCCGGTTCATGCCCATCTCTACTTGTAACTAACTATTTGGTGGGAAATCACAGTTCCATGATAGATCTCATGCTTCAGATTCAGTAGGTCCCTTCTTCAAACTTGGGCATCTCCTGTTGAAAAGATTTCAGGCAGCAGGTGGTAGGAGAGACCTTTTACTGTTGGAGGTCCTGCAGAGTTGCTTTCAGTCACAATTGACAAATAGTGACTTGATATAAGGCAGCTGCATATGTTCAAATAGGTCCCTGTTAGTGCTGTAGATTGTGGCTGCTGTTCCCTCCAACACAACACTGAAAAAATTCAAAGGCACGAAGGTCTGTGGGATGAGAGAAGGCCTCACTTCTGGGCAGGCCTCCTTAACAAACTATTTTGGAAACCATGATGTTGGACAATAGTAATATTAATGTAAAGAGGTGAGAAATATACTCATTATATACTGTTCCACAACACTGGAGCATTCTCAAACTTTAATTGCTGTGGCAAGCTGAATATACAATAAGCAGCCATTATTGGGCCAAACCAAACAGTGAAATAAAGCAGTAAATGGCACCGTTAGTCATGCGAGGGGGAATTGGGTAATTTATCACCCCAGGGTGTTAGTAATAAAAACCATGACCCAAAAGTTAGTCAGCCACATAACTTTACAAAACAAAACATATTAGCTAGCATTTCAATTTTCCTTTCGCATTTTTGTTAATAAATTATGAGGTCTACCATAGAAACCTAGGAAGGAAATGACAACACGTAGAACGACTCCCCCGTTCTTCATCCCTCTTTCACTCCCACCCCCAGTAATGTGTTCATAGTCTGTGTAGCCAATATGGCCAAGGAACAAAACCAACACCCAAGGCCTAAGTCAACAAGTCACAGTGATGGTATACCAAGTGGCATGCAGTGATGTTGCCAGTAAAGTATTGTGGCTAGGGCCTTTGGAGGAGAGCTGTGTAATGTATTGACATTTATTAGGATCTCCTCCTGGAGTGATAAAGGAATACCTTGTCTCTTAAGTTTCTACCCATTCTGTGAGATGAACTAATGAAGCTGAACTGAACATCAAAAAGACAAAAGTAATGACTACTGAGGAGTTACACAATTTTAAAGTTGACAATGAGGAAATTGAAATTGTCCAAGATTTTCTATTCTTTGGCTCAATCATCAACCAACAGGGAGACTGCAATGAGGAAATCAGAAGATGATTGAGACTCAGAAGAGAAGCTGTGAGGGAGCTAGAGAAGATCCTTAAGGATAAAAAAGTCTCTCTGGGGACCAAGATCAAGACAATCCAAACTATGGTATTCCCCATTAGGATGTATGGATGTGACAGTTGGACAGTGAAGAAAGCAGACAGGAAGAAAATTGATTCAATTCAAAAGTGGTGTTGGAGGAGAGTTTTGTGGATACCATGGACGGCCAAAAAGACAAATAAGTGGGTTCTAGATCAAATTAAGCCTGAATTCTCCCTAGATGCTAAAATGACAATACTAAAGCTATTGTACTTTGGTCTCATTATGAGAAGACAAGATTCTCTGGGAAAGTCAATAATGCTAGGAAAAGTAGAAGGCAGTAGGAAAGGAGGAAGACCTAAAATGAGATGGCTTTTCTCAATAAAGGAAGCCACGTCCTCCAGTCTGCAAGATCTGAGCAAGTCTCTTAATGATTGGACATTTTGGAGGTCTTTCATTCATAGAGTCACCATAGGTCAGAGGTGACTTGATGACACATAACACACACACACATGTGCATGCATGTGCACGCACACACACGCAC
Organism: Eublepharis macularius; assembly: GCF_028583425.1. Classification (NCBI taxonomy): domain Eukaryota; kingdom Metazoa; phylum Chordata; class Lepidosauria; order Squamata; family Eublepharidae; genus Eublepharis; species Eublepharis macularius. The sequence continues at coordinate 13,779,523 of NC_072798.1, forward strand.
ACCCACCCACTGTATTCCCCAGTTTACTCAGGTGGGACCAAACAGAGCTTTCAATATGGTGGTTCCTACTCTCTGGAATTCCCTTTCCAATATGATTGCTAGGGGCTCCAGGGGCTCAAGTATTGGTGCCAGGGGCAGGAGACAGCTGCGTACTAACCTAGCATTATTTCTCCCCATTCCCATGTCTCCCCCCTGCCAGCCAGATGAGCAGGACTAGGGGGCAGCAGGGGGGCTGGGGTTACCCCATCCCGGGCATGGGAATGACATGCCTACTTTCCGGGGAGAGCTGCCTGACAAACTATTTGGATTGTTCGGCGGGCAAGTGAAAAGCTTTTTACATGAAGAGACCTGTCCATGAACCGATCCAACTCGTTATGTTGCAATCTTTGCAAAAACATACTCAGAAATTGATTTTACCCTGATCGTGATGCCCATACAATCACAAATCAGGTACCCGGTCTGCTGATGCAATCACAGTTTAAGAATGAGTAGAATTTCAATCTGGCATTCAGCACTGCGGCTGGATAAGTAGCCACTCTTGGAGCATGCTGAAAATGTGCTGGTATGATTGGATTACCCATGCCTCGAGTTGTCATGAATGGATTGAGCATCCCGGAAAATCAGTAACGTTTAAATGTATGCTTGGTGGTTGGACTGTCACCAGGAGTCATCAAGCTGGCGCGTGCTCAAAACGTAACTGCTTCAAACTTCAGTTTCCAAGCAGAAATGTGAGGACGTGCAAAGCTTTTGCGATCCAATTTAGAACACTTAACGGACCCACTTGGTTTTGGGGAGCTATGCAAGCGTAAGGTGAAGGCTGGCATAGTAAAGCTATGCATCTTCTCTGCTACCATTTCAGCAAGACAACCAAGGAAAGCTCCTCTTTTGATATTTTCAATTGATAAAGTTAACACTTTTTTCAATTGGGTGATTTGGGCAGATGGAGTGGGGGGAAGGTGACTGCCACCGAAAGCCATGTATCAGATCCCCAAGGCATCCAGTGCTATGGACTCCCTCGGATTTTGTAGGTCACACTGTCACTACTTAGCAAATGGTGTAAAAGGCTATCAGTATTCATTGCCCTTGTTTTTGTTCCATCAGTTCTGCATAAGGTTGTGGGTTGGAACATTCCTGGAGATTTGGGGCTGGAGCTTGAGGAAGATGGCATTTGGGAAGGGGAGGGACCTTGTTAGAGTATAACGCTGTACAGGCCATCCTCCTAAGCACCCATTTCCTCCAAGGGAACTGATCTCCATTGCCTGGAGAACTCTGGGTGATCACCAGGCCCCACCTGGATGTTGGCAACCCTATTTCCACCGCTGTGTCGAAGAAGCTGGTGTATTAGTCATCTGCATTCCAGCCCTCCCTGCACATCTGGAAATGTGCGCAGCTTTTCATTCTGATCGATGTGCGACTGTGATAGAAAGCACGATGCACACCTAACGCAGCTAATGATGCCCCTGATAAATGTAGTGGGAGTACGGTGTCACCCGTGCCTTCCCTTTCTTTATTTCCATTATCCATCAGACTGGGCCGTAAGGGAATGCCTGGGAACTATGTAATAAGCCACGACGCTAATGAGGCATAACAAATTTCGGAAGTATCATGTATAATCCTGATCCCTCATTGACACTATTATCGGTGGTGGTTTCAATTCCTCATTTGTTATGTGCTTAACACAGATGGAAGCGGGCGGGTGTGTAGGACCGTTCTTCCTTCTTGGCCGTTACATTTTTTCAGGCAGTTGTCATTCTCCAAGACAATAAAACTCGGTGGCGATGTGCTCCATTTTGCCACTGCTGTTTCTCAGCAGGACTTGCTGCTTGTTCTCCGAGGAGGTCAGCCAGGCTTTTTCTTTCTCACCGTTTCAGCTTCCTCGGGATTAAGGGTCTCCCATTTGTGTGGATGTCGAGCCCAAAATAAACAAGCATATTGCTCAATGTGGTTCCAAATTTCCTTTTGCCCTTCAGAAATCAAAGTGGAAAAGCTGGGAAACTTTGAATGAGTTGGATCTGGGTGCTTATGTAGTTGGAGGAAACCCATTCTGGATTGAATGGAGAATTCTAAATGGCATCTGTGTGGCCTAGGCAGTAGTCCATTTATAGTGGGAAACAGGGTCTCAAAAGCAGGAGAAAACTTGCTTCTTATCTTCATTGTGTAGCAGAGTTGGAATCAGTGGCAGAGCTGCTGGAACACAGTGGTTAAGTGGTTGGGCTGCAAATCAGCTCACTGCTGGTTCAAATTCCACTCCTGCCATGAGCTCAGCAAGTGGCCTTGGGAAGTGGTTGGGCTGCAAATCAGCACTCTGCTGGTTCAAATCCCGCTACCTCACTGGGTGATTGTTGTGGAGATATTAATAACTTACTTTGTAAACTGCTCTGAGTGGGTGTTAATTTGTCCCAAAGGATGGTATATAAATAAGTTATTATTATTATTCCAATTACAGACAATACAATCAATAATAAAAAAGATCACGTTATCATTGATTGGCCTTGCTGAGCTGATACAAGTTTCCGCCAGAGACCTAAGTATCAGCCAGGTATCGGTGCAATATGTACTTTGTTCCAAGTAATGCCGTCTTTTGCAATTCTGTAGGTTGTTGTTGTTGTTGTTGTTGTTATTGCTGCAGTTATTATATCACCCATGCAACTGAAAGGCAGTTTGATTAATATTACCTTTGCTATGTCCCATTTCCCTGGATCCCATTTCCCTGGTGGGGGCAGGGCATGCCCCACTTCCATGCTCTGCCTCTTGTCACCACTTACGGGGGGGGGGGGTGCAGGAACAGGCCTCCTGGGCACACTCCCAGGGTAGCATGATGACGGGACTTCCCAGGAGTGCCACCCCAAGAGCGCTTCCGCACTTCTGTTTGGGGCCCAAATTGGCCCACTATGAAGTGTGCATTCAAACAGCACAAAGGGAGAGGCAAAAAGGTAAGCGCCACCCCACCCCCTCCAGCAGGGGAAGGGGACTTGGCAACCCTATATGTAAGTCAGGGGTAGGAATTCCATGCCCCTGCTGTTTCAACCTGAAAAACCCCAGTTTTGATCCCCCTCCCCACTTCTTGTCCATGCATCGAACCCAGGAGTCTTTACTTTGCATTCCTTTCTGTTTCTTCACACTGAATTTTTCGAGAAATCAGCATTTTATATAGTCGCAAACACTGCGGGTATTAATAGCACGTAAAAGACATATAACATGAGAGCATAATACACACATTTTTTTAAAAAAGCAGCTGTGAAAAGTAGAGAACCAAAACTGTTGACACAAATATACACAAACACATAAAACAGGAATAAAATAAGAAATACAGATTTATCCCTTGGCCTCAGGGTTGGGACCGAACTTTCTGGACAACGGCGGTGGCCGTAAAACACCCTCCTTTGCCTGCAAGTGCTAGTATGAGCTGCATCAGAGGATCGGAATAAAAATATCTACTTCCATTTCTTATTTCCTAACTGTTAGCATTGTTCCGTCCTGTTTTCGTTGCCTGTGACAATTCACCGTTTGTATTGTTTCCTTTATGCCGTTTACATGCCAAACTAGTGTTGAAAATTGACTTTGTTCTAGTGGGAAAACTTCTGCACAAGGAAGGAGAATCCAGTGCAAAAATTAAGAAGAGCTCTTGTCTTTCAAGGGAGGAATGAAATAAAAATGGAGGCCCCGGGGTAAAAGTAAGCCGGTACATGCAGGTATGGAGTTCTGGTACAAACCGGCCAAGATGCCGCTGCCCGTCTTTTGCTTTGAGACAGCCCAAGAGAGCCAATACCAAAAAAAAAAGGAAAGTGTTTCACCTTTGATTAACCAGGATTTGAGTCCTTTTATTACCATTGTTATCATTAATTCAGATCCCCGGTTTGCATTTCCAGATTGTAGAACTGGTCCTGCATAGTCAATAAAAGGGTTCCTTCCCCAATGGTAAATGTATGTCAGTTATAAATTATAATCAGCAAAAAAAAAAAAGCTATCCTTTCCCTAGATATCAATCAAAGCTGCTTCTGCGGCTTCTTTTTTGAAAGGTACCAAGAATTAAATACGTATCTATATGTACTTTTAACCTCTATATAGGCAGCCAGAGAAGGATGAGACTCAATTTGCCTTTCATGGTGGGGGTAGAAAATCCTCAAAGACACGACAAATCATCAGAAGAACAATGAGACGCCCTGACACCCTCATATGTTTTTCTAAAATGACACAAAAGCGAAGATCTGGGAGATAACGTAGCTCCATCTCCATCTCAAAGGTTGATCGGCCATAGATGTGTGATGCGGAAGCTGCTGAAGCCTAAAACCAGAGTTGTATTTGCTGATGGTTCCAGGATTCTGCCCAGATGCCCTAGTTTTCAGACAAATGTAATTCTCCCGGTTTTGTCCCAGTGGGTTTGGCACAAAAATAGCACTGGTTATGTTGAAGTGACAAGTGACTTTGTGAAAGAGTAAGATTTGGGTCCGGAGGAATGACATGCAGTCCTGGCAAATGTATAATTCCCAAACGGGTGTTTATTGAGATAATTAAGCTAGATCGATGGAGGGCATTTATAAGGGTGTGTCAGTAGATAGGATGGAAACCTACCTCCTGCAGTATGGACTGCTTCTTCCTGCAAATTACCCCCTTCCCCCCAGCAGGATCACCATTCCTTAGCCAGCAATCCCCTGGAGACTGGCTTGGGACAAGATTCAGTTCCAGTAGTACCTGAAAGAACAACTTGATTTCCAGCTTTCAAGAGTCAGAAATATGATGAGCTTTTTTCTCAAAGCTTGATCAGAATGCTCATGAGCTGATTCTGAACTAAGCTGAGAACAGTTTGCACATTGTGAGCCATGATCCCTTGCTATCGGCTGTGTAAATTGACTTCATTTAACAGCATCAGATATTGTGTAATCGAACTGTTGCATTAAATCTGTGATGCTGAATTCCCAAATGCATACTATCACATGGTGCTGCAATCATTCATGTATAAACTCCATTGAGAAGATGCTAAGTAAATACTCTATCAAACTGAATGTATACATTTTCATCCTGCTCTTCCCCCGAGAAGCTCAGAATGGCATATATGGCTCTTCCTCCCCATTTTATCCACACAACAATCCTATGAATCAGGGTGAGAGAATGCAGAGTCTGGCCCCAGGTTATCCGGTGAGTCTTGAGTAGAAATGGGCACAAACAGCAATATGAACAAAAAAAGAGCCACAAACAGCCCAATCTGCTGTTCGTGAACAAGCGGTTCATGAGGCCCCATTCTAAATGAACAGGTGGTCATTGCAAGCCTCGTTCGTTGCTGTTCATCAAGCCAGAAAGTCTGGCACCTGCAATCAATTCCCTTGGCAATGTAGGCAGGGATTGTCTGAACTCTGTCTGAACTCCTGCTGTTGCCCTGGAAACCCCAATCTAAGCCCAATTTAGCTTGATAGGCAGGTCTTCCTTTCAAGTGTGGAGCTCCAAATTTGTTACAAGGAAGCAAAGACCAGAGGGGAGGGGGACTCCCAACTCTAGCTTAGTTTGCAGACAGTGGAGAGGGAGAGAGTTGCTGTTGGCATTTTTATAGAAAGAGTGTATTGGAGCTTGAATGTTCTTTGTGTGTGGTGGGATAGGGATCTACCGCTTCAAGTTCCAGGGCTGCTGCCAGGCTCTGGGCCAAGCTATTATTTATTATTGGTACCTTTCCTGCTGCCTGCTCAGGTAAGGTTTCTGGGAGTGGTGCAGTAGGGATCTTGACTTGGATGATGGCTGGAGGAGAGCCTGCTGGCCCCCATGAACAGCCAACCACGAACATGTTTGTGAACAGGGCCATGTCCATGGTTGTTCGTGAGTCCCTGTTCGTGGATGGCAACAAACAACGAACATCATGTTCGGGTTTTTTTTTCTGTTCGTGCCCATCTCTAGTCTTGAACTGTGTGGAGGGATTTGAATCTGGGCCATTTCCGCACGTCCTTATAGAGACGACCCACTCATGGAATGCTGGTGGCTTCCCCCCAGGATTCCAGATGTCTCCATTTGCAAAATGGTTGCAGGCAGTTTGGTTTCTGTTCTTTCAGTGCTTTTTTCAGTGTTTTTTTGGGGACTGCACAGTCCCAGAAAAAGCACCGAAAAATGGAAACCGAACTGCCTGCAACCGTCTTGCATCTGGACATCTGGAATCCTGGGGAAAAGCCACTAGTGTTCTGTAAATGGGTCATCCCTATAAGGACATGTGGAAACGGCCCTGGTCTCCTGGGATCTAAGCTTACCCTTGTCTAGAACTATGCTGAATTTCTGGTTTTTATAAATTTTGAAAGATAGGTTTTAAATCGTACATATTCATATGTTCCATGTTTTAATGATCGTAAAATATGTATTTTACTTTTTATGATAAATGTATTGGCTAAGTGCTGTAATAAAGAATCTATCTATCTAAGCTTACCCTCTAGCCACTGAATGAGACTGCCTCTGTAGACTCATGTCTGCTAGGGAGCCCAGTGAATCTCAACTTGCAACTCAGATTAATCCTTCTTGGGAATTTACAAGCATCATTCTCTTCTGTCATGAAAGGGTTAATCTGTTTGTGTTTAGCTAGGCACAATTAGTTAGCTTGAGGCCAGTTAGATGTTGAGTTACTCTTCCCACCCGGGCAAAGGGGAGTTGCATGCTTAATGAACAAATCTAGGATTGATTATTGGCTGACCAGGTTTATTGGGGGGCAATTAACATTCTTTCCTTTACTCAGGACGCCATTGCTCTCCAGTTAGTTAGACTGTTATCTCCAGGATGTAAGGATGTAGGAACTAAGTTAGCTCTTCTTTATTTTATCTCCAATGTAACCTTTATTATTTTACCCTTTATGTAGTAAACATTATTTTAGAAGCTGAACACACGCGTCTCTGTGATTCTTTATCTGCTGTGCAATACTCTACTCTGCTAAAAATAATCCTAGCCCAACAATCCTTCTCTCCTTTATTATGGCAATTTGAAAATTATTAGAATGTTTTTTTTTTATTGGAAGAGACAGAATCTTTACCATATGAAGTGAAGTATTAGCTAATTGTGAGCCTAAATTTAAGTGGACTTGGAGTTAATAGATATTGGTAAAATTAATAAAGTAGATATTTTATTTAATTGTTAGCTTAAATTTAAATATATTTGAAGTTAACAGATAGTAGTAGATAATAGATTTTAAGTTAATAATAATAGATTCGAAGCTAACAGATAGGGCTTAGTTTAACAAAGCAGAATGTAAATATGATATAATGAGTTACAGAAAAAGGGGATAGATTAGGAAAAGATTAAGATATAGGCTTGGAAAGCTGTTGGAAGTCCTGAAAAAGGGGGGGAGGGAAAGGGAGGGGGAAAATGATATTGAGATGATATTTGAAAGTTGTATGTATTAATATTCTCACCTAATAAAATACTTTAAAAAAAGAAAAAAAAGAATCCTTATCTCCTTTTAAATGAAAATCAAGACTGATCTTCTACTGAAAGCTCCACTCTCTCATCTCAGAAGAGTTGGGGGTGAGACCACCACTTTCTGTTTCCAACAGCCAGATGTAAAATTGTAGTAGACAAGAGAGCTCCAGATGTTCAAATAAACGTTGGCAGTTTCTAAAGTGTTGTGGGAACAGCAAAATCAATCCGAGACAGTCATGTGCATAACTTAGATTTTTTTATTTATTACAATGCTCCCTGGAAGATGTAGGGCAGAACTGTAAGCAATCAAAACAACTAACAACCAGCTTTCCATCAGGTTTAGCTTGCTCCTTTATCTTTGAGATGATGAACGATTCTCCAGCTATTGCCTGACAACAACGTATCCAAGCATTGCAAAACTGGTTGAACTCCGTATCATTGGCAGCAAGTTGCTACTGCTGAAAGATGCCATAAGGCCTAAACAGTTCCCTTGTAAGCTGTTTTCGGGGCTGCTAGCTGAAGGATCTGTCCTTGCCATTTTGTGTAAGAAGAGGCAAAAAGTGAAATTTAAGGACAGCCATGAAGGCGAGGGTCTTACTCCCAGCAGGACACCCTCACGATAGTCATCGTATTTAGCCATGCTGACTGATCACGTTCCGTATTGCTGCCGAGATTCTTTTATTTTTGCAAAGCTTCTCAAACTAATGACATCTTTTGTCAGAGACAAAAGAGAACACCATGCAGCAAAATCGTGGATTTTATCTTTTGTCTTTGGAGTGCTCCATTGTCCCCGTGAAAGACAGAAACCCCTTCTTGATACAGGAGCTTGGGAAGTGGAAGAAGAAGAATTAAACGAGGGTCAGCCTACCCATGTTTCACAACCTGACTTGGAGAGAACATGCGCTTCTTCTGTTTTTTAAGCACTCAGAAATCACATGGACTAATTAGTTTCTTTAATCTGGCAAGCAGAAATACCTCCTCTTGACTCTCTCATTCTCTTCCTTTTGCAACACCTTGAAGATCAGACATCTTCATTGGGGATTGTAGTATAATAGGCAATTGAAATGGCATTTAGATATTGTTGAACTGAATGCATAGCTGTGTGCTCAAGTCGTCTATTCTCCTCAAAGCTATTGTTGGGGCTGTATATAAGCCCCAGTTCCGCAGAACAGAAACGTGAAATCAGCTGCAAAATTCAGCATCATTGATTAAAAAAAAAAAGTTTCTAGCCCTGATGATATATTTTGAAGCATGTGATCAACACCTGGTTTTTAATTTAGAAGATCCGTACCCTACATTTCTACTTATAAAGAGCTCAAGGCAGCTAACAAATAATTATGCATGTAAAACACAATTGCAGTGAGAATAAATGTAATGTTAAAAATGTAAAAGAACAGACAGGTGGTGCTTCTAGTCCAGTGTCTTCTTTCTCACGGTGGCCAACAAAATGCTTTAGAGAGCCAACATATAGAACATAGAGGCCAAGGTAGCCTTAGGAACAGGGCAGAATTGGCAGTCAGCTACAGCGAAGCTCCAAGGGTGCGGAGGCAGTGGGTGAGTCTGGGCAAAGGGGCGATGGCTCTCTGGGATCTCAGGGTTTAAGGTGGGACATGGCTATGGAGAGGAGGAGCTAGCTAAAGATCAGGGAACAGAGAAGAGGAGGGTGGAGCTTAGCACAAAGACCAGGTGTAGAGCTGGGGCTATAAATAGGAATGAAGTGGAACTGGACTTTCCACTGATTCTTAAAGCTGACAGACATCACTTCTCAGTTTTCCCTGGAAGTGATGTCACACAGCCACCCCGCCATAGACTCCTAGGTAATGTGACAGTCCTCGACCTGAGATCTTGAAAAGTCACTGCCAGTTTGAGTAGACAATGGACTGAGGGTTTGATTTAGTATAAAGCAGTTTCATATATTCATGTGTTCATATTCAGGGGACAATAGAGCCAGAGGAGTTAGCCATGTTAGTCTGTAGTAGCAAAAATAGAAAAGAGTCCAGTAGCACCTTTAAGACTAACCAATTTTACTGTAGCATAAGTTTTCAAGAATCACAGTTCTCTTCTTCTTCTGAAGAAGGGAACTGTGATTCTTGAAAGCTTATGCTACAATAAAGTTGGTTGGTCTTAAAGGTGCTAGGGGACAATAGACAGATCTTCAGCACCTTCCCCTTTCTCCCAAACAGCAGAATCAATTATAAAAAACAAAAAGAACCACACAAAAAAAGCTCATGCAAATTAGCCCAACTTAAACTTGTATAAGGTTCACAGGTTATAGGGAAGGGTGAGGTTGAAAGAGCTCTGAGAAGCTGTGACTGACCCAAGGTCACCCAGCTGGCTTCAAGCAGAGGGGTGGGGAATCAAACCCGGTTCTCCAGATGAGAGTTCTGCCCCTCTTAACCACTACACCAAACTGGCTCTCCATGCTACACTTCACCATCCCAATATATGCTACCACTAGTTCTTCTGAAAGGGGTAACATGTATTTCCCACTTCAGTACATGTCATGTATACCAGAATCCTGATTTCTCAAGATTTTGATTTGCATATACTGAGACCCAAAATATACTGGTTACCCCTTTCAGACAAAATGGCAAACACATGTATTGTGATTTTCCTTACGTGTAACACATTCTACCCATATGCACAGTAAAATGTTACAACTGAAAAAGACTGTATTACTAAGGTCGGGGCAAGTGGTTTCAAATCCTTCCATGGCCTTGCATCACATTGGGTGACCTCTTTCTCAGCTGAGTCTGCTTTACAGGGCTGTTGTGAGGATGAGAGGGTTTCAGCCAGGTGCACAAAGAGGAAGGGAAAGATAATAATAATTTCTGCTACTGCCTTATTTAAATATCAGTGTTTTTCTTAGGCATTTTGATGCTATTTTTTCTCTTCTTTATCTCCCCATTATCTAATACCTTTCTATTTAAAGAAGTAGTGTGTACACTCATTCTGTAGTTGGCTGTAAAAATATCTACATCAAAATTATGTGCTACAAAGTTTGAAACATAGGCAAAAACTATTTCGTCATGTGGCCTTTTCTGCTGATGTTATAATCCCCTCAGGTATGAACAGAGTGGGAATACAAACATTTAGAGTGAGGACAGAGGCCTGATTTAAACACGATGCTGTCTGAGGCAAAAAAAAGCTGTTACCTGTGGGATTTTTCACTAGCGTGGAGTGTCATGTAAACTGAGCTGTTACCCATGCAAAACAGTTGAAGCGAGAAGCCGTTTGAACACAAGCAGTCTCACAGGGGAGTGTTTTGGCCTCTCCCAATGTCATGTTTAAACCAATCTTCTGCATGCGCTTACAAGAATGCTAAAACCTCAAATATGAGGTCCCCAATTCTGACAGTCTTTCCCTCTACCCACAGTAAGTTGGCAAATGGTAGCTGACAAGGAGTTCTGAGTGATGGGTTTGGTGGCTCCAAATCAAGCTCTACTGAACTGGACTTGGAGTTCCAACATATCTTGTCTCACTATTCAGAAATGGGTAAGTGTGTAGGGGGCGGATTGTTGAGTTTGCCATTCTGAACCATCTTCCTCGTTTACAAACTTTTGCATCATATTAATAATTTGCATGTGTCTAAAATATGCAAATCCAGTCCTCCCACTCATGATATATTTCCAGCATGGCCTGAGGCACTGAACAGGTGGTCCCCCCCCCCCGCCCGTTGCAAGAAAGAAAAACAAATGCATTTAGTTGTTTTAATTGGATGTGGTGCTGAAACAGTTAAAAGCTTGAGAGCTGGGAGGGAGCTTGGTTTAAAAAAAGTCATTTCATAATGGACATATGTCGGGTGAGAAAGTGGGTAGGCATTTGCGAAAAAGAGATAATGCAACGAGGAGACAAAAGCAAAGTTGCGGGCATCATCTGCTCGGATTATGGAGATTAAAAAGACATTTGAATGGTTCTGTATATTACACTAATACAGAAGGTCAGCAGGAACAGCACTGAGCAGTCTGTCCTTGAATGGCTGTGATGACTTTGGGGGAATTAAATGCATCCAGAGGTGACTTGATTGGCAGTGAACAGGTTATGTTAAGGAGGAAACAACAAAAAGATACAAATGAAGTACTGTTACAGCAATGTGAGAGTAGAACTACACGAGACGAGTTACTAGAGTTCTACACATGTCTGCTTACCTCAAGGTTTGATGGGAAGTGTAGGAAGTGTAGGTGTCCTTGCAGCTTTAAGTTTAACATTTACAGAGTGACAGGGAGGGGACTGCAGGTGTTGGGTTCTTGCCGGGCACCCCCTTCCCCTCCGCTGGGTGTGTGGGTTTTTGGGGCCCCTCTCCTGCCCCCCCTTCCACACACAGCAGATAGGGCGCCTGGCCGCTGCTAGCTGCTAGCATGGCTTCAGGCGGGGGCCAGGTGAAGAGGTCAGCAGACAGGGTGCCCGGAGCATCGCTGCATCTCCCCCCCTGCTCACCTGGCCCCCACAGAGCACTGCTGGGCTATGCAGCTCTGGGCCATATGGCACGGCTTTGGGCGGGGGGGGGTGAGCGGGGGAAAAGGCAATGATGCTACAGCCCAACACTGCGCCGGCCTCAATGCACATGCTACGTCACTTCATCTCTCCCCCCCCCCACTTGCTCGGCCCCTGCAGAGTGCCACAAGGCTTTGGGCCACATGGCACAGCTTCAGGTGGGGGCTGTGCGAGTGGGGGGGAGATGCAGCGACACTCCGGGCACCCTGTCTGCTGACCTCTTCACCTGGTCCCTGCCCAAAGCCGCGCTAGCAGCTAGCAGCGGCCAGGCGCCCTATCTGCTGTCCGGGAAAGGGGGGGCAGGAGAGGGGCCCGAAACCCCCCCACAGACACACCCAGTAGAGGGGAAGGGGGATGCCTGGCAAGAGCCCGACACCTTCACTCCCCTCCCTACTGCTCTGTAAATGTTAAACTTAAAACTGCAAGGACGCCTACACTTCCTACACTTCCCATCAAACCTTGTGGTAAGCAGACACGTGTAGAACTCTAGTAACTCATCTCATGTAGTTTGGCTCTGTGTGTAAAGTACAACAAAACAATCAAAAGGACTGGTATCAACAATCTGAAAATACAAGGGGGCCGCAGGTCCCAGAAGACCACACTAACAATATAGAATTTTATTCTTCAAAGTGCTAGTGCAAAGTGAAATTTTTTCCCAATAACTTATAATCTACTCCATGCATAGGTATTCAGACCCAATGCTCAATAGTCCAATATAACAGTTCCAATTCCTAAATGATGATAGGCAACAAGAGTACTGAATTCATATGATGCAATGTCCAATATGAAATCTGTTGTTTCTTCTTCTGTAGGCAAAAGCCATCAATGGAGGACGACAAGAAAATCCCCACAGGAGACAGGATGAATATAGGTCTCCTGCGCAGTTGGCAACGGGAGCAGCAGCAGTTGTAACAACCCATTTCATGTTGTTACGCTTTATCAAGCCATCATTTAACACATCCTCTTCAACAAGTATCTTCACTACATCAGCTTTGGCAAGTGTCTTCCTTACAAGCATCCCTTTAGATGCTGGTCAAAGGAGCAAAATGCAGCTAACATCAGTGTGAAAACTGATACAAACAACTCCAAATTCTACCTACATTCAAGGTAGAAGGCTCCAAGATTGAAGAATGCATTGTCGAAGTATTGTCGAAGGCTTTCACGGCCGGAGAACGTTGGTTGTTGTGGGTTTTCCGGGCTGTATTGCCGTGGTCTTGACATTGTAGTTCCTGACGTTTCGCCAGCAGCTGTGGCTGGCATCTTCAGAGGTGTAGCACCAAAAGACAGAGATCTCTCAGTGTCACAGTGTGGAAAAGAGAAGAGATGTAGGTCATTTGTATCTACTCAGGAGGGGTGGGGTTGAGCTGAGTCATCCTGTAAGAGTTTCCCAGGGTGTGGAATGCTAATGGCGGGAGGCTTCACTGTATCCTGAGGAGGTTCTTTTGCATATGGATTGGTACTTGATGTGCTAATCTTCTCTGCAGAGCTATTGTCAGGGATAGAATGTTTTGTTAGCCTGGTGTTTTTCAGAACTGGCAACCATGCTCGGTTCATTCTTAAGGTTTCTTCTTTCCTGTTGAAGTTTTGCTTATGCTTGTGAATTTCAATGGCTTCCCTGTGCAGTCTGACAAAGTAGTTGGAAGTGTTGTCCAGTATTTTGGTGTCCTGGAATAAGATACTGTGCCCTGTTTGAGTTAGGCTATGTTCAGCCACTGCTGATTTTTCAGGTTGTCCAAGTTTTTCAGGTTGAAGAATGCCTTGAGCCATAAAACGTAGCTCATCCTTTTCCTAATGTTGTTTAGGAGACCAGAGAAAGTCTTTCACTGAGATAGTTTCAGGTGGGTCACCATGCTGATCTGCAGTAGAAGAGCAAGATTCAAGTCCACTAACGTCTTAAAGGCCAACAAGATTTCCAGGATAGTTTTAGGTGAGTAGCTCTGTTGGTCCACAGTAGAACAGCAGGATTTTAGTCTAGTCACACCTTAGAGACCAACAAGATATCCAGAGTATAAGCCAGGGGTCCCCAACGTTTTTGAGCCTGCAAGCACATTGTGAATTCTGACACAGTTGCAGCAGACACCGCTACAAAATGGCTGCCACAAAATGGCTGTTTCTGTCAAAGCAATGTTTTTAAAAATCTGCACAACCAATCAAATCTCCAACGGACAATTAGAAGCCATGCTTAGCAAAAGCCATACCTGGCCCCTGGCGGGCACTAGGAAAGGTGTCAGTGGATACAATGGTGCCCACGGGCACTATGTTGGAGACCCCTGGTATAGGCTTTTGAGGATCAAGCTCCCTTTGTCAGATACAAGTAGGAATCCAGTCAGAAGATTGGCGGTGGGTGTTGTAAGTAAGGGAGTCAGGATGCAAAAGTACAACGCAAAATAACAACAACAATATTCAGTTTATATACTGCCCTTCAGGACAACTTAACACCCACTCGGTGAGGTTTACAAAGTATGTTATTATTATCTCCGCAACAAATTTCATCAGTTCAATTTTTTCCATGTAGGTAGGCTTTCAGGGTGGTTTATTTGGTTGTGTTGTTAGTATATGATATGGTATTTTAACCTTTGCTTTAAATTATAGTTTATTTTAATGTTTTTTGTGCTACAGTAAGGCACTTCGGGAGCACGTGTTACAAATGAGGATAAAATATTTTAATGAATAAATACACACCCTGTACTTACATGAAATCTCTCAAAAAGAATAAAAGTGCACCCCTTCCTTTCCTTCTTTCCCTGCACGTCTTGCATACAGAAATGGAGGAACAGACCCAAAAAGATGAAATTATGGATTTATTCCAAGAATGATCTGAGAGTCGAGCACAAACAGCTCTAAACAGTGTAAATGTATGATGATACAAAGATCAAAACACAAGCTGAGGGTGAAGACCAACCACTAACAATTGTTTTTGTGGTCCTTTCAGAAAAAGATGAATCTCTATTTACATCAAGCTGCCCTCAAAGATCTGATTGCTTTGTCTTGCTCTTCATACATCTAACATTTTTTTCTTGTTGTTATTGTATGCCTTTCATCTCTGGTAAACTAGTGCTTTTCACGTATTATGTGTTATCTGCAATTCAGAATTGCTTTTGTTGCAGACCCAAGCTGATCCAACAGTGTTTTCTCTTTCCTCTACCCAGACCTAGACCGAGAAATTATGAGTTACATTACACAGGCCAAGAGATGGGGAAAGTGAATTTCAATCAGCCTCTAATAGGGGGGTTGTACAGTCACCACCAATCGTTGCTTTATAAATCAGATCAGAGACCTAAAATATAAATTGTTCTCATCCTACTGAAAAAAATCTTCCATCACCCAATAGGCATCTTGGCTGCATCTTCTGCACTGGAAAAAGTGCAGAAAAGGGCAACTAGAATGATTAAGGGGATGGAACACTTCCCCAATGAAGAAAAGTTAAAGCGCTTGGGGCTCTTTAGCATGGAGAAACGACAACTGAGGGGTGACATGATAGAAGTTTACAAGATTATGCATGGGATAGAGAAGGTAGAGAAAGAAGTATTTTTCTCCCTTTCTCACAATACAAGAACTCGTGGGCACTCAATGAAATTGCTGAGCAGTTGGGTTAGAATGGATAAAAGGAAGTACCTCTTCTCCCAAAGAGTGATTAACACATGAATTAACTGCCACAGGAGGTGGTGGCAGCTTCAAGCATAGACAGCTTCAAGAGGGGATTGGATAAACATATGGAGCAGAGGTCCCTCAGTGGCTATTAGCCACAATGTATAGCTGGAACTCTCTGTCTAGGGCAGTGATGCTCTATATTCTTGGTGTTTGGGGGGGGGAGCAATCAGTGGGAGGGCTTCTAGTGTCCCTTCCCCTCTGGCAGACCTCCTGATGACACCTGGTTTTTTTGGCCACTGTGTGACACATTGTTGGACTGGATGGGATTGGCCTGATCCAACATGGCTTCTCTTATGTTCTTATGTTCTCTTATGTTCTTTGGCCATCGGTCAACAGGAATGTATGCCAAAAGTTACCATACTTCAAGGTACCCTTGACCCATGTGAACTCAATAAAACAGCCGCTCGGTCAACACTGGTGTCAGAAGGAGCCCTCTTCTGCACATTCTTTAATTTTCTGAGGCTTCTGATGGAAACCTTTGGGGAAAGGCCATATTCAGTGACAGAGCATCTGCTTTGCATGTAGAGGCGTCCCGGTTCAACACGCTGCATCTCCAGTTAAAAGAATCAGGTGGAAGGAGATGTGAAAGATCTCTACCTGAGATCCTGGAGAGAAGACAGTACTAAGCTTGAAAGACCAATGGTTTGATTCAATATAAGGCAATGCCATGTGGATGTGCATACATAGTTTGAATGGTACGGAGGGTGTGACAGTGTTAGGTTAATGTAAGAGAGGTCTTAAAAGTTTGAACTACCTCAACTCGTACTCTCATCTAGCGCAGGTGGAATCTTGCCATCCTTTTCTCATTTGCCCTGAAGGGGCGATGCTCAGCATTATAAATAGCTTAGCTCCATGAAGATGTCCAGGGCTCATTTGGAGGGAGAACGTGCCGGAATGGCGTTCCGGTAGAGCTGAAAAGTGGTCACGTGGGTTTTGCCCCCACCCATGTGATTCCTTTTCCTCCCCTCTGCCTCCCCTCGAAAGGAGGGTATGCTGCTTAAATTCATTCTGCTGCTTTATTTTCATTCCTGACTAGTGAGTGAGTGCGTCCGTGCAAGTAGGGCTGCTGGGGCTGGCTCTGCAGAGGGGGGTAAACTGCTTTGAGTTCATTCTGCTTTATTTTCAGGAAATACTTGGAGATCTTCATAGAGACTCATAAAGACTGCTAGAGACTATGAATGGTTATCTCATTATCAGAAGTAACTGACTTCCTTAACAGAAGAAAACTGATCTACATATCAGAAGCTACTGTTTGCATCTACTCCTCCCTCCCCTCTCCACCTATATATCTGACCAGTTTCTTCTTGCCCTCCATGCACCTGACAAAGAGAACTGTGATTCTCGAAAGCTTATGCTACAATAAAGTTGGTTAGTCTTAAAGGTGCTACTGGACTCTTTTTGATTTTGCTGCTACAGACTAACACAGCTAACTCCTCTGCATCTGGAGGAAATGGCAGCTTTGGAGGGTGGACTCTATGGTATCATATCCTTACTGAGTTCCCACCCCTTCTCAAACCCCACCCATATATACCACCCCCAAAGGTCCAGAAATGTCCCAATCTGGAGTTGACAACCTTAATCTCAATACCAGTGCCAGCTGGCACCATCAAGGGAAAGCCTTGACCTCCATGCCCTACTTGTTGACTCTTCGTGGCAACTGATTGTCCGCTTTGTGAAACAGGAAGCTAGACTAGAAGGACCTCTAGTTTGAACCAGCAGTGCTCTTTTGGTATTGTATTCTTATGGAATTGTTTCTGAGTGGGAGTGTTTTCAGACTGTTGCTGCTGTTTCTCATAGGTAGAAATTGTCAGTAAGTGATAGAATCCATCAGCAACAAAAAAAAGGCTCCCCCACCCCTTCTGCTTTGCCAATCGTGTCTCCCAACTGGGGAGTGACAGCCAGAAGACAAAGTTAACAAAGGGAATGGATAGATGCGGTCTGATGGCGAGATAGAAGGAGGAGAAAGAAATTTCAAGCAAGATTTGAAAGAGTACATTCACAGGCAGGAGAACTTCTTGAAAAATAAATCAAGTGGTGGCTAATATACAAAAGGAAAATAATGTCTGCTTTTCAAAAACAGGGACGCAATAAATGAAAAGTATCTTTCAACAATGACGGACTTGGGTGTTTTTGAAGGCCTTGGAAAGGCAGGCACGTAAAGCACATTTTTAGAAATCATTCTCCTCTCCTTTCTGGGAATGTAACATTTCAAAGAAAAGAGAAGTTGGAACACGGCCTGCTACTTTCAGCACCAAGTGAAGTTGAGAGCTCCAAAATCCACATCCCAGTCTACTAGAGAGAGGTCTGGTGTGTTGCTCCGAAGTCAAGTTGTCATTTCGCCACAAAAAGTGCTTCTGAATCATTAACAGCTCCTTTGAAAGGATGGCACTACTCTTAGCAGGAGTATGTTTGTATCACGTTGTAAAAAAGTATCTTCTGGAAGGGGAATGATAGATCTAGAACACGTGTTTGTTGGTTCTCAAATTGAGAATCGCAGTCAGATAAATAAATGGAGAAACGTGATGTGCATTTAAAAAAAATTATAATGACCGCAAGATAAATGAGCAGTTGCCCAGAGGTCTGTCATAAAGCCAGACCATGGCTATTTCTGAATATTGTGACTGCTGTTGTTTTGGTTATAAATGTGGTGCTTCTTCTATGGTTTCTCAGCATCTAGGATGAAATTGGAGCCAATCTGCTTTTTTCTCCAACAAAATAACAGTATTCAATAGTAAAAATCATATTAAGAATGATGCCTGTTTGGGTGCATTCAAGCTCCAACGATGGCCCATAGTGTAATTGTGAGGTAAAAATGGTGTAGAAAATACCATAGAATGAATGAAATAAGGAAAAACAGCATAGAAAAGAGTTGGGATGAAAGCACTTGCGACAAGTACATGTGCAGGCTATAGATAATGAGAAATACCGCAGGATTTGAGTCCAATGTCACCTTAAAGACCAACAAGATTTTCGGAGTGTAAGCTTTCGAGAGTCAGAGCTCCCTTTTTCAGACAGAGGTCTGAAGAAGGGAACTTTGACTCTTGAAAGCTTACGCTCCGAAAAATCTTGTTGGTCTCTAAAGTGCCACCAGACTCCAGTCCTGCTGTTCTACTGCAGACCAACACAGCCAACCCCCTAAGCTACCTGATCATTTATGAACTGGAACTTCTGGAATTGAACTTGGGATCTTCTGCACATCAGACAGATACTCTACCACTGACTTGGGGCCATTCCCATGAAGCTACCTTTTATGGATCCCAACTTATAGTGCCATCCTAAGCAGAGTTATATACTTCTAACTCCATCAAAATCAATGGGCTTAGGAGGGTGTCACTTTGCTTAGGATGGCACTGTAAGTCTGCCAAGGTCAGTATTGTCTGCTACTTAGCCTGGATCTCTAGGATCTATGGCATCATCTACTTTCTCATCCTATTAATTGGATTGTTTCAGGTAGATAATTGATTTGGTCTGCAGTAGTATTGTATATTGAGATTAACAGCTCTTTATTCTAATAAACATCTTTATTGGAGACTGGAAGCAGACAGACTGAAGACTCAGAGTCGAACCACACGATATGAATTACATGAGACCGAGCGAGTGTCAGGAGTCCTGTCTTACCCCAAATGCCTCTGTCCAGCATTCTATTGATGAGCGCATGTCCTGGTCCAGGCATGCATTCAAAATTTTCTGCTCCAGTGTAGCCGCGATGGCGCGTGTACGCGGTCATGATCAGTAAGTCGGCAATGCAGAGCGTCCTTATTTCCTATATCTTCTGCTTCCTATCTGTGCAAAGTGGAGATGCATGATGGGATATCTTGGAGGTACGCAGAGAAAACCCATGCCCCTGTGAACACGGGTTCGATGGAGGTCCTGCAGTCCCAGCGTGTGTAGTTGAAAACAACGTTGGAACATGTGTAAGTAAGTTTTCGTGTCATTCGCGTGTAATTCGCATCGTGTGGTTTGGCTCTCAGGCTCAACAGTAACCAATTTATACTTGTAGAAACCACACCCACTTTTACAACAACCAAAACAATGTAAGCACCTAGAATCCTTCGTTTGCATGAACTATATACAAGTATCTACTTTTGAGCACAGAAAGTAGACTACAAAGCACTAGAGCCAGTTTGGCGTGGTGGTTAAGAGTGGCAGGACTCTAATCTGGAGAGCCAGGTTTGATTCCCCACTCTTCCGCTTGAAGCCAGCTGGGTGACCTTGGGTCAGTCACAGCTCTCTCAAAGCTCTCTCAGCCCCACCCACTTCACAGTGTGATTGTCATGAGGAAAATAATACCAACACATTTTATAAACCACTCTGTGTGGGTGCTAAATTGTCCTGAAGGGCAGTATATTAATCGAATGTTATTATTATTATTGTTATATTATTAGAGAATTGCTGGTGTGCCTTGAGAAATTCCCCTTGGTCCATCAACTTCATTGGGATGCCCTTGAGTGCTAGGATTTGGGGAGAGGAAGAAAATGCTCTCTCTGTTCACTCTCTCTACCCTATGCATAATAAAAATATAAGAAGAACCCTGCTGGATCAGACCAGTGTTCCCTCTGTTCTGGCATCCTATCTGATGCAGCGCCCAACGGGAATAGAGGCCAAGACTTTCCCCTGAGGTTGCCTGCTGGCGCTGGTATTCAGAGGTCGACTGCCTCTGAATGTGGAGTTTCCCATTAGTCACCATGGCCATCAGCCACTGATAAAGCCCATCCTTTATGAATCTGTCTTTTAAAATGGTCTTTACCTTTGGCTGTCACTAACACCTCTGGCAGAGAATTCCACATTTAATCACTCATTGTGTAAGAAGTATTTCCTTTTGTCCAGGGCTTTTTTTCTGGGAAAAGAGGTGGTGGAACTCAGTGGTGGAATCAGGACCACACAATGACATCACTTTGGGTCAGCTGGAACAAGGGAGGAGTTTTTTAAAGTTTAAATCGCCCTCGGGGAAAATGGTCACATGGGTGGTGGCCCCGCCCCCTGATTTCCAGACAGAGGGGAGTGTAGATTGCCCTCCGTGGAGTGGCATGGAGGGCAATCTACACTCCCCTTTGTCTGGAGATCAGGGGGCGGGGCCATTGGCCATGTGACCATTTTCAAGAGGTACTGGAACTCCGTTCTGGCGCATTCCAGCTGAAAAAAAGCCCTGCTTTTGTCCATTCTGAAACTACTGCCCAGCTAAAAGTAAGCCATGTTTTTGAATGATTCATTTCATTGGCCTCCTCTCCTCCCGATCCACCTCTACTGTGTGCAAACACATTCTGCCATATCTCTGCCTCAGTCATGATCTGAACATTCAGTCCCTTCTGAGTCAAAGATGTAACAGCATTACTCGATGTAAGAGGAGCTTGCCTGTTGTACTTCTGCATGACCCATGACTCTAGGCCACCCTTCTTCCAGTTGGCAGGCACACCCAAGCAATAGCTTGTGCTGCTCTGTGACTCATTTTTTCACATTCTAATAAAAATGAAGTGCAACTTCTAATCTGAATTCCAAAGAATGCATACCTCAGTTGGAAATGTTGGGAAACCTTGCAATTGGAATTGACTGGTACTATTATTTCTGTGGTAATATCACATAAACAGAGGAGATTTGTGTGATATTACCACAGAAGTAATAGTTCTAAGTAAATAGTAAATTGCACAAATTCTTAGAAAACCATAGGAAATAGGAAATGAGCTCTTTGTAAAAACAATAAATGGATAAGAACAAAAAATCTTGGTAAATATGATGTATATTTCACATGTGGTTATGGGCTATGATACAGGGCCATTTTCATCGGCCTTATACCCTTCTAAATCCATTTGAGTTAATAAGCTTAGAAGGGTGTAACTGCTTCAGATGGCAATGTTGGTCTACTGAACTGAAATTTACTAGAGGAGAAGAAGGCTTCAGTCCTAAGCATACTTACAAGGAAGTAATTCCCACAGTGCTCAAAGGATTTGCTTCTGAAATGATATACCACACTTTCTAACATGGCTCGACTCATTAACATAAAGCCGAATCTTCTTTTAAGGCCTCTGTCTAATTAGGCTGAGCTGCCAAACCACCCTTCATTTTTGGGCAACAGTTTTAGCTGTCACATCCCTTCTTTTCTGACAATATTTGATGTCACTTCTGAAAGATCCACCTTTTCATTTACGTTGCACTTTAACTTACCTTCAGAAACATTGACTCATTGTGCAGCCAGTCTAATTGCTTATGTAGTACAGTGTCATCATATTAATAGTTGTGTGATCCCTGGTTGGTTTGGATCATCTACTTGACTATTCTAGGAGGCATTGCCCTCAATCTCAGTGGCCTTAATCTGCCCTTTGCAATGCTATCATGGTGGGAGGGAAGGCGGCACGGTATAGCCCAATCTCATCATATCTCAGAAGTTAAGCAGGGTTAGTACTTGGATGGGGGACTACCAAGGAAGGCTCTGTAGAGGAAGACAATGACAAATCACCTCTGCTTCTCACTTGCTTTAAAAAACCCTTGCTGAGATCACCGTAAATTGGTTGCAACTTGATGGGACACACACACACACAATGTTATCACACAGCAAAACTGATTTGGCTATATAGCTTTATAATTTCATCCTGCTCACTATGGTCTCTGACCACAAATAAATTCATCATTCATCATCCTGCTCACTACAGGATCCCTAGCTGGTTGTATCAACCATGTTACCAATTTAAGAAAAAACAAGAAGCAGTAACTAAGTATTCTTAAACACCCAACTCTTCAGCTCATTCTGCTCACCAGTTGTGAGCACGAAGCTGATCAACTGGATATGCTCAAGGAAACAGATATGTTCGTCTGCACAATTATACCACTTTCAGGTGTGATTAGGTGACTTTCTCACAGCCACCCTACTTGTCTGCTTCTATTACCCCCAATTTTAAAAGTAAAAAAAGATTGAGATTTTTGAGATAAGACTTACTACTTATGTGTTGGTGGGTGCCTTTGGTGTCTGCCCATAAACCCAACTTGTGTTGTGATCAGTTCTTGCAGACAGTTTGTGAATGGTCACCACTGACTTCAAATGTGCAAAAGGCTGGCAATGCAATCTATCCATTGTTGCTTATGCATTCAACTGTGCAGGTGCAAAGAAGGGGTTAGCTACAAAATATTCTTTTCTTTGTACAAGCTGCTCAGTTTAATGACCTGAACTATCATGACCCTGGGTGATACTATCTCTTGTCCAGTAAACAAGTTGATTTATTTATTGGATTGGATTTGATAAAAAGAGCTGCAAGCTGTAATAACCAAATGTTTACTAGGCAGGTGCAGAGTTGCTTGGTAAGGTGCAACCTGATCAGGATCTTGCCTCACCTGTAACAGAGAAGTTCAAACAAAGTATGTTCCCCTGGCAAACATATTCACCATGAAGTTTAGCATGGCTGGCAGTAACTAGCGAGGAAATGACAACTGAAGCTATGGAAAACAATGGTCTTGTACCAGATTGAAAAAAGATGAATATTTACCCAAAGTTTTCTTTTTTGGGTGTGTGTGCATGTAACTTTTCTATATCTTCCATCACCATGTTTGTCCAAATATTGAAAATGCAGACTATTTGGACCGGCCTAATTTTAATACAAAATAATGCATTTATTTGGCCAAATTTTTATTGTTATAAAAGCCCACACTCATGAGTCATACCCAGACATCAGAGCGAAGAAACGTCTGAAGCGGTCCCCAAGGCATTTCAAACCATATTGACGCCCCCCACGAGAAACGCCATCCATACTGTAGTGATTACTTATGGCTGAATCTACACTTAAAGCAGCCAATTCTTTGACAACTTATACAAATGAAAAGGAGTTACATCATAACATAAATATGCTCGTGTATAACGTAACTAAAAGTGACAAGGTAAAAGAAAAAAGTTGTGCAAAAATGTGAATATCTTCTCATACATAGAAGCTCCGTTTTTGGTTTTCATTCAATCAGCAGAACCTCGAGCCCAGAGAACGGGGCTTGGGATGAGAACTGGTGGGCTGGTCATTATGGGATCAGGTGATCCTTCAAGGACCCGGACGATTTACAGGTTTAAAGGTAAGGGACCAGCTCTTTGAATTGTGCCCAGAAACAAAGGAGTAGCCAATGCAGGGCTTTCAGCACAGGGGTGATATGACGGTCACTGTACCAAGCCCCTGTCAATAACCCGGTCGCTACATTTTGGATCAGCTGAAGCTCCAAAGAGTTTTCAAATTTAGGCCCATGCTCCACTGAACATGGAGGTGATCAGATTATGGATCATCCTGGCCAAATCTGACATTTTGAGGAACAGCCATAGCTGAGGCATCAGATGAAACTGATAAAAGGTACTACATGGTTGAGATCTGAACCTCCAGCCATAGGACAGTCTCCACTAGTGCCCCCCAGTCACAATCCTACTCCTTCGGGAGGAATTCAGCCTCCTCTAGGACAAG